>NC_079210.1:37708444-38053444 GCF_026745355.1 Beta vulgaris subsp. vulgaris
GAGTCGTTTCTTCAAGGTGTCAATGATCGTCTTATTACAAGACTCTGCTTGTCCGTTGGCTTGCGGGTATCTTGGCGTTGACGTTAACAATGTTATGTTCCATTCGTCACAGAAACGCCTTGTCTCATTGCTAATAAACTGCGACCCATTGTCGCATATTATTTCAGACGGGATACCAAACCTGCATATAATGTTAGTATATACTTCCTCTGTTTCTTTTTACTTGCAATAGTTTGACTTTCACGCTTGCCAATGCATAATTTCAACCATCAATAAGTTTAATTACCGATAAATAAAAATTATAAAAAGTATATATTCGGAAAATATACAATCAGACGAATCTAACAAGATCCCACATACATATGTTTTTCCTTAACTATAAATCACCAAATATAAACTAAGTAGAGTTGGTGAATAGTGTAAAAGTCAAACCGTTGCAAGTAAAAAGAAACGGAGGAAGTATAAAACAGATTACTTCCTTGTCACGTACCTGTTGGAAAGAACCTGCTTCTATCCACTTAGAAAAACAATCGGTTAGTGCCAACATAAAGACCTTCTGGCCTGGGGCTGGAGGTAACTTGCCAACTATGTCCATACCCCATTTCATGAAAAGCCAAGGTGTTAAAGTAGGGTGCAAGATTTCGCAAGGTCTATGCGTCATACCTGCGTGTCGTTGACAGCTGTCGCACTTAGCCACATACCTTGTTGCGTCTTTCTTCATTGAGGGCCAATAGTATCCCATGCGCAACGTTCGATTGGACAAGCTACGTCCACCCGAGTGATTTCCGCATATCTCTTCATGCATGTCCTCTAGGACTTGCCCCCACTGATCTTTTTCCAAGCAACGCAGGTAGGGCCCTACAGCAGATTTCTTGAATAGTACTCCTTGGATGAGCACGTACCGGGATGCTTTGAACCGGATCTTGCGCGCCTCTGCCTTGTCTGCTGGAAGCACGTCGTTAGCAAGATAATCATAAAGCGGTTTTGTCCAACTGATACTTACCTCCTCAACGTCAGGGTCGCTTGAAGCCACGAGATCACCTATACTGCCAACGACCTTTTGGGTGCCTTGAGGCTGTTCGGTCTTAGCGACTGCGGGGCTTGCCAGGTGAACTATAGGGACGGAAGTAAACGAAATGTCCCTTAGAGAGGATCCGAGGTTGGCCAATGCATCCGCCTGCGTATTCTGGTCCCTTGGTATCTGCAAAATGTCAAACGAATTAAACACTTTACTCTTACGCTGAGCTAAGTACCTGGCCATTTTAGAGTCTTTTGCCGCGAATTCACCATTGACTTGGCTGATTATCAGCAATGAATCGCTGAAGACTTTTAACGCTTTTGCTCCCATGTCTTCTGCTAACGTCATTCCCGCTATGAGCGCTTCGTATTCAGCTTCATTATTCGTCGCTCTAAATTCACAACAAATGGCTCGTACTATCTTGCCCCCTTGTGGCGACTTTAGCACAATGCCAAGACCAGCACCACGAAAATTTGAAGACCCATCAACAAATAATGTCCAAGACTCATCGATTACTTGGTTAATCTTTGCGACTTCATCATCTGCAAGATTTTCTAATTCTGGGCTAAAATCTGCCATAAAATCTGCCAAAGCTTGTGACTTGATAGCTGTTCTTGGACGGAACTAGATGTCGTATGCACTGAGTGCTATTGCCCACTTGCTAATGCGTCCTGTTAGTTCGGGATGTGGCAAGACAGACTTGACAAGATAGTTAGTCATAACGATAACAGTATGTGTTTCAAAGTAGTGCCTAAGCTTTTTAACAACTACGACTATGGCTAAAATGAGTTTCTCCAATGAAGAATACCTGGTCTCCGCATTTAGCAGAGACTTACTGACGTAATAGATTGGGAGCTGCTGGCTTTCTGCTTCTCGTGCCAGGACGGCACTGACGGACACGTTGCTTACCGCGAGATAAAGCTGCAATGTCTCCCTGACGCTTGGTTTCGACAACAACGGTGGCGACGCTTAGTAGCTTTTGAGTTTTTGTAGTGCATCCTCATGTTGTTGCGACCAATCAAAGCCTTTATTCTTTCTCAGGACGTCATAAAATAGATGACATTTTTCAGACGATCGGGATATGAAGCGATTCAGTGCGACTACACGACCGGTCAACTTTTGCACCTCTTTGACGCTCCTCGGAGATTGAATATTGATAATAACTTTTGTTTGATCCAGGCTAGCTTCAATTCCTCGTTGTGTAACGACATATCCCAAGAACTTCCATGTAGACACTCCAAATGTACATTTAGTGGGATTCAATTTCATGCCATACCTTCGCAGGACGTCGAAAGCCTCTAACAAATGCTGGATGTGATCGCCTGCTTGCTTGGATTTGACGAGCATATCGTCTATATATACTTCCGTGGTGTCGCCCAGTTTGTCTTTGAACATTTGGTTGACCAATCGTTGATAGGTGGCACCTGCATTTTTCAAACCAAAAGGCATAACCTTATAGCAGTATATACCTTTGTAAGTGACAAACGCGATCTTTTCCTAATCGTCCGGATGCACCAATATTTGGTTGTACCCAGAATATGCGTCCATGAACGTCAAAAGCTCGTGGCCTACTGTCGCGTCGACCATTGCGTCTATGTGAGGGAGAGGGAACGGATCCTTGGGACATGCTTTATTCAAGTCTGTGGAGTCGATGCAGACTCTCCTTTTTTCGTTCTTCTTGCTCACGACCACAACGTTGGCTAGCCAATCTGGATATTTTACCTCGCGGACCTTTCCGGAGTCGATCAGTTTTTGGACTTCGTCATTGATGACATGATTCCTTTCAGGTGCGAATTTGCATCTTTTTGCTTTACAGGCTTGTGCTCGGGGTCCACATTGAGTTTATGCGTGATGACGTCAGGACTGATTCCTGTCATATCCTTATGTGACCAAGCAAAACAATCTTGGTTAGCTTTCAAAAAGTCAATTAACTGACCTCGTATTTCTTGCGATAGCGTCGCTCCGATTCGAACGACATGATCGGGGGATGGATCGAGCATCACTTCATCCACGTCCTGCTCACTGGGCGCGTCAGGCGCTGACCCATCCATTAATTGCTAGGTGGATGCCTTCGGGGGCTTGAGCGACGAGCTATAGCATTCTCTTGCAGATTTCTGCTCGCCCTTTATTTCTTGGACGCCCACTTAGTCGGAAACTTCAGCGACTGGTGATAGGTCGAAGGGACGGCCTTCATCTTGTGTATCCACGGAGTGCCGAGAATGATGTTGTATGCCGACGGGCAGTCCACGACGTTGAATCTGGTTGGTAAGTTGACGCCTTTGGCTAATGTTGGCAATGTGATCTCCCCGACGGTGTGTTGGGCTTCTCCACTGAATCCTACTAAAACAATAGATTGCTTAGTAATATCTTTATCACAAAATCCCATACCTTCGAGGGCACTTTTGAATATGATATTGGCTGAGCTACCCCCATCGACTAGCACTCGCTTCAACAAGCAATTACTAACTATCAAGGATATGACCAGTCCGTCATAGTGTTCCACGTCGCAGACGTCGTCGTCATCAAAGGTTATTGCCATTGCTTCTAGTTTACGTTCCTCTGCTGACCTGCAAGATTTAAATACAGCGGACGAGGGGGTGCCCTCTCTTGCTAGCCTTTTGGCTGCAGAATATGTTAGTCCACACACATCAGAACCACCAGAGATAAAATTAATTACCTTCACGTGCGTGGGTGATGCAGGAGGGATGGACAGCGCAGGACTTCTTTCGAAGGATGCTTTTCCTTTGTCGCTCAAGAGATCTTTGATATGCCCCTTATTAAGCATGAACGCGACCTCACGTCGCAGTGCAATGCACTCCTCCGTCTTGTGACCATGATCATGATGGAACTGGCACCTTGACTGGTCTTTTTGCACCTTAGGTCGGTCACTCTTCTTTGGCCAACGGACGGGTGCTCCGATTTTGGTCAAGGCATTTACGACGCCCCCGATATCGATGGAGAATCCATAGGAGTCTAGATCCGGGAAGGTTGGCGACCCCGTCTTTGCGTCAGAACCTGCACTTTCGATTACGTCAGTAACATTGTTTACCTGATTCGAGCAACTATACGGGTGGTTTCGTTAATTATTATTTTTGGGGAAAAAGCCTTTAGGTCGCTGGTGGTCTTCGGCGCACGACGCGTTGATATGGTATTGAGGATGGCATCGTCTTCTTCTAGTCTCATCTGGGCCAACGCTCGTGACTTGACTTCCTCGAACGTTTGGCACGGGTACTTCGTCAGACGGTTGTATAGTTTTGATCGCAAAATTAGTCCTTTCGTGAAACATTCAATAGCAGTCTTAGTGTCAAGATCTTTAATGCTAATCATTTCTTTGTTAAAGCGATTATAATAATCGCGGACAGATTCTTTAGGTCCTTGGATGACGCCATATAGGTCGCTCGTCTGCTTCTCCAAGCTACGACTACCTTCAAACTTCTCATAGAACTTGTTGACTAAGGTGGAAAAATTGCCAATGCTCCCTGGCCTGAGGGATCCGAGCCATTTGAGAGCGGGACCGGTGAGCGTGGCTCCAAAAGACTTGCACATGCAGGCCTCGACCAAATGCCAAGGAATTGACGCTTGCCACATCCGCTGCTTGTATTGGGCGACATGCTCGCCTGGATCAGTTGAACCATCATTATTAGCAGTGAGGGTAGGCAGATTGAGTTTCTTGGGAAGCACAGCCCTCGCGATTCTTTCGAGGAATGGTGACTCTGCATAACCGTCTGGATGTTCCACGATGCCTGATGTTGGAGCCCCGGGGAGGTGGGACATGAGCTTCATTAAGCGTTTATTCTACCTTTCGATCTGGACCATGCGCTTTGCCATAAGATTCGCCTCTCCTTTGTCTTGGTCGTTCTCTTCATTGTTCAAAGGCTCTTCATCCTCGGGCTCTTCGTCATTTTCGGGCTCCTCATTGTTTGACTCAGAAAGGTTCCCCATGAAAGGGATGCCGTTCAGATTAGTGCGACGTCGGACCTTTGAAGCTTTGGACGATGCTAACTCTTCTTGTAATTTCTGGATTCTGTCCTGCGATGTCGTAAAGTCAGTAGCTAGCCGCTCATTGGCTTGCTTCATTTCAAGCATTTGTGCTCTTATTTGTTCATACTGTCTCTGCATTTCCTCGAGGTTAGGTGTTCCTCCCATTTGATGGATTTTGAACAGTAGATGGTCTGGTTATGCCCCACGGTGGGCGCCAAATTGTTTATGCTAAAACTTATCACTTACGACGAAATTGAAGTTTGGGACGATTTAACCAGATTTTGTTTAAGACAATGCAATGAACGAATGTAAAGGGGGATCAAAGGGGATGAACACACAAAAATGGTGACGCGGAAAACCCCAATGAAGATGGGTAAAAACCGCGGGTGGATGGAGATCCACCAATCTACTATGGTTGACTGGCTTTCTTAGCTAGTGACAATCGTTACAAAAATATTTCTCTCCTTAGCTCCTCACAATGTTGCATTAAAAAAATGACTCATGATCCCTCCCTCTCTTTTGTATGCCTGCTTTTCTCTTTGGCTTTTTCAATGAATACATAATAAATTCTCTAATTATTACATTAACTTCGGTCCTTTAATCATGGGAGATGTTTCTCATTTATGCTCCAACGTCACAATCCACGCTCCTCAACGGTTGATTTTACGCCTCATTATGCTCCTTCCTTATTTAGCAAAACCGTTACTGCATCGTTGCCAGCTACATCCTTGTGTTCTCTGTTGCGTCTTCATGTCATAGTCACTACGTCATCATGTCAGATGTCATCATGTCATTGCGTCATCACGTCGTCATGTTAGTGTCATCCTACGAAAATCTCAGCCATAACACTCTTCTCATCGCGTCTTAACGTCAAGGTCCCTGCGTCATTATGTCATCGTCATCCTGTAAAAATCAGTCATAACAGTTTGCCCCCAATTGTCGAATCGGAATAACACAATAACCATGAGACAATTGTTATAAAATTGAAGAATTAGGCAAAATATCTTCAATGTAATCAAGAAAAAATCACATGTATAGAAAATATCTTACGAGAAAAACGTAAAAAAGGAAAGAGGATCCATTAAGCAGTTCCATTAAGGTCTCAAATGAAAAGGTAGTTTTTTTTTATTTTAAATAGCCGTTTAATTCTAACCGTTGGCCCGAAGTAATAATTACTTTTGAAGATATAAATACCGTGGGCGGTTGAAAACTTCAACCCACCAAATATTTCTCTCTCTAAAACAAGATAATTTCCATAACTTCCATAATTCTCTCTGCCGGAAAGACAATCTCTAGTACCAGGTAAGCTTTCTATTTTCCGTTCATCAATTTCTTTAATTCGCACTTTTCCTTTCTTCCTCGATTGTACCTATGACACCTGGTAGTCGTAGCATTAGGACGTTCGTTAAAACCAGGAAAAATCGAGAGGTAAAGAGAAGATCGTAGAGCAAAGAAGTGAGAATGAGGACGAACTGTCAACCATGTAAGAGGAAGACATGCTAAGGTTTCTAGACTTAGGGAATTTGCCCGACAATACTGTCATTAGAAACTGCGGAGTCGGACGAACTACCAGAGACGTGCCCTACCACCTGGGTGGTGCTTTATGAGTACCCTTTCAAAATAGGCCTGAGACTCCCTTTCACCCCCTAGCCAGAGACTTAATGCAGATCTACCAGATCAGCCCTGGGCAGATTATGCCCCATGTCTGGCGAATTCTAAGTGTCATCGACAGAGTGACGGCGTCGTGAGAAGAGGTCTTCACTCTTCACGACTTACTGCTATATTATGAAATTAGGGTTAAAGCCAAAGATAGAATAGCCCTACATGCAAAAGCGAGGCTAGAACCTCTGGTCGGGGGAGTCCAATCAAACGACAGAGGTTGGAAGAACAGATATGTGTTTGTGAAGAAATCGTCGCTAGGGGAAGCTGGAAAATCCCTGATTGGCGGCTGGAACACTGAAGGTTTGTTTAATTTCAATCATTTTTCCTTTTGTGTCATGTCGTTAACACTATTCTTACATCGTTTCTACTGCAGGTCTTAATCGAAAGTTACTGTCGCATCGCGACGAATCTCAGAGTCTCTGCAACAAGTTTCTAAAAGTATAAGAAGAAGACAGACAGTTCTGAAGAATGCTATTCGCTACCCAAGACAGTTGTTCATCCATGACATCTGGTAAGTTTGCCTTTTCTTTCGGCTTTAGGGTATAATGATTGCAGAATTCTTATTGACTCAAAACGTTTATCGATAGGTTCATCACAATCGCGCCCTAGGGGAAGACAACCAAGCATTGGCTGAAATGCTGCGTAAACGCAAGAGGGGATCCTCTGCTGACACCGTGTCTGCGTCGACGACATCGACTAAGAAAGATACAACAATCGTCGTCCACTTGGACGACGAACAAGACGTTGCGTCTAAGACACGCAAAACTGACTTTCTGGACCCTCCAGACAAGAGTGGGCCGTCATACACTATGACCGTCCCTAACGACTTTATGTCGTTGGAGAGGTCCATATGGCCTGAGGCTGACATGTTTCTTTTTCCTAGTGCTGTGGAAAGGATAGAGGAACACACTCTTCCCCGTATGATGTCAGATGGATTAGAGCTCTTATTCCAGGTATAGTTGCTCAATTCACTTTAAGACTCTGTGTTATTACGACAATAATTTATAACTACCAACTGACACACACTCTCCCTTCTTCATATAGTCCTCTCAACATCTCCTTATGGCGAAGAGGGAGATTTCATCGTTGCTAAAGGGTGACCTGACCATGAAGCAAAGGATGGAGAGGGCCGAGTTGGACGTGAAGACCAAAGACACTGAATTGGAGTCTTACAAGAAAATTGTAGAGGACATGGGGGAAACTTTAAATAAAAATGGAGAAAAGTTGGAGGAGATCAGGAAGAAGGCAACCAAGCTAGAAGAATCTTCACGTCGTGAGATCAAAGCTCTCCAGGCGAACGTTGACGCACAGAAGAATGAGCTGGACCTTCTTGAGGATGAGGTGACCACTAGGGTCAGGGCTAAGCTAATGTACCAGTTTTTAATGAAGAAGACGACATCGTGGACCCCACAAAAGGATATTGACCTGTTCCTTCAGTACATGGGGTCGATGAAGGATTTGATGGACGAGGAAGACTTGGATGCGACGGCGGATTCTCCACCAAAGGTGGATGAGAATGCTCCGTCTTGTGCCGGGTTTATTGCGTCGGACGTGCCGCCCGACCGAGAGACTGAGAAGGAGGTCCCAGCCGTCGTTCCGTCAGCTGCTGCGTCGTCGGAGAAGGAAGCTAGCAAGATCTCTGATGCTTAATCATTCTACTTTATGTCCCCTTTCTTTAAACTTTATCAAACTTTGCTTTGGGTCACTCAAGGGAGTGACTCTTTTTTTTTGTACTTTTTGGGTCACCTATGGGGGTGACAATAACTTTTTACATTTGTGCTTTTGGGTCGCCCATGGGGGTGACCATAACTTTGACAATTATGCTTTTGTTCTTTAGCAAATTTAATCTTATGTTTTTTGCTTTGTGCAACATGCATGTGTTTCAGTCGTTATTCTGACGTTTCTAGGGCGTAGTCAGGCGCTTAGTCAGCCTTCATTGGTCATTCAGACGTAACGTTTGGACTTAGTAACTTAGAATACACATAGGAAATATATAAACACATAGCCTGGCGCGGGAACGTTCTATAAGGACATATTTTGGTAAACCTCCAACTAGATATGGGTTTGAAGATATGGTAGCTTATGCACTGCAGGTTGCTGAAGAGGTGGATGTCTATGAGCTATCAACCTATAGAGAAGCAGTTACATGTACGGAGTCTACCCATTGGCTTGCTGCAATGGGGGAAGAGATGGAGTTACTTCAAAAGAACGAGACTTGGGAGCTTGTGTCTAAGCCTTCAGGGAGCAAACTTGTTACTTGTAAATGGGTTTTCAAGAAAAAGGAGGGGATAACATCTGAAGAAGGGGTCAAGTATAAGGCTCGATTGGTTGCAAGAGGGTTCACACAAAGGGAGGGTGTAGACTATAATGAGATTTTTTCTCCTGTAGTCAGACATACTTCCATCAGGGTGCTACTAGCAATAGTTGCACATCAGGATTTTGAGCTTGAGCAGCTCGATGTAAAAATAGCTTTCTTACATGGAGAGTTGGAGGAGGAGATTTATATGGCTCAACCAGATGGTTTTCAGATTCGTGGAAAATAAAATAGTGTTTGCAAGTTGAAGAAGTCCTTATATAGGCTAAAGCAGTCTCCAAGGCAATGGTACAAGAAGTTTGATAGCTATATGATGAAGTTAGGCTACAACAGGAGCTCATATGATTGTTGTGTGTATCATAACAAGCTGACAGATGGGTCTTTTATCTACTTAGTGCTATATGTGGATGATATGTTGATAGCTGCCAGGAACAAGTCAGACATTCAAAAATTGAAGGAACTGCTCAGTGTTGAATTTGAAATGAAGGATTTGGGTGCAGCAAGGAAGATTTTGGGATGGAAATTTATAGGGAAAGGATTCAGAAGAAACTTTTCTTGTCACAAAAGGGTTACATTGAGAAGATAAAGGTTTGGCATGTCAACAGCAAAACCTATAGATACTCCAAGTGCTTCAAATAGTCATTTGTCTGTAGCTTTTGCACCTAAGTCAGCTGAGGAGAAGGAGTACATGAGTCGGGTTCCGTATGCTAGTGCAGTAGGGAGTCTGATGTATGCTATGGTTTGCACTAGACCGGATCTTCCACATGCAGTTAGTGTGGTTAGTAGGTTCATGGGTGATCCTGGTAAGGAGCATTGGAAAGCAGTCAAGAGGATTTTTCGGTATCTTAGAGGTACGTCAGATATTGGTCTCATTTATGGAGGTGATATGACCTGCTTAGTTGAAGGATATTCTGATTCTGATTATGCCGGAGATGTGGATGGTAGAAGGTCTATGACTGGATATGTGTTTACTCTTGGTGGTTATATGGTAAGTTGGAAAGCAACTTTGCAGCCTACTGTGACTTTGTCTACTACTGAGGCGGAGTATATGGCTCTGACAGAAGCAGCTAAGGAGGGGATCTGGTTAAAGGGTTTAATCAGTGATTTGGGTCTACATCATGATCAGGCAACTGTGTACTGTGACAGTTTAAGTGCAATATGTCTGGCAAAGGATCAAGTCCATCATGAGAGGACTAAGCATATTGATGTCAGATATCATTTTTTGAGGAGTGAGACAAGGATTAAGGTGAAGAAGGTAGGAACTGCTGATAATCCTGCTAATATGTTCACTAAGCCGGTTCCGCAGAGTAAGTTTCAACATTGTTTGGACTTACTAAATATTCGTGATTGTTAGTTGCCCTTTTAGGGCAATTCTGGGGTCCTTAGCGACTAATCTGGTCTGGTTGTCTTCTTGGGACAAATCTGGTGTTTGGGAGATTCTGGGCATTGTGATCAATGCATTTGGTTTTTTGGTTATTGTGAGAGGATTCAACTCAAGGTGGAGATTTGTGGAAGTTATGCCTTGAATGTGTTCGACGAAATGCGTCAAAAGTGGGTATCGAGGTACCGCCCGATCGGGCCCGCAACTGCACTGAGAATTGGAGTGAAAAAGAGTTCGCCCGATCCCATCGAGCTTGGTCGCCCGATCGGGTGAGACACCGAACAACTACTCGGGCGATCTTGCCCGATCGGGCGCGCAACGAAGTCTGGAAGAAGTAAAAACCGGCCGATAGGGCGGATGTCGCCCGAGCCGATCGGGCGGCTGCCCGATAACGCGGAAACGCGTTTTCTGAACGGGGGTATAAATAGTTTATTTATATCTTAGGGTTTTAACTCTGTTCTCTCTGTAATCTGGTTTCTTCTCATAATATAATATTCTCCCTCTCTCTGCCGTGGATGTAGCCAAATTGATGAACCACGTAAATCTGTTGTCTGATTTTATTGTTTTTGCATTCAATATTTGTTTCTCTCTCACATCCGTTATAACAAGGCCTTTATAACATTTTTGTTCAATGAGAACATTTTCCTTCGAATGAAAGCTGAAAGATGTATAAAATTCCCCCAAATTTTCTAATTAATTGTTGAAAAAATGAGAAATTTATGAGAAATTTCAGTCAAGATGCTCTCTGCTGACTGACCAGTTACATTAGGCGTGAAAAAACAAAAGTGGATAGAGAGAGAGAGCGAGCGAGTATGGGGGTAGAAAAGCAAAGATGTAAAGACTAAAGAGGAAGGGGTAGTAATAGTAATACCACCTCTGCACCTCACTTGTTGGATCACGGGTAACCAAAGCAGGAAGGAGGACTAGAAGAGTCACGGGTAATCAAAGCTTCAGCCCGAAATGGAAACTGCTCCTCCGCCTGTTTCAGGAAAATGGAAAATGGAAAATGAACGAAAGTAAGCACAACATGGGAATGATGAGCGAGAGTCTGCCTCTGCCTCTGCCTTTGCCTTTATATAGTGGTGGTAGTAAAGGAGTGAGCGTTGTGAAACCTTAGATACACTAAAAAATCATCACCATGAGTTGGAAATTTCTTGGCTCTTCAAACCGAAAACAACCAAGTGGCATGGGCGTGCGCTCACGTTTTACTTTCAGACCTACCCTTGAAGATTTTCAACAATTTTTTGATTCTGCCATAGATACTGGTGGTGGATACAACATTTTGATCTCTTTGTTTATATCCAACTCTGATAACGACTACGCCGTGGTGTTGGATTACGATGATGGTCAATCACGCCAAGGTACTCTTGGGGTGGATTACGTGTTGGACAATGTCGAAGTTAGCCCACAAAATCAGCCACCACCACCCATGCAGTTCACTGACTTTCAGAACTCTCCGCGGATGTACTCTGCGGAGCAAATCATAAGGCATCAAGAGCGTCACTTGTATCAGGAGCAGGTGGATGCCAACTTTATGCGAAGGCTTCCCCTGGACCAAAGCAGCGGGTTGATCGGGTACGTGAGAGACAATGTCCGCCCTGGGTCAATCACTTTCCGTGTCAATCCTTATGACATGAGAAGGCATGGACATGTTGCTGGGATTGTTGAGATCCACTATCGTTGGGTTGGTCAAGAGCTTCATTTTCAGTTTCGTCAGAATGATGCTGGTGGATCATCTAGTAACTAAAATTTATCACTGCTAGTCTGGTATGTAGTAAAGAGACTAGATAAGGTATTTCCTAGTGGTGATGCTAATTAAGCTAGGTAATAGCTATCATGCGAATGGTGCCCAGTAGATTTAATGATTCTAGGACTTGATGCCGAAGAATTGTATGATTTGGGTTTCAACCTCGAATGTAATTAGGCATTTCCCCTCCCCCTAATTATGTTTCGAATTTTTTACTTGCGGATTGTAATGACATTTTACTATGATGATTGAATATTAAGTTTCTTTGTTAACAAAAATAAATAAATAATGCTGTCTATATTATGTGCTCTATCTTCGTTGTCGCTTAATAATCTTGGAGATTTTAATTTTTTTTTTTTAAAATAAAAATCTGATGATTGGCTTACTGGAAGGTGGCAGGCTGGCAGCCATACATTTACTAAAAATTTCCATTTCGTTGACTCAGTGAAAGCATATCTTTCCTACACTTTGTTGCGGGCATGTGTTTCACCATCCCCTGTAATCTTCCAGGTTCGTCCATGTTCCTTTTTCTGACCCTTTGTTAATATGGGTTTTACTCTGAAATTTCTTACTAACGTCCTGCATTTTTGTACACAAATATATGGATTGTATTTTATACATGGCATCTCTCCTTTCCTCTTTCTCTTTATTTAAACTCCCACATCTTTTATGTGTTTTACACAAACCCCCCACCAAACTTTCTTCATTCACTTTCATTCTCTCTCAAGATTTCCGGCATTCACCAATGTGTTTGCCGGCGTTGACCAACATTGACCGTTGTTGACTAATCAAGAAGAATCAACTCCTGCGTCACAACAAACAATGTGAGTTTTCTCGCTGGTGAAACTGGCCAGGCGTTTGACCAGCTCGTCAGACGCCTAATTTAGTCGCCTGACCAGCTGGTCTAACTTAGGCGCTTGATCAGATGATCTGATATATTTCTTTTGCAGAAGCATGGTTAATATATTTTGTTTTTATTACTAATACATTTAAGCTTAAAATTTTGAATATGTAGTAGGATAATATGTTTACATGATATGTAAAATTTACATGATAGAATTTACTATGTTCAAGTAGAAATGTAGAATTTACATGATGTATTATGTAAATTATATCTAGATTTTTAGCATATTCTAATAGTTATATTTAGATTTTTAGCATATCAGAGCAGTTATAATATTATTTTGCATATTAGAATAGTTATTAAGCTCACTTTAAATTAAAATGCATGAAAATATGGATGTTATATTTTTTTTTGCTTAAAAATATATATAGGCACCTAGTTTAGACGCATATTCCTCTCCACAGGCGTCAAAAATAGGCGCCTGAACTAGTTGTCAGGCGTCTAAATTAGGCGCCTGCACAAGTGGTCAGGCGTCAAAAATAGGCGCCTGCACCAGTGGTCAGGCGCCTAACATAGGAACCTGACCACTAGTGCAAGCGCCTGATTTAGACGCATGTGCAAGCTTTTTTGCCATGTTTATTTTTTTTTCAATTTCTCGCCGGACTTCTACTCTACAATTTTGATATACTACCCCCGTTTTGTTTTCACAGAGCCATCAACCACAAACTAAAGCTAATCGCAATCCAAGTATAGGGTATTCCAGCAACCCCATAAGCTAAAGTCAGATGCCAATTATTCAGGGGATTCATGCAAATGCCACTAATTTTTCTAGCAACATTAAGAGCAAAATCAAATCTCATACTTACACGGGACTCATGGGGATTTATAAGCCCAACATGACAAACTTTATTGAAACATAAATAAAATCAAACCACATTCAAAGAGTATATACAAACAACAACCACAATCAACAACAAAGCATTATCCATCAGCCACAATAGCAAAATCAGATCTCATATTTACAGGGGACTCATGTGGATTTATAAGCATAACATGACAAACTTTATTGAACCGAAAATAAAATCAAACCATAGTCAAAGAGTTTACACAGCCAGCAACCACAAACAACAACAAAGCAACATCCATCAGCCACAATAGCAAAATCAGATCCCTTATTTTCATGGGACTCATGGAGATTTATAAGCCCAACAAAGCATGTTATCAATGAATATAAATTGTCCAGAAACAACAACAAGTACCTTTACACAACAAGGGACTGAAAATCCAAAATTATCAATGAATATAAATTGTAAATCATAGCATCAATTGAAAGAGAAAAGTTGTGAAAAATAAATCCTCAGGAACTCGACTGAGTTCCTCTGCGCATCAAGAGGAAAGCATGGTTATTCAGATCCATCTCTTCATCGTCTTCAAGACAGGGACTCATGGGGATTTTTGGCCCATCATCCTCAAACCCCACATCTAACTCCTCATAGACCTTGAAAAGCTTAAGATTCACATCATCATCTTCAAAAAACATGTCAAATTGCTTATCCTCCTCTTCATCAGATTCAACCTCAATAGGCAACCCCTCATCTTCCTCAAATGAAGCCTCAACCTTAATATTCTATTTCCCCCTATTCTCATTCACAACAATCGAAGCCTTCCCTTTACCTTTTGGATCTTTCTTTACATCTTCAGCCCGCAAAGCACAAACAATGTGAGGAAAGTTGTTTTTCGTACCCTAAACTTCTCTCTTTCCTCCTCATCCACAGTTTTGGCACCTTTTTCCCTATATTTAAGAAGGTAAACCCTATATCTAGTCTTTGGGTTAGGAGACTTACCAAGAGGGGGGGTTGAAGTCCAATTTTTTTACTCGCCCTTCTAATTCGTTCTGATTTTTCTACCCTTTCCATGACTGTTTCCAAGGCCTTCAACGATTTATCACTTAAACACTTCGCAGCTTCACCGAATTAGTACATTTTCCATGTCTAAGGGCTACCATCTTCAATCGAATTTGACAAATCACGACATATAATCATTTCTTCTTTTAATTTTGCATCAAATGCAGCATCAGTGAGAGGTTGTGTGAATTGCATGGTGGTTTTATTTCGAGAGACGGAAGAAGATGAAGAAAGGGGAGAAAAAGAAGAGAGAGAAGAAGAATAATTGAAATGGCTGAGGAGTGAGGTTATGAATCGAGGGTTAGGGTTCATATTTTGATGAACAATAAATGAAGAACAATTCATTTCATTTGTTTTGGGTAGTTAGTAGTTGGGAGTTAGAGAGTTATTTTGGTGGGAATCATTAAGCTAATGAAGATAATTCTTATTGTATGGGAGTTGGAGAGTTATTTTAGTGGGAATCATTAAGACCGATAAGCATCACCATGGTCTACATGTCTACTACAGAACCGTTGACTTCGTCATACCGGTTACATTGAGATACCTAGACGGTATCCCTCGCTGGGCCTATTCTCAAGGGCATGGGCTTGATCCATTCTTATCTGTATATGCCTACGGGCCTAAAGATAGAACTTCAACAGAGGACAAGAACATATCCCAGAAGGATATCCCCATGAATATTCCCATAAAGGTAGAGTCCAACTTGGATACGGGCCTTGGCGGGCTCCTTATAAATACTCCGTTGATCTTAGTCATGAGGTGCGTTGACTAACACAATCATACTCCACTTGAGAGCTACCGATTTACCCATTACTGACTTAGGCATCGGAGGGGCGTTCCTCGGATCAACCCCCAAGGCTAGTTTACGTGTTTTTTTTTTGCAGGAATCAGATGCGGCTTACTACCAGAGGACTTACCGGTTCGTACCCTAAAACTTGTCCCATACCGAAACAATTGCCGCTAGAAGGAGGGGCGAACAATACCTTGTAGTCTAAGCCATTCCTTGCAAACAAAACAACCCTCATGGATCCTAATCAACACTTTGGATGCTGAAAACTGACGAAAACAATGTACCTGTTGAGAAAACTCCACCAGGATTCTCAATCCCGATACCGGCCATAGGATTAACTCGGCCACCTACTGACAGAGGAAGGAGAACTCCTAAGACTCCCCAAGAGAACATATTCCATACTCTCCAGCATATGTTCACCCCGGAGTAGCTCAGGAGTGCATCATAAATCTTCCAGGCCATAGTGAGCCACACCCCACCGACTGGTCCACCCATCAAGTGACGTCTGAGCAGAGCTCACAGCCTAGTGAGAAAACTTCGTTCACTGGGACGGGCCGCCAGGGAGAGCGAGACCAGAATGACCAGGATCAGGTGGCCAATTCCAAGACGCCCACAAAGCAGGTTGGGGAAGAAGGAGAAGAGGAGGCTCAGGAGACAGAAGTCCAATAGAGGTCTTCCCACCCTCAAAAGGGACGGGAGTACAGACGGCGGGCACTGGTATCCTTGAGGAATTCCGCATTCTCCACTATCATTCTCCAGGAGCCCATGGAGAAGATTAGGATGCCGACGTGTAAATATGACGGCAAGACGGACCCGGAAGATCATATCTCGGCCTATGAGGGACACATGTTGCTGTACACCGATACTGACTCAGTCTGGTGTAAGGTGTTCCCCTCTACGCTAGTTGGGCTTGGCCTGACATGGTTTAAGAGCATACCACCGGCAACGGTCTTCAATTTCCGCCAGCTCACATCCATGTTTGTCACGCATTTTGTCAATAACAAATGCCGGGAGAAGCCTACCGGCGAGCTGATGTCAATCAAGCAGGGTGAAAAGGAAAGTCTAAGGGACTATGTAGGGCGTTTCAATGCAAGAGCCGTCACTATCCCCACCCTGCAACATGAAGTAGTAGTCTTAGCCCTCATGACGGGTTTAAAGGAGGGAACCCCCTTCAGGAGCTATTTGGGTCGTAAAAAGCTGACAAGCCTAACGGAGGTCTTAGGCAAGGCAAATGACTTCATCCAAGGGGAGGAGTTTGACAAAGCAGCAAACGCTAAAAGGCCGACATCAGAGGAAAAAGATAAGGAGAAAGAACGCAAAGACGATAAGTACCGGAAGGACATAAAGCCAGATAACTCCAGTAGGAGGGAGGAAAATAATTCCGTGAAGAAAGGCCACGAAGGGCGAGCTGATAAGTACCGCAACTACACTTTAACAATATCCCCGGCTCAGATATATGAATTGCACAGTAAGGATGACAAGTGGCAAAGACCCAGAAAGATGTATTATAAGGGTCGGGATAAGTCAAAATGATGGGAATTCCACAGGGACCATGGCCACACGAAAGAGGACTGCAAAGACCTCAAGGACGGGATCGAAGACCTCATCAGAAGAGGCTACTTCACCAGTACCAAGCGAGGGTCGACCGGAAGTCCCCATCCGGAGAAGATGAAAACGGTAACAGAAGATCAGTGAAAGACAGGCTCACAGAAATCCATGTCATCTCTGGAGGGCGGACACGAGGCGGAAGCATACATAGTGCTAAAGCTAGCTTGAAGAAGTGAGGCACCAAGTGAATTACCACAACACGGGGAAATGGCCGGCACCCCCCAGCAATGCCGTTTGTAGCCTTTATGTCAGCGAACCTAAGGGAATTGTCTACCCCCATGATGATCCCTTGGTAGTATCTCCGCATATATCAACTGTAAAGGTGCATCGCGTATTAGTGGATGGAGGAAGTTCCGCTAACATCCTGTATAAGGAAACGTTCGAAAAGATGGGCCTTAAATCAGCATGTCTGAAGCCGATCTCCTACCCAGTTATCGGTTTCACAAAGGCATATGTTGTCTCGAAGGGAACCATAAAGCTGGCAGTAAAGCTGGGGGAAGGATCTCATTTTAGGGACCTGATGGTCGAGTTCCTTGTTGTTAACGTCCCAACGGCATACAACGCCGAGTTCCTTGTTGTTAACGTCTCGACGGCATACAACGCCATCATCGGACGACCCTTGATCCATGACGCCCAAGCTGTAGTCTCCACCTACCATCTAACAATGATCTACACCTCCAATAACGGTAACCCGGAGAAAATCAGGGGAAACCAAGAATCTGCTAGGGCCTGCTACCTGACCGCCCTCACGCACTCTAACCACAAGCGTCTAGCTGAAACACCACCATCAGAACGAAAACGGCGCATGACAGAAAATAAGGCCAAGAGGGATCTATCAAGGGAGAATTTTGAGGGAAGGCCGGCAGACCAGCCGCGACCTAGCCCGGAAGGTGAAACGGAGGAAGTAAGCCTGGAGTTGGAAAGGCCGAAAAGAGCGGTAAAGATTGGAGCAGACTTCGCGGAAGAGGTCAAGATCAACCTAATCACCCTGCTGAGAGATCATGCCGACATCTTCGCATTCTCCGCAGTTGAGATGTGATGAGTCATATTAATATAGGCATTTCATGATGCATTTAGGTTGCATTTTAGGATCATTTAGTTGCATTCTTTTATGGTACAAGATTTTGTTATGTATAATCGAGAAATTTGAGAACTATGAATTCGAATCATGAGAAAATAAGGATTTTTGAGATTATTAAACAGGTTTCTGATTTTGGTTTATGATGGGGAAGAAACTGCAGCAGCAGTGATGAAACCATCGTGGTGTGTGTGTATTATGAAAAGATATGACATATGTCCAGGAAACAAGTGTTGGAAGCACTACAAAGGTGGTAGGGGAGACGTCCCCATGAGTTTAGAGATGGTATTGTTCCTATGTATTACTATATTTTTCCCCGGTTATCTTGTAAATTGTTTAATGGTGAAACTACAAAGAATAGAGATAAATGATCTAGGCTTTAATAAGAAAGGAAAAAATAAATAAAAGCAAATCTCTCATTTTCTTCTTTTCTTTCGTGGCTTAACAAGGAGTAAATACCGCTGTGTTTACTTGTCAAGTTATTGTCTCTTCTTTCAAAAAATTAAAACCCCAACTCCTTCTTCACGCAACACCCATTCTTCACCGTTCCTCCATTTTCTCTCTATCTCGGTCCTCCTCGTCGGAATCACCTCCATTTCTCTCGCTTCAGAACCCATCTCCTCATGATCTAGTGGGGCTACTAATACGACCAGTGTTGCTGTTTTTTTTTTCTTCGGCCATTTTCTCGCACCGATGTCTCGTTTTATTCTGGTGGTGCGATGTTGCTGTCATCGTTGGTCCAAGATGTCGGCGTGTATCCCTGTCTTTTTCCTTGTTGTGGCGAAGTTGTTCCCTCTGTTCCATTGCAATTGATGCCTCGTTGTCTCTCTCCTCTGCTTCTGTACTTCGGTGCCACCACCGCTGTTGTGCGTTGGTGTGGTGATGTTGTTGTGCGGTGGTGCTGGATCGTTATTATTGAGCTTTGTTCGATTTTGAATTCCTCTAGTAAGGTATAAATTCGGGGTTTAAGTTATGACTCTTATTTCATCAATTGCCATCTAATTTATGTAGTAATAATAGTTAATGATTTTCACAAGTCTAGTTGAACTTGATATTGATTTCCTAAATCAGTTGAGAAAATAGTTTATTCAACTCATAGACTGAATCTTTTATCTTTGTTCAGTGGATTGCATGGAGGTTTCGTTGTATTGGTATTTTGTTTAAGTTAGTTTATGAAATCAAATTTCAATAAGTTTTTAAATATATTCTTTATAATTAGGATGTAGAATTAGAATTATCATGTGAGATAGAAAGTGTGATTTGGGTAATAAAATAGTTTGTATATAAAGGTTTGTTGTTAGTTCAATGAAAGAGTTTAGAAGGTATAAGCAAGTAAATCCATTTATTTGTATTAGAGTAGGAATGAATGTTAATTATTGTGATTATTGTTGTGAGGTGATTATTGGAGATTGATCATGAATTTGGAGATGTTGGTGTCTTGAAGAGTGATATGGAATTGAACGTTATTTGGAGAATAAAAGAGGTACACACATGTTCTTCCACCTTCGAAATATGAATTGGTATTATGTATAATTACATGGATTTCGTGTGTTGGGCACTATGTGTTTGTGCATGTATATATTTTACAAACGTGGTCACCTAAAACTATTCGTGATTATTAGTTGCAAAAGAGTTGTAAAAATGAAGTCATGCTTTAGGAGTTTGAATTTTCATTGAGTTGAAATGCTGAGAGGCACCAGATGTTTTAAGAATATAACCATGAGCATTGTTATATGAACTCATTTTTGTGAACCAAGTTCATCAGACATTTATATATTTCGTAAATATTTTAGTAACGGCAACTATGGATATTTAAGCTAGAATCTTAGATATGTATATGTAGTTTTACAATGAGATTTCCAATTTATAAACCTAGGGAGTACGAATTTAATATCGTTTGTGAACTTGATTTTGATCTAACTACACTTGTATTGAAAAGATTTGAAGCAAGTAAAGGGATTTTGGTCAAAGTATGGTAGACTTATGAGTATGGACAAATGATTTGTTATTTGCGTTCTTATATAGGAATTATGAAAGTTTACGAATAGAAGTGTATTTATGGTACAAGATTTTGCTATGTATAATCGAGAACTTTCAGAACTATGAATTCGAATCATGAGAAAATAAGGATTTTTGAAATTATAAAACAGGTTTCTTATTTTGTTTATTATGGGGAGGAAACTGCAGCATTAGTGATGAACACATCACTAATGCCCATGAAAAGATAGGACATATGTCCAGGAAACAAGTGTTGAAAGCACTACATAGTTGGTAGGGGAGACGTGCCCATGAGTTCATAATTGGCATAGTTCCTATGTATTCCTATACTTTTCCCCGGTTATCCTGTAAATTGTTTAATGGTGAAACTACAAAGAATAGAGATAAATGATCTAGGCTTTAATAAAAAAAGGAAAAAAAAATAAAAGCAAATCTCTCATTTTCTTCTTGTCTTTCGTGGCTTAACAAGGAGTAAATAACAATGTGTTTACTTGTCAAGTTATTGTCTCTTCTTGGACAAAATTAAAACCCCAACTCCTTTTTCACTCAACACCCATTCTTCTCCGTTCCTCCATTTTCTCTCGATCTTGATCCTCCTCCCTGTCTCTCTCTCTTCAAAACCCATCTCCTCGTGATCTAGTGGGGCTCCTACCACCACTGTTGCTTTTTTTTTCTTAGGCGATTTTCTCGCACCGATGCCTCGTTTTATTCTGGTGGTGCGATGTTGCTGTCGTCGGTGCTCCTCGATGTCGGCGTGTATCCCTATCTTTTTCCTTGTTCAGGCAAAGTTACTGCCTCAGTTCCATTGCAATTGTTGCCTCGTTCTCTCTCTCTCCTCTGCTTCTATACTTTGGTGCCACCACCGCTGTTGTGCGTTGGTGTGGTGATGTTGTTGTGTGATGGTGCTAGATCGTTATTATTGAGCTTTGTTCGATTTTGAATTCCTTTGGCAAGGTATGAATTTGGGGTTTAAGTTATGACTCTTATTTCATCAATTGCCATCTAATTTATGTACTACTAACAGTTAATGATTTTCACAAGTCTAGTTGAACTTGATATTGATTTCCAAAATCAGTTGAGAAAATAGTTTATTAAACTGAAAGACTGAATCTTTATCTTTGTCTAATGGATTGAGGTTTAATTGTATTGGTATTTTGTTTAAGTTAGTTTATGAAATCAAATTTCAGTAATTTGTTAAATATATTCTTTATAATTAGGATGTAGAATTTGAGGTATCATGTGAGATAGAAAGTGTGATTTGGGTAATAAAATAGTTTGTATATGAAGGTTTGTGGTTAATTCAATGAAAGAGTTTAGAAGGTATAAGCAAGTCAATCCATTTATTTGTATTAGAGTAGGAATGAATGTTAATTATTGTTATTATTGTTGTGAGGTGATTATTGGAGATTGATCACAAGTGTTGCAAGCACTACAAAGTTGGTAGGGGAGACGTGCCTATGAGTTTAGAGATGGCATAGTTCCTATGTATTCCGATACTTTTCCCTGGTTATCCTGTAAATTGTTTAATGGTGAAACTACAAAGAATAGAGATAAATGATCTAGGCTTTAATAAAAAAGGAAAAAAAAAATAAAAGCAAATCTCTCAGTTTCTTCTTGTCTTTCATGGCTTAATAAGGAGTAAATACCAATGTTTTTACTTGTCAAGTTATTGTCTCTTCTTGGACAAAATTAAAACCCCAACTCCTTTTTCACTCAACACCCATTCTTCACCGTTCCTCTATTATCTCTCGATCTTGATCCTCCTCGTCGGAATCACCTCCATGTCTTTCTCTTCATAACCCATCTCCTCGTGCTCTAGTGGGACTCCTACCATCAGTGTTGCTTTTTTTTATTTCTTAGGCGATTTTCTCGCACCGATGCCTCGTTTTATTATGGTGGTGCGATGTTGCTGTCGTCGGTGCTCCTCGATGCCGGCGTGTATCCCTATCTTTTTCCTTGTTGAGGCAAAGTTGCTGCCTCTGTTCCATGCAATTGATACCTCGTTCTCTCTCACCTCTGCTTCTACACTTCGGTGCCACAACCGATGTTGTGCGTTGGTGTGGTGATGTTGTTATGCGCTGGTGCTGGATCGTTATTATTGAGCTTTGTTCGATTTTGAATTCATTTGGAAAGGTATAAATTTGGGGTTTAAGTTATGACTCTTATTTCATCAATTGCCATCTAATTTATGTGCTAATAATAGTTAATCATTTTCATAAGTTTAATTAAACTTGATATTGATTTCCAAAATCAGTTGAGAAAATAGTTTATTGAACTCAAAGAATTAATCTTTTATCTTTCTTCAATGGATTGGATGGAGGTTTAATTATATTGGTATTTTGTTTAAGTTAGTTTATGAAATCAAATTTCAGTAAGTTGTTAATTAATATATTCTTTATAATTAGATGTAGAATTAGAGTTATCATGTGAGATATAAAGTGTGATTTGGGTAATAAAAAAGTTTGTATACAAAGGTTTGTGGTTAATTCAATGAAAGAGTTTATAAGGTATAAGCAAGTCAATCCATTTATTTGTATTAGAGTAGGAATGAATGTTAATAATTGTTATTATTATTGTGAGGTGATTATTAGAAATTGATCATGAATTTGGAGATGTTGGGCGCCTGAAGAGTAACATGGAATTGAACGTTATTTGGAGAATAAAAGAGGTACACACATGTTCTTCCACCTTCGAAATATGAATTGGTATCATGTATAATTACATGGATTTCTTGTGTTGAGCTCTATGTGTTTATACATGTATATATATTTTACAAACGTGGTCGCCTAAAAGTATTCATGATTATTAGTTGCGAAAGAGTTGTAAAAATGAAGTCATGCTTTAGGAGTTTGAATTTTCATTTAGTTGAAATGGTGAGAGGCACCAGAAGTTTTAAGAATATAACCATGAGCATTGTTATATGAACTCGTTTTTGTGAACCAAGTTCAACAGACATTTATATATTTCGTAAATATTTTAGTAACGGTAACTATGGATATTTAAGCTAGAATCTTGGATATGTATATGTAGTTTTACAATGAGATTTCCAATTTATAAACCTAGGGAGTACGAATTTGATATCGTTTGCGAACTTGATTTTGATCTAACTACACTTGTATTGAAAATTGAAGCAAGTAAAGGGATTTTGGTCAAAGTATGTTAGACTTATGAGTATGCATAAATGATTTGTGATTTGCGTTCTTATATAGGAATTATGAAAGTTTACGAATAGAAGTGTATTTATGGTACAAGATTTTGTTATGTATAATCGAGAACTTTCAGAACTATGAATTCGAATCATGAGAAAATAAGGATTTTTGAAATTATAAAACAGGTTTCTGATTTTGTTTATTATGGGTGGAAACTGCAGCAGTAGTGATGAACACATCGTGGTACGTGTGTATTATTAAAAGATAGGACATATGTCCAGGAAACAAGTGTTGCAAGCACTACAAAGTTGGTAGGGGAGACGTGCCCATGAGTTTAGAGATGGCATAGTTCCTCTGTATTGCTAAATTTTTTCCCGTTTATCCTATAAATTGTTTAATGGTGAAACTACGAAGAACAGAGATAAATGATCTAAGCTTTAATAAAAAAAAGGAAAAAATAAGTAAAAGCAAATCTCTCATTTTCTTCTTGTCTTTCGTGGCTTAACAAGGAGTAAATACCAATGTGTTTACTTGTCAAGTTATTGTCTCTTCTTTGACAAAATTGAAACCCCAACTCCTTCTTTACTCGACACCCATTCTTCACCTTCTTCCATTTTCTCTCTATCTCGATCCTCCTAGTCGGAATCACCTCCATTTCTCTCTCTTTAGAACCCATCTCCTCCTGATCTAGTGGGGCTCCTACCACCACTGTTGCTGTTTTTTTTCGTAGGCCATTTTCTCGCACCGATGCCTTGTTTTATTCAGGTGGTGCAATGTTGCTGTCGTCGGTGCTCCTCGATGCCGGCGTGTATCCCTGTCTTTTTCCTTGTTGAGGCAAAGTTGCTACCTCTGTTCCATTGCAATTGATGCCTCGTTCTCTCTCTCCTCTACTTCTGTACTTCGGTGCCACCACCGCTGTTGTGCGTTGGTGTGGTGATGTTGTTGTGCGGTGGTGCTAGATTGTTATTATTGAGATTTGCTCGATTTTGAATTCCTTTGGCAAGGTATAAATTTTGGGTTTAAGTTATGACTCTTATTTTATCAAATGCCATCTAATTTATGTACTAATAATAGTTAATGATTTTCACAAGTCTAGTTGAACTTGATATTCATTTCCAAAATCAATTGAGAAAATAGTTTATTGAACTCATATAGACTGAATCTTTTATTTGTTCAATGGATTGGATGGAGGTATAATTGTATTAGTATTTTGTTTAAGTTAGTTTATGAAATCAAATTTCAGTAGTTTGTTAAATATATTCTTTGTAATTAGAATATAGAAAAAGTTATCGTGTGAGATAGAAAGTGTGATTTGGGTAATAAAATACTTCGTATATAAACGTTTGTGGTTAATTCAATGAAAGAGTTTAGAAGGTATAAGCAAGTCAATCCATTTATTTGTATTAGAGTAGGAATGAATGTTTATTATTGTTATTATTGTTGTGAGGTGATTATTGGAGATTGATCATGAATTTGGAGATGTTTGGCTCTTGAAGAGTAATATGTAATTGAACGTTATTTGGAGAATAAAACAGGTACACACATGTTCTTTTACCTTCGAAATATGAATTGGTATCTTGTATAATTACGTGGATTTCTTTGTTGAGCTCTATGTGTTTAAGCATGTATATATTTTGCAAACGTGGTCACCTAAAAGTATTCATGCATGATTATTAGTTGCTAAAAGAGTTGTAGAAATGAAGTCATGCTTTAGGAGTTCGAATTTTCATTGTGTTGAAATGGTGAGAGACACCAGAAGTTTTAAGAATATAACCTTGAGCATTGTTATATGAACTCGTTTTTGTGAACCAAGTTCATCAGACATTTATATGTTTTGTAAATGTTTTAGTAACGGTAACTATGGATATTTAAGCTAGAATCTTGGATATGTATATGTAGTTTTACAATGAGATTTCCAATTTATAAACCTTGGGAGTACGAATTCGATATCGTTTGTCAACTTGATTTTGATCTTACTACACTTGTATTGGAAAGATTTGAAGCAAGTAAAGGAGATTTGGTCAAAGTATGCTAGACTTATGAGTATGGACAAATGATTTGTGATTTGCATTCTTATATAGGAATTATGAAAGTTTACGAATAGAAGTGTATTTATGGAACAAGATTTTGTTATATATAATCGAGAACTTTCAGAACTATGAATTCGAATCATGAGAAAATAAGGATTTTTGAAATTATAAAACAGGTTTCTGATTTTGTTTATTGTCGGGAGGAAACTGCAGCAGTAGTGATGAACACATCGTGGTACGTGTGTATTATTAAAAGATAGGACATATGTCCAAGAAACAAGTGTTGCAAGCACTACAAAGTTGGTAGGGGAGACGTGCCCATGAGTTTAGAGATGGCATAGTTCCTCTGTATTGCTATATTTTTTCCCGTTTATCCTATAAATTGTTTAATGGTGAAACTACAAAGAACAGAGATAAATGATCTAAGCTTTAATAAAAAAGGAAAAAATAAATAAATGCAAATCTCTCATTTTCTTCTTGTCTTTCGTGGATTAACAAGGAGTATATACCAATGTGTTTACTTGTCAAGTTGTTGTCTCGTCTTTGACAAAATTGAAACCCCAACTCCTTCTTTACATGACACCGATTCTTCACCGTTCTTCCATTTGATCCTCCTCGTCAGAATCACCTCCATTTCTCTCTCTTCAGAATCCATCTCCTCGTGATCTAGTGGGGCTCCTACCACCAATGTTGCTGTTTTTTTTCGTGGGCCATTTTCTCGCACCGATGCCTCGTTTTATTCTGGTGGTGCGATGTTGCTGTCGTTGGGGCTCCTCGATGCCGGTGTGTATCTTTGTCTTTTTCCTTGTTGAGGCGAAGTTGCTACCTCTGTTCCATTGCAATTGATGCCTCGTTCTCTCTCTCCTCTGATTCTGTACTTCGGTGCCACCACCGCTGTTGTGCGTTGGTGTGGTGATGTTATTGTGCAGTGGTGTTGGATCGTTATTATTGAGATTTGGTCGATTTTGAATTCCTTTGGCAAGTTATAAATTTTGGGTTTAAGTTATGACTCTTATTTCATCAATTGCCATCTAATTTATGTACTAATAATAGTTAATGATTTTCACAAGTCTAGTTGAACTTGATATTCATTTCCAAAAACAATTAAGAAAATAGTTTATTGAACTCATAGACTAAATCTTTTATTTGTTCAATGGATTGGTTGGAGGTTTAATTGTATTAGTATTTTGTTTAAGTTAGTTTATGAAATCAAATTTCAGTAAGTTGTTAAATATAATCTTTGTAATTAGGATGTAGAAAAAGTCATCGTGTGAGATAGAGAGTGTGATTTGGGTAATAAAATAGTTCGGATATAAAGGTTTTTGGTTAATTCAATGAAAGAGTTTAGAAGGTATAAGCAAGTCAATCCATTTATTTGTATTAGAGTAGGAATGAATGTTAATTATTGTTATTATTGTTGTGAGGTGATTATTGGAGATTGAACATGAATTTGGAGATGTTGGGCTCTTGAAGAGCAATATGGAATTGAACGTTATTTGGAGAATAAAACAGGTACACACATGTTCTTCCACCTTCGAAATATGAATTGGTATCTTGTATAATTACATGGATTTCTTGTGTTGAGCTCTATGTGTTTATGCATGTATATATTTTGCAAATGTGATCACCTAAAAGTATTCATGATTATTAGTTGCGAAAAGAGTTGTAAAAATGAAGTCATGCTTTAGGAGTTTGAATTTTCATTGTGTTGAAATGGTGAGAAACACCATAAGTTTTAAGAATATAACCTTGAGCATTGTTATATGAACTCATTTTTGTGAACCAAGTTCATCAGACATTTATAGGTTTAGTAAATGTTTTAGTAACGGTAACTATGGATATTTAAGCTAGAATCTTGGATATGTATATGTTGTTTTACAATGAGATTTCCAATTTATAAACCTAGGGAGTACGAATTCGATATCATTTGTGAACTTGATTTTGATCTAACTACACTTGTATTGGAATGATTTGAAACAAGTAAAGAGATTTTGGTCAAAGTATGTTAAACTTATGAGTATGGACAAATGGTTTGTGATAGGAGTTCTTATATAGGAATTATGAAAGTTTACGAATAGAAGTGTATTTATGGTACAAGATTTTGTTATATATAATCGAGAACTTTCAGAACTATGAATTCGGATCATGAGAAAATAAGGATTTTTGAAATTATTAAACAGGTTTCTGATTTTGTTTATGATGGGGAAGAAACTGCAGCAGCAGTGGTGAACACATCGTGGTATGTGTGTATTATGAAAAGATAGGTCATATGTCCTGGAAACAAGTGTTGCAAGCACTACAAAGTTGGTAGCGGAGACATCCCCATGAGTTTAGAGATGGCATAGTTCCTCTGTATTCTTATATTTTCCCCAGTTATCCTGTAAATTGTTTAATGGTCAAACTACAAAGAATAGAGATAAATGATCTAAGCTTTAGTAAAAAAGGAAAAAATAAATAAAAGAAAATCTCTAATTTTCTTCTTGTCTTTCGTGGCTTAACAAGGAGTAAATACCAATGTGTTTACTTGTCAAGTTATTGTCTCTTCTTTTACAAAATTAAAACCCCAACTCCTTCTTCACTCAACATCCATTCTTCACTATTCCTCCATTTTCTCTCTATCTCGATCCTCCTCGTCGTAATCTGTTGACCCTTGAGTTTTGAAGATGACTTAACCACAAAAGACATAGTGTATTTTATTTATGTTGTTGCTAGGTAATTCATTCTTAAGCAAAGAGAATACTTGATTGAAGATTAAAACGGAGAATTAATCAAAGATCGAAGTAAAGATGTTCGAGTGATGAAGTATCAAGCATGGAATGAAGATTAGAATACATTAGGGTGTATTTATTATCTTCATGTTAAGTTTGAGAGAAAGCTCAATAAAAATCGTGGTGAATTCTCAAAGCAACTTGGTTCTGTTCCCATGACAGGAACAGACCTGGCACAGTTAGGAACAAGGTTTAGGAACAAGACTTAGAACTGGTTTAGGAACACCTAAATAACTCAAAAGTAACGCGCCTAACTCTAGGTGTGCGCCTAATATGTTAGTTAGAGTTTTTAGGGTTGTTTTATTTAAGATCCACTATTATAGGGAATTTGTTTCTAGTTTGTTAGGAAAAGTTTTTTAAAATGATTTTCGGATTTTATTTAGAAAAATATCTAACCGTTATATTTTATATTTTATTTAAAAGATTTTGTTTTTAAAATAAAATATCTTTCCGATTTTTAAAAGATTTTCGTTTTAAAATATAAAACTGATTTTTGTTTTTAATCAACTTATTTTCAAAAGATATTTTCCTAAAATCTAGCTAAAGTTAATATTTTATTTATTTCCTAAAAATATGATTACACGTCTAAAGCTACTGCTACACGTTTTGTAGTTAGTGGATTAATTGGCTTGGTTAATTATCTCCCAAGTATTAATTTAAATAAGTTTAATTATTCCTCAAGTATGTAAAACCACGTAATATATTACTGTTTCTCTTATTTAGTTAACTAGTGGGTTAGTGGGTTGATTACTTATCAAGAAATATTTAAATTGTTTAATTAATTAAAGTCATGGAGATCATGGGATAGTGGATTAATTAGTGGATAAAAGAGTCTTATCTTAATTGTCTATATATAGGTGCCTAAAACCTTAAAACAAAAGTTTGTCTGACTTAACTAATTTATCTTAGTTGTCTAAAAGAGTCAGTGCCCTTCCTAAAGAGAATTCATACTTATATTCATCGAGTTTATTACTCTTCCATTGTTTTACTAAGTGTATTTTAGAGAAAAGGGTTTGAGTGAACTCTTGTAAGTGTGAGAAGCTTTGAGTGAAGCAAGAGAAAGAGAAAGAGAAAGGAACTTCTAGTGAAGTTTG
Source organism: Beta vulgaris subsp. vulgaris (assembly GCF_026745355.1). Classification (NCBI taxonomy): domain Eukaryota; kingdom Viridiplantae; phylum Streptophyta; class Magnoliopsida; order Caryophyllales; family Amaranthaceae; genus Beta; species Beta vulgaris. The sequence goes on from NC_079210.1 coordinate 37,737,811, forward strand.
AGAGGAACGATAGTTGTGGAACTGTCGTTGGGAACTTGAGTTGAGTGACTTAAGTTAAGAATCGAGAGAAAAGTAATAGGTTTGTAGACAGAGTTGTTTTGGCCTATTATAGTGGAAAGTTGTGTTAAAATCCCTTGTGGTCGAGGTTGTTTCTTCCTACTAAGCCTAGGAAGTTTTTCCTCGCTAAAATCTCTCGTGTTCCCATTGTTTGTTCCCAAGTTTACTTTTAATTCGCAAAAAGTATAGCTTATTCTCTCACTATAAATCACCCCCCCTCTTATAGTGCTCATATTATACAACAATTGATATCAGAGCGGAAACTCTAAAATTCAGGAACCCTGTTGAGTTCAAGATCTTGGAAAATATGAATACTAGAGAGAAACTGGAAGAAGGATACTCTGCGCAGAGGCCACCAATGTTCAATGGTAATTTCTACACCTATTGGAAGAATAGAATGGAGATCTTCATCAAAGCCGGCAATTACCAAGTATGGAGAGTCATAGAGGTAGGTGATTTTGAAGTCACTACCATTAATGACAAGAATGAGGTAATTCCTAAATCCATGTCTGATTTCGATAAACAAGATTTCAAAAAAATGAAAATTAATGCTCTTGCTATAAAACTGCTTCATTGTGGTCTTGGACCTCATGAACACAATCGTGTCATGGGATACAAAACCGTAAAACAAATTTGGGATCTCCTTGAAGTCACTCATGAAGGTACGAGTGAAGTTAAGAGATCAAAAATAGATTTTTTGATGAATCAATATGAACTCTTTCAAATGAAATCAAAAGAATATATCCAAGACATGTTTATACTAATATTATTAATGAGCTAACATATCTTGGAAAAGTGATTACTTCTGAGGAACAGGTACGAAAGGTCCTAAGGAGCCTTCCTAAGGATCGATGGATGGCTAAGGTTACTGCCTTACAAGAAACTAAGGACTTTACGAAGTTCAATCTGGAACAACTTGCTGGTTCCCTTATGACTCACGAGCTGCAAATGGACAATGAGAATGGAGACATGTCAAAGAAAAAATCGATTGCCTTAAAAGGCTGATGAAAGTGATGACTCGGAAATTGACGAGGAAGAATCCGCTCTCATGGTCCGAAAATTCAAAAGAATGTTTAGGAACATGAAGAATGGAGACTGCAAAGGTAAGAATAAGAAATATTCTAACAAACTTGTTTGTCATAAGTGTGGCAGTTCCGATCACTTCATCAAGGAATGTCTCCAATGGGAACAAGATAAAGGCAAAGGAAGGTAACGAAGCAAAGATAGGAACAAGGAATACAAAAGTTCCTATACACGATCTGATATAAAGAAAGCTATGGTTGCTGCATGGGGAGACTCGGACTCCGAAGAAGAAGATGATCCTTAACCAACTGAGGAGACTGCAAACTTTTATCTCATGGCTCTTGACAATTCTGATTCTGATGAAGAGATTGAATCTCTTGAGGCAAGGCTAGACACTATCAAAACTCGTCTTAATTATTTAAGTAAAGAAAAGTTATTTGAGTTTATTGTTGATGTGCGCCTAATATGTTAGTTCGAGTTTTTAGGGTTGTTTATTTAAGATCCACTATTTTAGGGAATTTGTTTCTAGTTTGTTAGGAAAAAAAATTTAAAATGATTTTCGGATTTTATTTAGAAAAATACCTAACCGTTATATTTTATATTTTATTTTAAAGATTTTGTTTTTAAAATAAAATATCTTTCCGATTTTTAAAAGATTTTCGTTTTAAAATATAAAACTGATTTTTGTTTTTAATCAACTTATTTTCAAAAGATATTTTTCTAAAATCTAGCTAAAGTTAATATTTTATTTATTTCCTAAAAATATGATTACACGCCTAAAGCTACTGCTACACGTTTTGTAGTTAGTGGATTAATTGGCTTGTTTAATTATCTCCCAAGTATTAATTTAAATAAGTTTAATTATTCCTCAAGTATGTAAAACCACGTAATATATTACTGCTTCTCTTATTTAGTTAACTAGTGGGTTAGTGGGTTGATTACTTATCAAGAAAATAATTCAAATTTTTTAATTAATTAAAGTCATGGAGATCATGGGATAGTGGATAAATTAGTGGATAAAAGTGTCTTGTCTTAATTGTCTATATATAGGCGCCTAAAACCTTAAAACAAAAGTGTGTCTGACTTATCTAATTTATCTTAGTTGTCTAAAAGAGTCAGTGCCCTTCCTAAAGAGAATTCATACTTACATTCATCGAGTTTATTACTCTTCCATTGTTTTACTAAGTGTATTTTAGAAAAAGGGTTTGAGTGAACTCTTGTAAGTGTGAGAAGCTTTGAGTGAAGCAAGAGAAAGAGAAAGAGAAAGGAACTTCTAGTGAAGTTTGAGAGGAACGACAGTTGTGGGAACTGTCGTTGGGAACTTGAGTTGAGTGACTTAAGTTGAGAATCGAGAGAAAAGTAATAGGTTTCTTTAGGTGCGGTTTTGGTTGTAATTTTGTGGTTTCATTAATCTACTCTCTTAATTAGCAAAAAAAAACATTTTGGAATGCAATTCCTTTCTTTAAAAATGAAGTTCAGGTTTCATTCTTTCATTTGAGAAACTTATGTATTATATACCTCTTCATTTCACCCTCTAGCTAATAGAGTTATTTAATGGGACGCAATTAAAGAAATGTATATGTGGTTATGTCTATAAATTATATTCCTACTTTTTTTTTTAATATACAAATGTTACTAATTAGTTTATGTCTTTTGACCAAGTTGAAATTCAAAATGCTACTATTGTGACAAATCATAATATTAAGTGTAAATTTCTTTTTGTGAAATAGAAGAAGAGAAAGCCAGTGACCGTAAATAAGTATATGCACACGAGACCATGAAGAGCTATGTGCTCCCTGTATAAAACGATCGTGATTGCAAACTAAACGCAAAGAAGATTTTTTTACTGAAAACAAGGAAGTTGGGATGCCAGTTAAATCGAATTGTAGGGTAGCATTAAAGTAATTTTTTAGGGGAGCATGAGAGTAATTAATAGTAGGCAAATGTGGAGAAAACTGGAGGATTAAATAAACTGAAGATCTATCATTGCATCTTAACATCCCACTATGACGAATATATATTAGAATGGAATTGACATAAAAGGAGAATGTATTTTATATTATTTCATTGCTCTAATTTTTCCTAACCATTAAAATGAAATAGGTAGTAGTATAATTAACACAATTCATAAACCAGCAAACTGTTTTTTAACAAATTAAATTTAGAGTAAATTTCACAAATACGAGTAAAATTATAAAAAGAACATGAAGATATAAAACAAAGAACATCGAACTGATCATAAAGGAACATGTCCATATAGTAGTTATTAAACAAAAAATATCAAAAATCACAAAAATGAATAAAATCATAAAAAGAACATGAATATATCAAACAAAGAACACCATAATAATTATAAAAGAACATGTTTTATATAGTACTTGAGAAACGAAAGGCTTTTTAAAATTCATAAACATGAAAATAAACATAAAAAGAACATTAAGATGTAAAACAAAGAACAACATACTAATTGCAAATGACATGTGTATATAATACTTGAGATTCAAAAAAAAAATTTATTAAAAATCACAAAGATGAAAAAAAAACATAAAAGAATATGAAGATACCAAACAAAGAACATCATATTAATTATAAAAGAACATAAACATATAATAGCTGAGATATAAAAAACTATATAAAAAATCACAACAAAACAAAGATAAACATGAATAAAACATGAAAGTATCAAACAAAGAACACCATCAAAAGAAGTAAAGAACATTTGCATATGTAATTGAGAAAAAAAAAGACAATCCGAATCATCTCGAAATTCACAATCAACCATTATTGATGTAATTTTTTTTTTTTTGCAGAACGAGTTAATCCAGTACTTCGTAAATTTAGTGTCAATAATACGTCAAACTAAAATAAAAGATATCAATGTTAGCAAAAACAAAAATTAATAAATAATAGTAGTTTATTTTTTTTGTAAAAAAAAAAAGGTTTAAAGGAACAATCCGCAATTCTTGCGTGGGTAGTTATCAGCGCAAATTAACTATTTCTTTTTTTTTTTCTTTTTTTCTTTATCTCATTTTCTTATAAATTCCACGCCATCTAGCGCAATTCTTGAGAATTTCACCCGGAATTTTTGGGGGGAGTTCTATCATTTTTTTTTTTTAAAAAAAAATTATTATTATTATTTTTAAAATATATATCCCTTTTTTTAAAATTGCATTTGATATTCAAGGTCATGCGTTTTGGAGTAGGACCACGTAGAGGAAGGTGGTCTCTAGTCCACCATCCACGCTTTGGCCAGTGACATCTTACTTTGTGGTTTGCTACTTAAGAAGTTTGTATATAAAGTTACTATTAAGTGGTATTGTACTTATTTTGACTATATCTCAAAAAGGAAGCCACTCATTATCGTTAGGAGATCTGGCAAAGAAAATGCTATTGTGCTATCTATCTCTATAATGATATGCATATAGTTTATAACTGTGATCTTCTTGTTGTTATCTTAAATGAAACAAAGATCGGGCTCGGTTTGACAGGATTTATTATCTTTTTCACAACTCTTGGAGTTTTTATGCTGTGGACAATGGATTACTTGCAATGAAAAATGTAGGTGTCTTGATACTATCATATTCCCAATACTTTTCCCTGCAATCACTTAGCTCTGATTCTTACTCACGATTCTATTGCTCTTTATGCTTTGTATCCTTGGATCCTCTTCGTGTTTGGGGTGGGACTAACCATCAGATTGGCATCTTCTTTGCAGTTTTTGATGAAAACCTCAAAATTATAGGGTATACTTCTTCATAACCTTCTCGCTATCCTTGTTTCCTTCATGTAATTCTAGGTGCTTATTACTTTTCAATCTTTTTTTTAATGTTGCTTAGGGAACAATTACTTTTGGTGTTGACTTCTTTGTTGTAATATGATGGCTAATTTGGGAATGATATTGGAGTCATATAGATTCCTTGTAATCTTCAAGTCTGTAGTTACTCTTAGATGTCTAACTTGTATATGTTGTTCCCTTTGCGTAGTGGTTTTGGCCTACATTATCAGTGTTTGCACTGAGGATTCTTGTTCTTGAATGGATTATCCAGCAGCCATACATGAGAGCGGTATGTGTATCAACTTATTTTTATGGACACAGTTTAATCATTGTATAAGAATTGGAATAAGCATTTCTCTTATGCACATATGAAGTGTCTTGTTTTCATCTAAGAATTTTCCTATTTTGAGTTGCTAAGATTGTTGTAATGTCTGTTATGGACGTGAAAACCTAAGTTTTCTAGGTTTAGCTCACTATAAAGTATCTGGGTAGTCTAAGCTTCGATCTGACCTTTTTTACGCATAGGTAGCTCCCTTCCATGGGTCGGTAAGGTAAGAATTATTTATGGCTACCAAAAGCATCTCGTGTTTGATTAAAGAGGAATCGTGATTAATCTTTAAAAAGTCTCATTTATGCACCTTCATCATAAAAGAAGTGAGTTGTAAAAATTTCTGCGGAAGAGGATTTTGCATTCTTGGTTTTTAATGAAGACTACTAAACTAGAATAAGCGATGAATTAGTTGGCATGAGCACGTCCATAATTGTTGAAATTGTTGCCCAATTGTCTAGGTGGAATATAGATACACTTTCAAAAAATCAAACATAATAGTTGCAAATATTGGCATTCTACTATTAGTAATCCCAACAATCCCTGCAAACAAAAACTTCACATACATTTTTCAGCCTAAAGATCAAATTGGTTCTTATACTTCCCAATGATTGGGTTGCACCGCGCTGCTGGTGGATTTGAAGCTCTCAATGTCTACTCTAGGCCTCGGATTCCCATTCCTTACCCCAACCCTGACGGTGACTTCACTTTGCTTATTGGTGATTGGCACAAACCCAACTTCAAGGTTAGTATTTCATTATCGTTCTTAAGTTTTCACCTTTTTTTGAGTGTATATTATCTGAAATTCAATGCATGAGGCCGAGTCATGGCTACAACGTACTCAAGATTTCATATGTTTCTGATTTTCAATGCTTATGACAAATATTGCTTATTATCACTAAAAAACCTAACTAGCTGTTGTTTTACCATGAAAACTTCCAATATCTTTCAAAACTTGATACAGTGCCATAATTTCAGTCTAGATAAAAATATTCGAAGGGATCATGGTAGTAGCTATGGTCTTATGGATAAATTTCATGTTTTCCTGAGATTAATATCATCCTTGTGTTAAATATTTGGTTTCTGCAGACCTTAGAGCGAGTTCTGGATGCAATAAAGGCTCTCCCATTTCCTGATGGCTTGCTTATTAATGGCCACACTCGGAGTTCGTTCACCGAAGATCAAGGTTAATGACCTTCATCACTCAAAAATACTTCGCTCCTTTAGTTTAGACATACATATTAATATCTTGTAATTTCAGGCAAAACATACAAGTTCAGAGTCTCAAATGTAGGATTGTCAACTTCTCTCAATGCTTGAATTCAAGGTCACAAATTGAAGATGGTTGAAGTTGAAGGATCTCACATGCTTCAGAATCTATATGACTCACTAGATGTTCATGTGGGTCAATCGCTCTCAATCCTTGTGACCTTAGATCAAGCTCCCAAGGATTACTACATAGTTGCATCTACACATTTCACAAAGATAGTTCTTAGTGCCACTGGAGTTCTCCACTATTTGAACTCCCGCGCTCAGGTCTCTGGACCTTTGCCTCCTGCCCCTGCTGGTGAACTACATTGGTCCATGGAGCGTCCATGGAGCAAGCCAGAACCTTTAGGTAGGAAATTGAATCTATGTTGGAGCGACATCAGAACTTTGTGTTTCGTTATAGTCAAGGGCCTATAGTTTGATTTCTTTTATCATTAGAGACCTAAAGTTACTTTTTGCAGTGTTATAACTGACGTCCAATCTGAGGTCCTTGACTAAGTTTTGAAACTTTACATTTACGCATGGTCGACTAACTACCTGTGCAAGTGAGCCTTAGCACAGGGCCTCCACTATTGGAGGGCCCCCAATTCCATTTCTTCCAGCCTATATATTTCCTTCAACTTCATTAGCCATCTTCCTCCATTGGAAGCTAAAATAAACGTTAATCCTTCTCAAAACGTGGTACTGTGACCCCAGTTCTTTCACAATATCATTCCCAATCAAAATTAAAGCCCATAAAAGTAAAGAAATAGCAAATTAAGGATTTAACATTTCAAGTCAAAATTTTAAGCCTCTTGTTGTCTCTTTAAGTTCATATCCAATTGAAACAAACGGCAAATGGGCTTGGAAGAAGCAAGATGGTTTCTCTATTTTTTATTTCTATCAGAACTTTTTGGTGTCACAAATATGATTTAGGAGGTTTCAGTTAGTATTTTGTAGTTAAAGAAATTGATTCTTCTTGACACTCTGTTGACATTATAAGTTGGTTGAAAGTTAGGGGGAAATCTAAAAAATCTCTTTATGTGTTTGCTATGTACATAGAATAAAGAATATGGGGGTTTAGGTGATATTTGTTCATATTATATAGGAATTTGGTAACAGTATAAAACTTGATCATTTTCATTTTTTTAAAAAATGTTAGTACTTTCTTATATGTAAAAAAAAAAGTTGTACTCTGATTTTCATGTATTTCTGAATTTTAATGTTGGATCTTTCTATGTGGTATCCTTTATGTTTTAGTCTTTCTTATGTTGTAATCCAAATGTTTATAGTTTCCAAGTTGTACCTTGAACCTTCTATCTATTCTATATTATACGACTCCGTTAAGTTAACATAAAATTTAAAGTTTCTTATTTTCAGTTCTTTAGACTTACGTTTCAAGGATAGAAAATTTTCTAGCTTCAAAAGGTTTGGTTACAATGAAATAAGGATTTTTTTGCCAATTAAGTCGAAAGAACTGAAAATAAGAAAATAGATAAAGAATGGTACAACATAGAACAAGTAATAATAAGATCAAGGATAGAACTTGGATGGAAAAATTATTGGGGGTAGAAACATTGAAATGCTAAGCTAAAATACCGGGATACCTTATAAAAGACACCCTTTTATATTTTGTTGTTTATATTTTTCGAAAGGCCTAAATTTTTTTATTAGCACAGGGCCCCTAAATGATTTAAGACGGCCCTGCATTTATGTCACTATTGTATAGCTAACTCAGGTTTTCGTCTTGTTGTCATCTTATGGTGTGCTCTCTGCACGTTAGGAAATTAAGTTTGAGGAAAAGCAAGTTCAGATTAGTTATAGTTTTATGTTTTAATAAGTCTAAATAAGTTCCAATAAGCTCAAATAGGTTATAATAAGTTCAGCAAAATTCACCATAAGAAAACGCATTCTTAGTTACCTTAAAAATACCGCTAATATCATGAATATTTGATTAAGGTCTTATTCATCTTGTGTTGAACGCCTTCGTTATAAAACCAAGACCTTGCTTTTCTGAACCCTGTTCTTTTACAGTTTTATGTAGTAGTGTGTTGTTCCACCCTGACATTGTGTTTAATATTGTAGGTGGAATCTGACAGCAAATGCAGCGAGGCCAAACCCTTAAGGATCTTTCCATTATGGAAGAATCCCAATTTCAAAGACCTTTGTGTTAGCCAATTCAGCACCTCTTATCAACGGAAAGTAGCGTTTTGCTGTTAACCAGATGTCCTTTATCAATCCGGATACCCCTCTGAAGATCGCGGATTACTTCAACATTCCTGGAGTTTTCAGCTTGAATTTCATCCAAAGCTCCCCATCTGGTGGTGCTGCTAGGCTTGGCACTTCTGTTTTGGCTGTTTCTCACCATGATTTCATTGAGGCTGTCTTCCAGAATGATGAAAATGCTATGCTGTCTTGGCATCTTGATGGCTATGATTTTTGGGTTGTTGGGTAAGTTCATGTTCAGTAATCTGTTCTATATTCCATTTCCATGACTTCAAGCATGCCTTCTGATCTCTCTTTTTGTCGGAATTGTCACAGTTTTGGTGCTGGTAAATGGACGCAAGCCAGTCGCAAGGGTTACAATCTAAAAGATGCTCCTCACCAGACATACCACTCAGGTACTTTACTGCTTAAATGTTCTTACTTAATATTTGATAACCTAAGAAATCTACCATCATACGTCTTAAAATTCGTAGAGCTGGTTAACATAATCTTGACCCAATGTAACCTTTTTCATCAAACCCTTTTAATTGTGATGCAAAGTATATTTGGATTAAAACATTTAAACCTGGTAGCAAATTGACTACTCATACCAATTCTCATATCGCCAATTAGGTAACATTGCACTGGCCTGACCTGGCTTGGCCTGCCAAATCTAGCTTTTGGCACTATGTTTTGGCTCGAAAAACCTGAACGACCATAATTTTCTCCCCATGATCACCTCTATGTAAATATGTAACATAGTTCATTAGTAGGTAACCTGTTATAGCCAATGAAATCGTACTGAAGCTTTGGCAACTTTTCCTGTATGTTTTTGTGAGTGCAGGTATATCCTGTAAAGGATAGCTCTTAATATTCTTATTTCCTATTTTTCACTAGTCAATCATATCTTAGATTGATACATAATCATAGCTTACTGATTGTACTCTAGCTATCAATATCTTTTCTTACCTTAGTGTATGTTGTATCTATTTAAGCACCATTTTCATTAATGAAATATACATCAATTCTTCTCAAACTTCTTCTGTTTCTATATGGTATCAAGAGCCTAATTTTTTTTTTTCAAAGAACATCCAATGGCCAACGATGGAAACCCTCCTAACCACGCCATGATTCCAAATCAACAACAACCAACCTCCCCATTCACCGTTGTCTCCTTCAACAATGCTCTCAAACTCACCCCTACAACCTACATCTCATGGACACAACAAGTCCAAGCCACTCTTTTTGGCTTTGACCTTAAGAGATATGTGGATGGTACTCATCCTTGTCCCGCGGCCAAAATTATCACGGATGGTGTTGCTGCCCCTAACCCAGCCTACATCACCTGGATGAGGCAAGATCAACTCATTTTTGGCGCACTCATGGGCACTCTGTCCACCCCCCTTCTTCCGCTTGTTTCTTGCGCCACCACATCACGAGAAATATGCACCATTCTAGCCTCCACTTATGCAAACAAGTCACGAGGCCATATGCTTCAACTCAAAAATAGCCTAAACCATATCACAAAAACTACACAAACCATCTCCGAATATATGCAATCCATTAAGGGCTATGTCGACAAGCTCGCTCTTATGGGCAAACCCATGAACCCGGAGGATGTCATTGAGAAAATCCTCAAAGGTCTCAGCCAAGATCTCTATCAACCCGTCATCCTTACTGTCAATGCGCGTGATACTCCTATTTACTTTGAGGAGCTTCACGAGAAATTTATCAACCATGAATTATCACTCACTTCTCTCCCTACATCTATGCCATTCCCGACCACTGTCAATGCTACTTTTCGTGGTAGAACACCACCTCAACCAACCCTCCTACCAACTCCCACACACCTTAACACCACCAATTACAACCGCACTCCAAGCCCCTACCTTGGCAAGTGCCATTACTGCCGCAACGTCGGCCATGTTACAGGTGAATGTTTCGCTTTCAAAAGGGCGTATCCCAACGTTGTCTTCCCAACGTATCAAAAGCCAAGAGCACCTCAAGCTCATGTAGCAACACTTGGTGAATCTTCCCAAGGCTGGTTATTGGACAGTGGCGCTACGAATCATGTCACCAACGACTTGTCAAATCTGGAAATCCACTCTCCTTACGACGGCAACGATGAACTGATCATTGGAGATGGCACTGCTTTGCTGATTGCTCACATTTCGGGTTCGGAAAATCTTGCTGATGCCTTAACCAAAACTCTCCCGGTTGCTCGTCATGTACTATTGTTGAACAAGATCGGCCTTGCACAGTCCATCTTGCGGGGGGATGTAAAGGATAGCTCTTAATATTCTTATTTCCTATTTTTCACTAGTCAATCATATCTTAGATTGATACATAATCATAGCTTACTGATTGTACTCTAGCTGTCAATATCTTTTCTTACCTTCCTTAGTGTATGGTGAATCTATTTAAGCACCATTTTCATTAATGAAATATACATCAATTCTTCTCAAACTTCTTCTGTTTCTATATATCCCAACTCATGGACAGCAATATTGGTGTCATTAGACAACCAAGGTATGTGGAATGTGAGGTCCGCAATGTGGCCGCGACAATATCTTGGACACCAACTCTATCTCAGGGTGTGGAACACTGCCTAGAGCCTTGCTAAGAATTACTCCCTATTTTTTATTAGTTTACCTAGAGACATTTGGCCGGATCATTGAAGGGAAAGACAAGGAATGTGACTTTATAGTAATGATGATAATATAGAAAAATCGGTCTCATGCTAAGTAAGGAATAGGGTGAATTTATCTAATAGATAAGATTTTCCTATTTTAGTAAAAGTGAAACCTATACTATGGAACAATATCCCATTAGATTGGGTTCATTAAAGTTGTCTGACTCGAATAAATACTTCCAATCACTTCAGAATGGAACGAAGGTTTTTCCCCGGATTATTGCAAGCAATTTGCGCAATTGATCATATGTCCAGCGTCTTTATTGTCAAGTAACAAGATTTTGACCTTCGAGCAAATGTTTAAGAAATACTTCGGACAAGATTGTTTGGATGGATCTTACAGTCTTATTTGATTGTTGTTCATATAGAATATTGATTTTTTTACTCGTTATTGCTATAAAGAATAAAGGAGATTTGCATAATGATTTTATTATTATGAGATTGCAAAAAGCTAATGCTTGTGAAAATATGTATAATGATTTTACTATTATTTTTCTGAAAATAAGTATGAGCAAGTATCTTTTCATCTAATTGTGAGTGTATTTTGATTCAATAAAGAATCTAATTGTGTACTATGCAAAATGATCTCAAAAGTTTCTTTTTTGGAACATGTATTAATTTCATAAATGCATTAAATAATAAAGAATAAAAGGAAAATCAAACCCTTATGGTAAACTTTGAATGCTATGGGTTGTAGTGAACTTGATCTGAACTTGATCTCTTTTCTAATTTTGTATTACCAACCTGCGTTATTATTTAGATAACTTGAAAGGCTATGGTAGTGTAGGCGAGTACAATAGAGGATATGGTTTTGTTGTGGTAGTTTAGGAGCTTATGGAGGAGAGTTATTCCTTCGAGTACTCTAGCAAATGTGGTCCGAATGGTGCATGATTAACGGGTGCTTATTTCCGCAAGCATTAACTTTATATTTTATTTAATTTTTAGAAATAATTGGATGAACCCTACCCATACTAGGCCACTGGCCTGCAAGGTACACCAACTAAAAGACTCGATACAAGCCTTAACATTCAGAAGACATCTGACATGAAGGTCCATTGCCATGACAAGAAAAATTCACCTAACTTATTGATAAGATGAGGATTAGAACCCCAGGCAAAGTCCTGAAAATTATGTTGGTACTTCCTTGAGTTACCACCTCTTCCTCCAACAAGCATAATGATAGTAAGACAAGCATAAAGTCTTCAGCAACATGTTTCAATTTGCAAATAAACACATTAGTCACATTGATATGTCCTTCATTCTTTTTCTATTGCAACAATTGGATTTCTACACTATTCACTCACCATCCTTTCACTACCTATTGTGATTTTTATGTAAGGAAAGATTTGAGTTCATGTTAATAATTGAGTTCAAGATAGATTTTTACCCTTTACGTACCAAATTACGTATTTATGTTCATAATACCCAATTATTAAACTCAAACGTTTTAAGTATATAGTGAACTAAAGAATTAAAGATCTTGGCCCTAAAGTTTATAATATAAGGTCATCATGAGACTTGCCAACAAATTGGTCAAGAAATCTCCTATACTTTTCATAAAAGGAGTCCTAATGTTTATTGGTTAATCATAGAAGTTATTATGAAAATAACCGTTACATCAAACCAATAGGTTATTTAAAGAAGTTAAGTTAAGAAGTCTTTCTTATCATTTCACTTCTATCTCACAAAGTTAAAAAAGTCTCTCCCATCATTCTATTTTTCATCTTACAAAATTCAAAGATGATGGATATAGTAGGCAACTTTAATGAAGATTGTTTCAACCACCCACAATCACTGGATGTTGTTCAAGAAGATAAACCATCTTTTATAACAATGAAAAGACAACAGTAAGGTGAGTAAATGGCTAGGATCTTTGGAGATAACCCTATAATGGAACCAGAATATCCAGCGATGGCAGAATCAAGCGCCACCAAAGTTGGCACTAGCATAGACATTCTAGCCACATACATCTAGCCAAAATTGCTAGCTAGTTCGCAAGACGAACTATTACTAGTTTGTAAGTGTAAACACAAATTTTAGATGTCTGCAAAATAGAATCAAAATATGTGAACAAATGATAATTTAATTAATATAAAATTATGAGTACAATCTCTAAATTATATATCCACTGATTCAATCTCCACCAATGATTTGATTTTCTTGAATGAGGGCCTCCGGGCTTGATCTTCTTCAAGTATGGTTTTTAGAATAGAATGGCTTTGATGCTTGTTGTTCTTATTCTAAGTTGGATGATTTGATTTGATTTGAATGCGTGAAGTGGGAGAGTTTCTGAACTCTGGAGCAGCTTTCTCTCTCTCTTTTTAGTCTTCTCTTTTTGTTCTCCCTGACAAATGAGGAGGAGCTCTCTATTTATAGAGTTAGGAGAACCCTAGGGTTTCCACTTGACCTGCCTCTTGGGCCTCATAGACATAACAGTCCAACTTTCATTTAATGAGTCCAAGACTCAATAATAAATGATTTAATTAAAATAGCTAGGCCACATTTAATAGTGAGCCCAAATTAATTAATTTAGATGATCATTTATTAACAAAAGTCAACATTTGACTTTAATGTGTGATGTGGCATATAATAAAAATTCTATGCCTACAAATTGCCCCCTCGAGACTGTATCACATACACGATTTTGAGTGTTTTGATTGTGATTAAGTCTCGAAATTTTTTAACATACAAGCCCATGACCATGTTGTCTTAATAGAGCTACTTTCCTGTGGGCAAAACCCAACAGATAATTAAACCCCCTTTGATTGCTTCTACTCGTAGCAGATTAACAACACTAAAACAAAGCCCACAAAAATCTTGTTGACTTTCCTTTCAGTTAACCAAATCATCATGTAATTTGGTCTGGCAACAACCGAAGCCCAAATTTTTTGTGGTTGACTTTACAACTTAGGATATAATTTGCTCTTCCACACAAGATAGAAATTATATACATGCTCGTATTTCATGTTTGGCCGGATTTTAAGGAATTTGAAGGAGATAATGTTGCTTCAAACTTTAATCCAAATCTTTTGTGGTTTAGGATAAGTAAATTTTCAGAATTTTTATCCAACTCAAAACTTCCTCCCACACTATATATATGCACCTTTGACGCCACAAATTTTACTCCATCATCAAAGCAAGAAGCGACCTTCTCCGATGCGGAGGACCCGAAATCGACGCCGAGCACGAAGCCATACTAGCACAGCCACCACTGCATTGCCCCGAGGCCCTGTGTTCCCGAGCCGTGGTCTCGTCAGCACTACCACACCGCATTGCACTGCCCCGAGGCCCTCTGTTCCCGAGCCGTGGTCTCGCCAGCACTACCACACCCGCATTGCACTGCCCCGAGGCCCTGCGTTTGACGAGGACTGAAACCGAAGCCGAGCACACTACCACCGTTGCACTGCCCCGAGGCCCCCGGTATCTGACGGAGTTACTACGACGCGTCAAGGTTTGATTTTTTTTATTCTCTGCTTGTAGTAGAACTCGTTCTTGAGTTAAATAGTGAAGAAAGATTGATGACCCATGCTTATACTGCTCCATAATTATATTTGTATTTGTATGATCACCATTATCCGTCAAATAAGCGATTGTTGTGCAGAGCTAAGATGATTTTGTCTACTTTTTTTTTCCTCTTTTTTTTTTTACTCAATAACAAATTTCATGCCATATCAGAGGAGCCTAGAAATTGAACTTCCTTCATAATAGAGCGGAAATTCAAAGGAATTTCATAATAGAGGGAATTTCCTTCTGGTTTTGCACCTCCCTTTTTTTCGCATTTTTATCTCACTTTTTACGTGAGAAGTTGGTTTTGATGTGTGTGTTGATAATGTTTCCCGCCAAAACCCAAAACATATAACTCCAAGATAAACATAGGGATGACTTCTCAAATTTTTAAAGCTACCCACCTATTGTAGGTGGGCCAAAACATATAACTCCATATTCTCATGGAATTATAACTTTGTGTTTAAGTTGCATGGCTCACTTTTTTTTTTTTTTACAAACTAAGCTCACGTGTTTTTTTTTTGTTGTACCACTAACTTTTTTCATCTCCTTTTTCTTTTTCTTTTTTTTTTTTTTGAACTTTTGTCTTATTATACATACATAAAATATATGTACAATTTTGACTTTACTTCCTTTTTAATTTTTTCAGGAACAATATGGTGCGATTTGAATCCGTAAAGGCATCTACTGCAGATCTTATGGACATTGTTGACGATGCAAACGATGAACTCAAAGCCCAATTACGTCCATATAGCCCCATGATCGGACCTTTTGCGAAGGATTGGGTAGTATCACATTGCCCTCCCAGCTTGAAATGTTGGTGGAAAGACATTTGCGAAGGCAAATCATCCGCACAAAGACCCTCCAAACCAGTTCTTCTCGCCTTCCATCATCATTCATGCACTGAGATCAAACCATTGCCTACACTTCATGAACGCATTTCACAAAAAGAGGCTAGGTGGAGTCCGAATATGCACATTGGCCTGGAGTCGAGTTCAGGCACATCCCGGGAGTGGTTAGAAGACATCTAAAAATTTTCATACGATTCTTCCAGTATGGATAATATATACTTACCATTAAACATAGGTGGACGCTGAGTTCAGTAACCTTCTTCCAATCTTTCTCCTGATGTGTTCATCATTTCCAGGAACTAGCTCCTTAGTGCTAACTGATTTTGGAGGAACCAGGCTCTGATACCAATTGTTAGTTTAGAACGAACACTTAAACAACTACAGGAGGGGGGGTGAATTGTAGTTGGAGAGATTTTCAAACTTTTTGCGGAAATAAAAGAATGATTGAATAAGAAAGAAGTAATTGCATGAATAAGAAAGAAATAGGAACACGAAAGTTTTACAAGGAAAACTTACTAGGCCCAATAGGAAGAAAAACCTTGACCACGTGGGATTTTGACTCAATTCTCTTTAATAACTTTAGGCCAAAAGACTCACTTTTGTACAACCTAAACTCGGACCTACTCTGTTCCTCTAGGAACTGGTTCCCAGTCAGCTTGTTCCCCCTGAACAGTTGACTTCACTCGAAGTCTTTTCTCTTTCTCTCTTCTCTTTCTCTTTTCTTTTTTTCTCTCAAAATGATTACAGAATTAGATTCACTCAACCCAATCTATAATGCACTAAGTAAGAAGAGTAACACCGAATACACTTTCACTAAGATATTACACTTAAAAATCTGAAAGCATACATAAAAAGATTGTTACAAACAGCTTATTTGTAGAGGCCAATCTTCTCATGTTCTTCTCCACGATCTTCTCCATGATCACACGAAGCTTATATTCAACCACTTCTTCCATGATATGTCCGTTGATATATGACCGTTAGAAGTTGGTTAGTTATAGTCCATAAACTCAACCACTAACACGCGCATCCCCACTTTCCCACGCCTTGTTAGTAGGTGGGTTGTTGCCTAAAATATAGGAACTATCACAATGCATCCATTTTAGGCGCTTGTTTAGGTCCTTGTTTATGGAATATATGAAAAAGCTGCACACAAACTAACTAAATAAAATATTATGGAATCACAACATATCATAATTTTTACCTCCATAATATCAATGGTTTTGTCACAAATAAAGTTTAACAACTTAATTTTGATTAATCTCCTAATCAATTCTACATAAGTTATTTAACATATTATTTGTGATATCTAAAATAAATACTTTAATTTAAACTGAAAGAATAAATCTAAACTATGAACTAAATTAAAACACAAGTAATTAAAAATAAACTATGAACATACGAATAAAAACAAAACTAAAATGAAACAAAGTTAATTATTTGTCATTATCAAAATAGTGAAACAACACACTATATTAAGAATAATAGTATTTTTTTCTATTAAAGCTTCTAAGTCAGCTTCATGGCAATGGCGCCATCTTTTAAGTCTACGTGATACCTTTAAAAAAGGTCTCACGTGGCAGATTGGTGATGGTAAAAGTATCAAGTTTTGGTTCGATAACTGGGTTTTTCATTACCCTCTCAATTCAATTATACGCCGACTCCTGACTCGGTAGATCTCTTTGTCAATTCTTGCGCGCTGCTAGCCAATGGGATAACCAACTATTACTTTCTTTGGTTCCTCCTCGAATTGTTTCTCAAATCTGCTCTATTTATATTCCTTCTAAGTCCCAAACTGACTCGCTGGTTTGGGGACTCACGACAGATGGCGAATATTTTGTTAAATCAGGAGCTTTACTTGCTCAAGGTCTGCTCCCCCTATAGTACTAAAAAATCTAAGTTGAATATAACTGGATTTGAAATCTTAACGTCCCTCCTAAAATAAAAAACTTTATTTGGAAAGCCTGTAATGATGGTCTCCCGTCTAAAAGTCGTTTAGAAAAGAGCCATATATATTTACCCCAACAATGTGTTTTTTGTAACAACAATGGTGAATCTATTAGCCACCTTTATTTTGCGTGTCCCTTCACAATAGATATCTTTCGGCATCTTAATGATAGTTTTCATTGGCTTATTCCCTCTTCGTACCTTCAGACACTAGTAGAATAAATGCTCATTAGTGGCCTATTGTGGCGGTTTTGGCTGCGCAGCAATTAAGGGGACAACAATAGGTAATTAATATATTGGTACGGTTTCTAGGTAAAATCGCAGCAATATATTTATTTTATATCAAGTTTATAAAGCATATTGCTGCTGTGTCTGGAAGAAACCGCAGCAATATGCTTTATTTAATAATAAAAAAATAGGCATATTGCTGCGGTTTCTCGGGAAAACCGCAGCAATAAGTACTAGTACAAGTAAATTTTATTTTTTTTTGCATTTTGCCATCAAATTTGAACGACAAAAAGGCTAAAAGAAAATAAAACACTACTGACTGAAACTAATGACAAAAAATTATTATACAAAATTCAAAAATATAAAAAATAAAAATTAAAATATATTATTACAATATATTAAAGGCATAGTATTAAAAAATCAATAGTATAATACAAAAAAAAACTAACGGACTAACTACAAAAATATATAAGAAAAACAAAAAATATATTAAAAAGAAATAAGAAACTGATCTAATAAACAAAAAAAAAAAATCAAAAAGAAAACCTAAAACAAAAAATCTACATACACATTTTAAAAACGAAAAAAATCGAAAAATATCCTAAAATCAAAAATCTACATACAGATCTTAAAAAAAAGGAAAAAAAACGAAACGAGAAAAAAAAAAGAAAAAAAAGGAACAAAACAGATCGAGCGAAGGACACAGATGAACGACCGACGAAGATGAACGAACGACCGAAGGACAAACCAGCGAACGAAGATGAACGACGGTTTGCAAGCGACGAACCAACACGGTTGAAAGTAAGCGCGCGTTCGGATTTTGCTGGGCGACGGAGAAATGTCGTCGATGAAGAGGAGATGCGTTCGGATTTTGCTGGGCGACGGAGACGTGTCGTCGATGAGGAGGAGATGAGAGAGAGTGAGGATAGAGGGAAGAGGGAAGAGAGAGTGGGTGAGGAGAGAGAGGGTGAGGAGAGAGAGCGTAATTTTTTTTACTGATGAGGATATGAGAGGGAGAGAGAGGGCGAGCGTTTAAAAAACGGCTGGGAGTGGTTAAAAGGAAGAAGGAATAAAACCCTAATTGGACCGTGTATTTTATTTTAAATAGCCTATTGCTGCGGGATTTTAGGAACCGCGGCAATAGGTTCAAATATTAATAAAAACTAATATTTTAATATATTGCTGCGGTTATGATTGAAAATCGCAGCGAAAGAGCTGGTCAAAAAGTCAACTTAAGTTTGAAAATTTTCACGTTGACATTTATTGCTGCGGCTTCTAGCCGAAACCGCATCAATATGTCTATTTTATATTTTTCTTTTCTTTTTACATGATATATTGCCGCGTATGGGTAAAACCGCAGCAATACCACCACAATAATAAGCAATTATTCTACTAATGAGACTATTGATCTTTCCTCTTTTAGGTAGGTGCTGGAAGCTTGCCATAGTATTTCCTCTAAGACAGATATTACAAAAATCTCTTTTGTCTGGTGATTTATAATAAGCTAATTTTTAATGATGAAGTTGTTTCTTCAAGAAATGCTAGTTTTATTATTAATAGTTTTGCTTTGTCTTGGTCCAAGGCAATATATGCAGAAAAAATTAGTTCTGTAAGTTGTGGGGGTCATGCTCCTCAGAGTTTAAATCAATGTACTGGTCCTGACTCTTGTTGGTCCCCTCCTGCCCTTGATTTTTTTAAGTTAAACTTTGATGGTTCGAAACTCTCTAATGGTAATGCTTCTTTAGCTTTTGTTATTCGTGAATTTCATGGAGATGCTATTTTGGTTTGGGGTCGTCCCCTGGGTCGCAACTCCTCTATTCTTAAGGCAGAAGCTTGGGCCTTAAAAGATGGTATCTTTGCTGCTCTTTCGCTTAACATCTCTAAGATTATCATTGAAGGAGATAATCTTGCGGTGGTTAATGCTGTTAGAAAAATATGGAAAGTCCCTTGGAAAATCTGTAATATTATTAATGATATTGACTTTAATCTCTACAAGTTTGATTTCTCTCAGGTTCAACACTATTATCGGGAAGCGAACAAGGTTGCCGACCTCATGGCCCATCGTGGCCACACTTTCTTGGATCTTCAGTATTGTTACCCCTCCCTTTGATGTGGATTTCTCTCTTTTCATTCGCAAGGATGTTTTAGGTTGGCCTCCTGATTGAGGGGTCTTCCTAAACTTTTTCTCCGTATCAAAAAAAAAAGCCTAATCCACTTTTTAAATTCGAATCTCTACCGAAATGAACTAAGTACAACAAACAAAATAAATAAATCTTAAATAATGAATATAATTGCTTTTAAACCATCATATTCTACACTCATAATAAACGATAGTATCCTAAGAGGTCAAAAAATTATTATGTAACATTCGACTTAAAAATTCCACCCAATTCCAACACTTATAATAAACAAATCACATCATTCATCATATCAACTTAGGGGGCGTTTGGTTGGGGGTGTTAAGAAAGGGTAAGGGAAAGACCATTAATGAAACCCTTTTTTGTTGTTTGTTTCATCACTTTAATGAAACCCTTTACCTATTTTTCCTATTAGGTTACCCCCAAAGTCCTCTAAGTTGATTACCCCACCCCCCAAGGGTTTTGAAAACCCTTACCCTAACTAATTACCCTCCGCTCTCTCTCCTCTTGTGTATTGCTCAACTCACTTCAACAATTTGTTTCAATTTTCCCCTTGTGACCACCGGCCGACCTGTGACCACCGCGCCGACCCGTGACCACAGGCCGACCTGTGACCACCATGCCAACCCCGACGACCCCATAACCCGGCGACCAATGTAAGTACTACTTGTTTCAATTTTCCCCCTCTTCTCCGGCGAGTTCTGTATTTTCTCCGGCGACCAATGCTTGATTTCTACTCAAAATTTTGATTTCTATTTTTTCCGGCGTAGAAACAAATGCAGTAGTTATTCTATAAACAAATGCAGTACATGAAGATTACGTATAACCAAATGCAGTAGTTATTCTATAGTGTCGTGTAGATGAAGATTTATTTTTGTTTTTATATTTGACTGTTCTGTAGTGTAGATGAAGATTTATTTTTGTTTTTTTGTTTGACTGTTCTGTAGTGTAGATGAAGATTTATTAATGGCATCTCGTAAATGTGATGTTTGTGATAAATCATGCAAACATTGGAGGTATTTTTGTGGGATTTGTGATGTTCACATACATGTTGGGTGTTTGTCAGGCAAGAGTAAGACTAGTGAGGATGATGAAGGTGGATTTGGTGAGGTTTTGGGTGAGATTGTTGTTGGTATTGCTGAAAGTCTTTGATATGAATGATTTAGAATGAAGTTTTCTTCTATGATCTTATTTGATGACTATGTCAAACACTAATTCCTTCAATATATGTATATATGTGAGCTTTAATACTATGAATTGGAGCATTATCAATGTTATATTTTCTTGTAAAATATGTTCTGTGAGAAGTTGTACTTTGTCTAATGTGAGATTACTATTGGTTTTTATTGGAGGAATTTCTACTTGGAGGAATTTCAAAACTTGTTATGCATGAAATATATTACATGCAACCATATTGTTCTGCCAAATGGGTAACTATATAAATTTGTGAAGTATATTACATGAAATAGGCAAATGATATGGTGTTGTTTATGTTCTTTTCTACAACAAATGGCTCGTATTGGTCTTTCTTTGAGAAGGAGGAGAGATTTAGACTTTATTCGATTCGTCATTATTTTAATTAATTGTGTTGTATTGCTACATTTAATGTGGTACACAATTAGGAAAAGCATACATGATTCTCAGCATCTAACATTAGATAAACGAACTAGAAGAAAGAGGAGAATGTATAACTTGAATAGAATGATTAAGGAAAGTGACACTTTGTGTAGAAACTTTCTTCGAATTAATAGGCGAACATTTGGTGCACTTCTTGAAATGGTTAGAGATGTAGGGGGTTTAAGTTGTACAAAGAATATGTGTTTGGAAGAGATTGTTGCCGGATTCTTATATACGGTAGCTCACCATAATTGAATAGAATGATAGGTGCACATTTTTATAGAAGTGGTGAAACTGTTAGTAGACAATTTCATGCTTGTTTAAGGGCAATCTTGAAGTTGCATGATGTGTTGCTTAAGAAACCTATACCAATACCAGAGGATTGCAATGATGATAGGTGGAAGTATTTCAAGGTATAATAAACAAACTCTTGTTATTTAAGCATAGTAGACATATAACACTTGATCTAAAATGGTATTTCCTTTTATTGTAGAATTGTTTAGGTGCACTTGATGTTACAATGATTAGTGTAACTGTACCTTCTGAGGATCGGTCTAGATATCGTACAAGGAAAGGTAACCTTGCAATGAATGTATTGGGAGTGTGCTCACCTGAGATGAAGTTTATATATGTCCTACCTGGTTGGGAGGAATCAGCACATGATGGTCGTATTCTTCGAGATGCTATATCTAGACCTAATGGAGTGAGTGTAATAAGAAATGTTTTTTTTTTTAATGTCTTAAGGTTGTTATTACTTATGTGATGGTGGCTATACTAATGAAGAGGGATTCATTGCACCATATAGAGGGCATCTTTATCATCTTAGAGAGTGGAATAATGGTCCTCCCCAACCTCAAAATGCAGTGGAATATTTCAACAAAAAGCATGCACAAGCTAGAAATGTAATTGAACGATGCTTCGGCTTACTCAAGGGAAGATGGGCAATTCTTAAAAGTCCTTCTTGGTTTAGTTTACAAACACATAGTCGCATTGTGCTTGCATGTGCTTTGTTACATAACTTGGTAAAGAAATACATGCTCCCCTCATTTCATGATGATGAGTTATATGAAGAAATCGAGAGTGATGGTGATAATAGTGATGGTGACGAGGAAGAGGAGGAGGTAGAGTACATAACCTCCATTAATATATCAGACCCTTGGACAAATTGGAGAAATTCATTGGCTCAAAGCATGTTCAACGATTGGAGAGCTAGATACTGAAGGATCTAGTTTATGTTTTTCTTTGATATTTGGAACATTTAGTGTGAACTTGTTTAAGTTTGTATCAATTAGGCTACTATGTCATGTTTGAATTAACTTTTGTTTTAGTTTGTATGAATTGAATTTACTCTTGTATTTCTTTTAGAATCTTGGATGGTATTGATTTTCTTTGATAATAATGAGTTAGCATTTTTGTTTTGTATTGTGTTGTTTTAATTATGTAGCAGGATGGATGAAAGTATTGCTAGTGGAGGTGGAAGAGGGAAAAACAAACGCTTTTGGACTGCGGAAGAAGATAAAGCTCTTGTAGCTGCTTTGCCTGACTTAGCTTCTGACCCCCATTGGAAATGCGATAATGGCTTTAGGAATGGTTACATGACTCACTTGGAAGAGGTCATTGGCAAGGCTATTCCTGGATGTGGTTTAAAGGCTTTACCACACATTGATTCTAGGCTCAAAACACTTGTGACCAAGTTCAGAGCTATTGTTCAAATGCTAAACACGAGTGGGTTCAAATGGATGATGAGAGACACATGATTTCTGCGGAGAGGACGGTCTATGTTGAGTACTGCAAGGTATGAACCTCAAATTTGATAACTTATATAGAATTTTTTTCATGTAAGTAATTTATTTCAACTTCATTTGTTAAATTATTAGATTCATCCAACCTGCAAAAACTTGTATGGACATGCTTTTCCTCATTTGAATGCAATGGTGGAGATTTATGGCAAGGATTATGCCACTGGGAAACCGATCGAGGGTTTTGTTGATGCTATTGGCAATATGGAAAAATCTGCTCCTATGCAAGTTATGGTTGATTCAAGTGATGATGATGATGATACTTTTGCGAGTGGTAATGGAACTCAAACGGTTGAATCTGCCCCTCCATCAAAGAAAGTGAAAAGAGAAAACACTAAGCGAAGTTGGAAAGAAAGTAAAAGTGGTGCTAGTTCTGAATTAGCTAGCTTGCAAGCTTTTATGAAAGACATGGATGTTCATCTATCCACCACGGATAATGTGATGTCCCGTGCGGATGAACGTGAGCAACAAGTAGCTGAAAAGAGTGAAAATGTGCTAGATGAGCTACTCTCTTTAGAAGGTGTAAGTCCTCAACAAGCTTTGGAAGTAGCTCAAATCTTAACTGCACAACCACACAAGTTGTTGATTTTTTTCAAGTGTCCAGATGCTTTGAAAGGCATATTTGTCAAAAGTCTTCTTGGTGGAAATGATGGCAATGCATGAGTCTATAGAAGACTACTAGTAATTGCATTGTAGTTTTTGAAAACTTTGTTATGGTTGTTTGTAGACCAATATGTGTTTTGGACAAGTATTTTGTGGTGTTTTAGCATGGCTAAGAAATGTTATTTTGGACTAGTAATTGTATTTGAAGTACATTAAAACTTTATTATGTTTATTTGTAGACATGTTTTGTGTTTTAGACAAGTATTTTGTTGTGGTTTTAATTGGTATTAAAATTGCTAAAAATGGTGTTTTGAACTTTTCGTGAAATGAAGTGGCAATGTAAACAAATTTGACCATAAGCAAATTTCAAAATGGTACTGTTCAAATAGTATTTTGAACTTTATATTCTAAAATAGGTTGAATGAGTACAATCATAGGTCAAAACAACTATAATCTAATAAACTGTTGATTACCTTTCTTAAAAAAACCAAACAATCACAAAGAAAATCAGGGAGTATACCATTTCCTTTCAGAGTTGGAACCAAACAGGCAGATAAAATCAGGGTCATTCCTTTGCTTTCTCTTTGTAACCCTTTCTGGATTCCTTTTCCTTACCCCTACGCGACTAAACGCCCCCTTACTAAGATAAATAAATCATTTTCACCACTAATTTCGTGTCAGCTTCAAATCGAGATAGCAATTCGCGTCACTTTTCACCCTCACTACCGTTATCGTTATGTAATGTGTGCTACGTTGCTCTGCAAGTAAATCTAAAAATTAAAATTAAGCCCTGTTACCCCTCTTCCATCTTTCTCTCTCCTCCGTTTCATTCTTTGAATCCTCAAAAATCCGACTTTCTTCTCTCCATCACGTCGCTCGACGTAACCGGCGACTACCTACCTGACATTGTATTCCAAAATCCACGAATCTTATTTTCCGGATCTTCCAATTTCAACTCTTTGATCACTTGATCTCAACTGGGTTTACCCCTTTTCTCATTTTTTTTTCTGGTACATTGAATTTAACAAGGAGAAAAACTTAAACTTAGATTAGATCAATCAAACCCATCTTCGAATTGGGCCCCACCCGTAAAAATGGCGGGTGCTGCGGGTGGGTTTGTCACTCGGGCATTCGAGTCGATGCTTAAGGAATGTTCCGCGAAAAAGCTTACTTCACTTCAATCTGCAATTCAATCTTATCTAGGTTGGTATAACTTAATTTTTTTAATTTCTTTTGTTGGGTTTTTGTTGATTTTTCATTACTTCTTTTCTTTTGTTTGTAATGGAGACGATTTCTAATGACGGTTCATGTTAGCCGACCCCGAATTATTGTGGGACTATACTAAGACTTTGTTGCTGTTGAGTTTTTGTTGATTTTGTTGTTCCATTGGTATGATTATCGGGTTTAATGTGTTTTTGTAGATGGTGTTAAAGAGGGAAATCAGCAAACCTATGTGGAGGAGAAGCCTCAAGCTGCACTAGTAGCGGCAGAAGCCCAGGAGAGGTTAGATCTATTGTGGGATTTTTGTGATTCTGTTTGATCTTCGAAAGATTTTAGTTATAGTGGTGAATTCGAAAGTATGATTGTTGGGAGGAAGCAAACTTTAATTTTTATTGAATTGGTTAGATGTTTGATGTTGATGCGCGCAAGATTAGGATATGCTATCAATGTTATATGTGTGATCGTGGATTGGAGAAGTAATGTGTTCACTAGTGAAACTTAAGAGATCTACTGCTAGCTTTTTTCCATTGAGCCTTCCCCTTGAATTATGATCTTACCTGAGGTCTGGTTGGAAAACTGTACTTAGAAAAGTGTGATTGTTGGGAAAGCGAGCTTTTCTTCCTTAAATTGGTTAAGTGTTTGATGCACTCTAGGTTAGGTTATTACTGGCACAAGGAATGCTATTGATGTCGTATGTGTGATCATAGATACGTGAAATAATGTGGCTTACTAATGGAGCTTATGAGTTCTACTGCTAGCTTTTTCCTTTGAGCCATACCCTTGGATTTTAAGTTGAGGATTGTAGGGAAAATGGGGTCTTGCTGGAGAACTTTACTTTGGAACGTGTGATTGGTGGGAAGGCGAATTTATCTTTCTTGATTTGCTTAGATGTTACATTTAAGATCAGGATATAACCTAAGTTACATGGACTCTTCAATTAACCTCAAGTACCCGTGTCAGATCCTTGACACTTGGACACTTCATTTTGGGCCAATATCATTGAAAATTTTCATCGATTAGCCAATTCAGATACTTGGACACGTATCCGTGTCAGACATGGGTATAAGAGTCCAGGTAACATAATATAACCCCCATAGGGGATGCTATTGATTTTATATGTGTGATCATAGATAGGAATGTAGTTCACTAGTGGAACTTGAGAGCTTTGCTAGCTTTTTTCCATACAGCCATACACTGACATTGTGTAATCTTGGTGCTGTGGGGAAAGCTGAGGTCTCATAGAAATTGAATGCCTTATGGGAGTGAGAGTAAAAGCCATTTTGCAAAATAGTTTCGGAAAGGTATGTAGTAGTGTTTGATTGATTCATTATGAATGAGGAAATGATACAGAGTTCTCTGGTAAAGTGCAAGCTAGCTATTCCTTTTTTTGAGTAAATCACCCTCTGTGTGGAAGTAAAACATATTGTTTGATAAGAGTGTTAGACAAGGAAATGATAACAAGTGAATTTAATTTCTCTCTATTCCTCTCACTGTATTAGACTATTAGTAACCGTTTATACTGCATTGGATCTGTCACTCCCCATGTCTTCAAATTTTTAGACCCCCCATGCTTTTCAAACACCCAAAAATCTGAAGGTATTAGTTGATGCCACAAAGAGAGGCAACCTCGCGTATCACAATGTCTCTTTGTACCCTTTTCTTGTCCACCAATCTCAGGCATTATTGCATAGATGTGCACATTTGGTTCTTTCACAAACTGATTGTACTTAATAGATCATACTTTGTTCAAGCTTGTGATGCACTTTTCCATTGAAATGATATTTATAACTATATCTTAAAGCTGAAGATCTAAGAAGATGAAAGGCTGTCTAGTTGTCAAGCAAACTATTGCTTTTCATCTCAGACTTGGAAAGAGATTTTTTTTTCTATCTAAACCTTTGAGCTCAACGGGTTTTTGTTATTCTTTTGTGGCAATTGATAATTTTCGGTCTCTTTAATTTCCTGTTTGAGATTGGGGATGGAGGAGAAGACACTTGCAAACATTGTTGCATAACCGTCTAGGATGAAGTAAATAGTCTTTTCATGGTATTGTTTTTTAGGAATTAACTCCCTGCAGAAATTCAATTAGGTTGGACGCTTTCTTTAGTACTCAACTACACTGTTAATCATTGTTGTGTACATCTTCTGTTCATCACTGTGCAGTGTACCTAGTTCTGATGAGGGTGTTGACAACGAAAAGGTGAAGGATGATGTATCTCAAGGACATACCTCTGAGGGGGCAGAACAAGCTGGGGCTTTGGCACGGATGAATATATCTATTGCAACAGCCTTATGCAATGCAGGACAGACTTTAAATGGAGCTGAAGCAGAGCTTGTTCTAAACCCACTTCGACTTGCTTTTGAGACGAAAAATATAAAAATTGTAGAACTGGCATTGGATTGTCTTCATGTATGTATCCTCCAAGTTCAACTGCTTGGAAAAAAGTTCTTTTGGTTCTGGTTTGAGCAATATCCCTTAGTATTGGTTTTCATTTGCCAATTTTTTTACTTAATTCATTTTGGTGCAGAAACTCATTGCTTATGACCATTTGGAGGGTGATCCTGGTATAGACGGTGGAAAAAATGCTCCCCTGTTTGCTGACATTCTTAACATAGTTTGCGGTTGTGTTGATAATTCTTCCTTGGACAGGCATGTAAAATGTGCAAATTATATGTGTTGATGAACTAATTCTAAATTGTGTGCAATATCATGACTTAGTCTGTGTTTGCAGTACTGTTTTGCAAGTATTGAAAGTGCTCCTGACAGCAGTAGCATCTGCGAAATTCAGAGGTATCAGATAGGCCCCTCTATGACTTCCTATCTTCCTATTATTTGATTAGCTTGAATCTGTGACAACATATTCTCTGTAGTTCTGCTGCATAAAACAAAAGAATGACATTATCGAGATGGACAAATGTATAGGCATGAGAGTAGGGATACTCACAAGATAAACAAAGAATTAATGCTTTAAAGTTTTCCTGTTTTATTTGGATATCTGTCAAATGGCACTCGACAGAAAGACATTGTTTGTAAAAATCCAAAGAGTCGCAAAATAATTAACTTTGTCTCATATATTACTTCAGGAAAAAATTGATTAAGGTTTTGTGTTGTTCCATTTATCCAATAAGTTGTCTTTTCAGGCCTAAGGGTTGTGGTGGAGTTGACTATTGTTGTTTAAACAGTTTCACACTACAGGTCAGAAAATCGTGCTACTTGTTTCATTAGTTTTGAGAACCGCACCCAGGTTCTAGGCGACCTTAGGCATAACAAAAACCGCCTTGGAAGTCCCGGGCGCAGGTAGGTGTGCACCTAAGGCCACTTTAGGAGAGGCACTGGCCGACCACCTGAATCGCGTTCATTGAAGAATTTGCTACGTAAGGGCCATAGCCTCTTAGGTAGAGTTTAAATTGTGTGTCTTAATTCTTAATATTCCCACCTCCTCTGTCTCTTATTTATAAGTATAGAATGATAAGGTGTCGGATGCATCAACTTAATTCAGGGGACATTGACCTTTGTTTTTTTTTTTTATCCAATTTGTTTATACGAATATCATGAAAGGTTCAGCTTTATGTTTTATGTTATGACTATGTCTTGGTCATTTGGCGCCATTCTTTTATTTCCAAGGACGCTTTGCAAAAATCTATTTTATTTTTCTCTCTTGAAGATCTGTCCTAGTCCGCTGATACATGCTTAAAATGCAGTGCATGGGGAATCTTTGTTGGGAGTTATTAGAGTATGTTACAATATTGCTCTGAACAGGTAATACTATCACTTATTGATATTTTATGTATATATATATTTTAATTAGCGAGAGAGAAAATAGATCGAACTCCTGTAGCAGTATTTTTTTTGCTTAGCAAGAAATCGATTAGTTAACTTGTAGCAATGCTTTATGAGTTGATTATGTGAATCCAAGGTCTAGAATTAGTAGCCATCTAGCCAGGGAGGTCATCCCCGTGGCTTGCTCACTACTGCTGGGTGGCGCAGTCTTCTTCTTTTTATGATAAAAAAAGAAATTTCACTTCAAAGGAAACAGAAAATTACAATGGAAGGGGACAGAAGGCCACCAGAAATCTGGGAAAAAGATAAAGAACCCAAATCTTACATTACAGTAAATAGGCATGCCAGAGAACATCCCGTGACCATGAGCACAAAAAGAAGCTAAATACACCATTGGACCACTCAAAGAAACCTAAAAAAACAAGACGGCAATGGTTGTTGCATTATAAAATGAAAAGAAGTCCGGAGGCCGAACTCATGAGAGCTTATCAGCTTGGGGTAGGCTTGGAACCACTTGTGTGATGCAAGCCGAGACCTACTCGTTTTCGGGTTTTATACTAAGGCGTGAAATGACTCAAGACACACGAGTGATGACGTCCTATAAGCTTGAGACCCCTCCACGAGAAATCCTATCATTCCTGCCAACCAAAAGCACCCACAAAATATTATTGGGAGCAGGCTGCATTTTATGCCCTTATGTTCATATATTGAATTCATAATGACCCAGAACAGCCAGTAAGTGGAGCTACCCAGTGAAGACCCTACCAAATTGAACAGTCATTGTTACAGAAACATCACCATGGCACCGACTGACGATGCAAAAGATGATCTCATGAGCAATGCGTAAATCACACAAGCCCTAATCTGTTAATTTTCACATGTATTCTGTTTCCCCATAGCAGTCCAAACAAAAGCTTTCACCCGCTTTGGAACTTTGGCCTTCCTAATAAAAGTTGAAATAAAGTAACATTGTGGATTTGGGTGGTATAGTCATACAGTCCCACAAGATTTTAGTGGAAATAATATTAGGCCTGTCTCCCACTGAAGTTATTAAATTTGGTTTCACTGCTTCTGACCCTTAGCAGCTGTAGGCTACAAATTTGGATCATGCATACGGTCTTATATTGACTTTTAATTGTCTTGTGGCATGAAACTACTGTGGTGCCAGCAAGAGCCCTGTAAATCAAGCAACATCAAAGGCAATGTTGACGCAAATGATCAGCATCATATTTCGTAGAATGGAGTCTGATCCGGTATGGGATATATGTCATTTATCTGCTGTTCTTATTTTCTTCTCAAAGAAAATGTCCAATCACGATTGTTATCTTTGCTTAACTTCATTTCAGAGTATCATTTATGTCTCAAAGGAGATTCAAGATCATAGTCCAAGTGGTTCTGATAGGCCTACATCAGATAAATCTACTAGTAGTTCAAAAACAAGCGAAGAAGCCAGCTCTGCATATGACCAAAATGAGAAAGAGATGACCCTAGGAGATGCACTTTCTCATGATCCGGTGAAAGACGCGTCTATTGCATCTTTAGAGGAACTCCAAAATCTTGCTGGTGGTGCTGATATAAAGGTGCTTACTGTAAAAACCATTGCATTAACCACTGCTGTTGTTTGTTGTAGCTTCTTATCTCACTTCTTTTTTCCCCCTATACTCTCCTCTGAAGAACTTATCAGAGTTTATCTTTGTCATTTCTCACACTTTCTGGACGTTAATTGGAGTTGCATTGGTTTTGCAGGGTCTGGAGGCCATGCTTGACAAGGCAGTGCATCTTGAAGATGGAAATAAGACAAAACAGTATGCAGTTCTGATCTATGTTTCTATTAAAGTTGTGTTTATATACTTTGTTTATGTATTATGATGGAAATCTATCGTCATTGTGTTTATGCAAAAAGTGGGATGGATCTTGAGAGCATGAGTATTGGGCATCGCGACGCCCTCCTGCTATTCCGCACCCTTTGCAAGGTTTGTTTTCTACAAATATACTGTTAAAATTGTTGCATGATCCCAATTGTTTGCTAATTCTATAATTGTTTGCAGATGGGTATGAAGGAAGACAATGATGAAATTGCAACAAAGACACGTATTTTATCCCTTGAGCTTCTGCAGGTAATCCTCAACTTTCATTTGTACTTATATTTCGTAATCACTCTCTCTGTAAATCACTGGCTGATAGATAGGGTCAGGTTGTTGGAAAGTTTTTAGCTAGCCATCTAATATAGAAACTATTTTGATTGACCTTTTGCAATACTGCACTAGTGGCTGTTATTGGCTTCAAACTTTCTTGATTAGTGGTGCTCTATATGAAGTATTGATTTGCTTTGACCTTTATTCAATCTAGTGTTACGGTTACCTAATCCAAAGTATGCAAAATGGGTATGGGAATGCAATTTGCTATCTAGGTTTGTTATACACTTATACTAGTCCACAAATGTACCATTGTACTAATCTACATGTACGGTATCGTGATTTAGAAGGGGTGGGAGACGGGGGATTAGAAAATAAGGTGGCACATTTCAATCCGAAGGGTTAAGGTTGTAAAGTTCTTATATGAGAACTTGACGACACTAAGGAGTATTCCTTTTGAACAATAAGTAATCCATTTTGGTTAAAAGTAACCATTTCCCCTTAGGAGAGGCAACCTTCTAAAAGGATTACATTTTCAAGTTAAGGATTACCATATACTATCTTAATTTTTATCAAAATGAATTACTTCCTTAGTATCTTATTAAATGCAACAATTCTCTTGACACAGACTCCTAGGCAAATT
This sequence comes from Beta vulgaris subsp. vulgaris, assembly GCF_026745355.1. Classification (NCBI taxonomy): domain Eukaryota; kingdom Viridiplantae; phylum Streptophyta; class Magnoliopsida; order Caryophyllales; family Amaranthaceae; genus Beta; species Beta vulgaris. The sequence goes on from NC_079210.1 coordinate 37,769,606, forward strand.
TTCTTAAGGTAAGATTAATGCAAAAGTTTAGCATGTGGGTAGATTAATAAGGAGAGAGAAAGTGGGGCCAAAAAATAAAAAAAAACCAAAACTGGCGGCATTTTTAAGGGGGGGGGGGGTTGTGGGGACCGCATGTGGAAGTACTTTTTGGCTCCAAAATTACAGATTTTTGGAGCCAAAATTTAAAGTACCCAAAAAATATTCAGCCACCATACATTACAAATTTCCTTTCTCTCCTCTTCTTCTCCTACCTTTAACTGTTCCATTGTTTTTTTTTTAAAAAACACCACCATTTACACATGGCACTTGCACACAAAGCACCATAGTTAAATCAGTTTTGCGATTAAGCCAAAACAAACCAAAAAAAAAAAAATCAGTTTGCACAACAGATTTGGGGAAGTTGCAGCATGGAGGATGGAGGACTTGATGACCAGACTTCTTCTCAAGTGGGAAGATTTTGAGCTACAAGAAGTAATAAAAGATGAGGAAGAGGAAATAGCAAAGGAAGAAGCACAAATTAATGCAATAATTACAAGGCACAAATCAAATCTAACACTAGCACAAAGGAGACTAATTGTGGATAACCTACTTCTAAATGAGAATGTGGGAGTAATGAAATGGGGGTTTCAAAGCAAACTTGCAAGGGAAGTAGGTGTGCATAAGAGCACTATAAATCGAATCTACAAAGATGCAATGAAACAAAGAAGTAAAGGTCATGCAATAGATGTTATGCAGTAGATGTGGGAGGAAAGCTAAGCACTATAGTGATGATTTTTTTACAATCTGTGCCCCTGCATTAGAACAATTAGGAGCTTTGCAAGAGCAGCGAAAATACCACATTCCACTGTTTTAAGATTGTTGAAAAAAGGTAAATTAAGGTCACACGTCAAGTACCCACCCAAAAGTGACAGAGGCACACAAATTGACAAGAATGAAGTTGGTTATTAGGCCATATATATCCTCCTATACCAACTACAGAAGCAATTTTTCATGACATGCAAAATGTGATGCATATTGATGAGAAATGGTTCTACTTAAACCCCAAAATGAGGAGATTTTATCTCTTACCTTTTGAGGATGACCCATATAGGTGTTGTCAATCTATGAGGTTTAGGATAAAAATAATGTTCATGGGTGTTATTGGGAGGCCAATTTATGATTAAATTGGAATTGAAATCCATGATGGCAACTGTTCGAGCTCGGCTCGGTTAAAGCTCGGCTCGAGAGGGCTCGACTCGAGTTCGGATCGGCTCGAGAACTTAACAAGCCGAGCCTGAGCTACCTTAAGCTCGGCTCGAAAGCTCGCAAACAGGCTCGATAATTTTTTTTGTTACTAAAAATATTTCATTAATGTTTAATATAAGATAAAAAAAATTATTTTATAATCATGGTTAAAAGCTGTCATGTTAGTAGTCATAATATTTTCAAAGTTGTGATTTTTTATTTGAATAACAAAGTAGATATAGCCTGCCAAATTCCCACTTGTATACTTTTTCGCTTCATGGTTTGGGACAACTAGGGGTTGAGGTGGATCCACTATATTAATTTTGAGGGTCTTGAACAAACCATCTAATAAGAACATATTGAGTATAATGAGATATCAAACAATAATTTTATAACGCACATATCGATAATGAGAACCAAGTTAAGCTCAAAGTTTATATATATTATTCATGCCAGCTATTAGATTTCATTATATTATTTTTTCATCACACACCATCTATCTTTTTGACATATGTAGCACTTTTACGTTATTCAAAAAATGGGGAAATTTAACTATAATACCTCAAACACACAACTTTGCCTATTAATTTCTTAATTACTTATTTATTAACTAAAAAAGTATAAGGAGTTGATAATTAGATAGTATACAAAGAGAATAACAAGTAGTTCAAATACTACATAATAATTTTTGTACTTAGCCAAATTTAGTATATAAAAAGTGAATGTAGTCGAGTAATCGGATTTATTTGAGAGCAAATAAATTAATTGTTAGAAATGTATGATTGAAAAATCACTTGTTAAATGCTTAGAGCACATAAAAATAAATGAATATGTAGTAGTCTTTAAGTTTTTTTTTTAAAAAAATGGATAAAAATCAGAAAAAATAAAAAGGAAAGAAATATTAGAAATGAAAATAGAAAAAGAAAAAAAAAGAAAATAGAAAAAGAAAGAGTAAACTGCATAAGAAATAGAAAAGGAAGTAGGCAAGTAGCAAAGTTCAACTATGGTAAAAGAAGATTATGTGGCAGATCACAGATGCAATATGCATCCCACATCGACTGGTGAAGGTGAGGAAAATGCTTTCACACTCTATAAAAGCAAATCCTTCAACTAGTATCTTCCTACAGCAGCTATTTGTTTGGCCTTTGCTAACAACAACTGTTTAGAGAATGGGCCCTTGAATTATCAAATGTTTGGGCTTATGATACTAACTTTGGTTGAAAGTGAATTTCGAGCTTTTTGAGCTTTTCGAGCTCGAGCTCGAGCTGAGCTATAATTTTTGGGTTCGAGCTCGAGCCGAGCCTGATATTTTGGGCTCGACGAGCTTCGAGCTCGAGCCGAGCCTAATAATATATGTTTTCGAGCCGAGCCTAGTCAGGTTCGGTCTCGGTTCGGCTCGTTAACACCCCTAATGGCAAGTATGGATTATCCCCTTTTGTTCATTATGTAAGAGCAAAGGGAAGAAGTTACAACAGAGAAGCAGTGACTATTGAAACAAAGCCGGTTGAGTCAGTCACAAAAGAAGTCATAAGAAGAATGCTAATTCACAGTGTCATACCTAGCATTATGTAAAATCAGCCTGCTTATTTACCAAAAAACATTTAATTACAGTAAGATAATGCTAGACCACACATATCAAATGATGATATGGAATTCAAAGAAGCTACGATATAGAATGGGTTTAACATACAACTGGAAAAATCAACCACCCCAGTCCTCTGATCAATCAATTCAAAATATATCATTTCCACATAATGTAGATGAGCTTATAACAAGAGTTTAAGATGCTTATGATTTCTATGACACACAAAAGATTAAGTTTTCATGGTTACAGTTTGAGATTTTGAAAGACAAAGGGAGTAACAATTACAAAAATCCTCATTATGAAAAAGCATATTTACAGAGAATTGAGAAATTGACAGAGAATATCGAGGTTGAACAATCCCTACTTGATGAGGCAGTTAAGTACCTTAATGAAAGGGAGATTCCTATATTTTCTAATATGGAGTACTTCAATGAAGGGGAGGAAGTGGATGCAGATTAGGTCAGGGTGGTATATGACATTTTTTTGGCATTGTTAACTTACCAATGTAATTTTATTTTTATATTGATGCAACTAATGATGTCTGCTACACCTAACCAGAGTAAGTATGAGGAGAAACATGATGACATTTTTTGTGGGTAGATAATTTTTTTGTGTAGAAGGAACGTTAAGAAGTTTTGGTTATGTGTCTTTTATGTAAATATGTAAGTGTTGATGCAGTCATGTAATGTAATGCATGTTATGAAGATAATGGTAGTTAAGTTTCCTTGTTATGTGTAATTAATTTTGTTTACAAATGAGATTAGATAATGGGAACTCTCCACCCCAGTTCTATATGACAGACAAAACATTAAAATGATAACTTAACATCATTGACTTATTTAATGTATCAGGGTTTAACATAATCATCAGCACATAACCCATGCTTGATTCCTCAACAAGTTTGAAACACAAAGTACATTCAAACTTGGACGCCCAGAACATGGGTTATGTGATATTTTGAGTCTCATCATTTGCATTAGTTGTGACTATTATCTCTCATAAAATGTTCATTGAGATGTAAAGAGACTCTTTCTAACCAAGCATCCAACTAACAAACAAAGGGACAATTTTTAGGGCAACAGTGTTCCAACTTCTTCCAACATAAACCAACCATGAAACCAAATTAAGGGAACCAAACAAGCAACTAACCAACCAACAAAAATTCCATTTTGTTCCAACATAAACCAAATATTAAACCAAATTTGGGAACTCTTTTAAGCAACCAAGTAGCCAACCAACCAACATAAATTTCAACTTCTTCCGACATAAACCAAACATGAAACTAAATATAAACCAAGCAACAAATAGAATTACTGAAATCATCACAGGGGACTTATAACATAGTACGGCATTAAAAGCAGCACAAGACACAACACATGATCATCACAATTTTCTGTTTGAAGAATCGACATAAATCATCAGAGGCCAACAAAAAATCAAATCACATATTGCATTAAATGAGAATAGAGAAGATAACAAAATCTCAGGAACTCTTTTGAGTTTCTTTGTGCAACAATAGAAATGCATGCTCTCTTGGATCCAAATCCTCCCCTTCATGAAAGGGACTCAAAGGGATGTCGGACAACCATCATAGAAGTCCTCCTTATAGTCCTCATAAATTTTAAAACGACGCATGGTCCCGTCATCATCCTACATGAACAAATCATGGTATGTCCCCCCTTCTGCAAATCCAGTTTTCCACCCACACATCACCTCAAAAGAAACCCCCTGTTTTTCTTCCTATTCATTGTCAACCTCCATCTTAACCTCATGCATCTTCTCTTTCCCCTTTCTTTGAGGTGTAACTCGTTTATTAAAACTCACCGCCACTAGTGCGTACACTATCGACGGTCTGTTGATGGGGTTAGCTCTAATTTTTTCTCTCTCTTCCTGAGAGTTAGGTTCGTCGCCTTCTCTTTCTCTGCAGTTTTCATGACCTTCTCTAACGCCTTCTTCTGCGCCAATTTCTTTTCCTCCTGTTTCTCTGCAGTTTTCATGACCTTCTCTAACGCCTTTATTGATTTTTGCTAAGACAATTCTCAGCTTCGTCGGAGTAAAAAAAACTTTCATGCATAAGGAGATCCGTTCGGAAATTGAATTTGCAAGATCTTTGCAAATTATCATCTCCTCTTGTGATTTCGCAGCAAAAGTTGTGAGTGGTTGGGTGTTTACCATTGATGAATTTTGATGAGAAGATGATGAGAGAGAAGAAGTGTAAGAGAAAGAAGAAGATGCAGAGAGAAGAGGATGAGGAGAGAGAAGAGGAAGATTGAGAATCGGCTGAGGAAAGGTGAAGAAATTAGGGTTGTGGGTTGGGGGGGTTTTTGATGAACATTTATGATCAGTTTCAATTTGATCATAAATGTTGGTTGGTAGTTAAAAGGTTAGGAGTGAGATGGGAAATATGGTGGGAATCATTAACTTAGGCAAACTGCATAAGATTTTAAGTCGAAATTAGGAGAACATGAAAAAGGTTAATTAGTTTTAGTAAGGGTATTTGAGTAATTTCACACACAAATTCTTTACCATAAATAGAAAGAATGAAATGTTGCAATTAATTTGAAACAACCATCTTTAGAAACTGTTGCATTTAATTTGATAAGGAGGAAGTACATTTCATTGCTCGCATGTTCTCATATAAGCACTAAAGAGTTTCTCACGTGACATTTACTCTCTCTCTCTTTCTATATATATATATATATATATATATACATACATACATACATACATACATATATATACATACATACATACATACATATATATATATATATATATATATATATATATATATACACACACACACACACACACACCACCGTTTTTTCTTTTATACTTTTGCTTTCGAACACGTACAAAGGAGAAAGTGCAAAAGGTGGAGAGTGGGAAAGTATCACTAAGCGAAAACTCAAGAAAAAAGTAGAGTTAAAGAGAGTAAAAGTAAGAGAGATGCACATCAACCTACCAAAATGAAACAGGGTCATATGTCTCAATAAATAAGAAGAAATTCCCAGTTCTTAAGTTTTCTCATTGGTAACCAAAGTTTCTTTAGTTTAAATTTTAGTAATTTTTACACAAAATTACCCCATACTTTCTTAATGAAATCCGTGGACTTAGGCTATGTTCAGCTTACCTTATTTTTGCTTATTTTAGATCTAATCACATCAGATCAGAAAAAATAAGTTCAGATCAGTTCATTTCAGATCATGCTTATACTTAAAAACTCATTATTAATATTAAATATCTTTCATTACATATTAGTAAAAACGGTTTTTTCACCAAATACCCCTGACAAATAAATTCATTTCACCAAATACCCCAATTTTTTTCAAAATTCACCAAATACCCCTAACTTTCAAAACAATTCACCAGATACCCTTACTATTAACGGACGTTAGTGCTCCGTTAGCCTATATTTACAAGTTTGCCATAAGTCAACTTAGGGTGCGTTATGTTCAACTTAAAAAATTCAGTTTCAGGTCCAATAAGTTCAGATAAGTTCAGATAAGTTACAATAAGGTCTAATAAGTTCAATAAGTTCCAATAAGGTCTAATAAGGTCCAATAAGTTCCAATCAGGTGCAATAAGTTCCAATAAGGTCCAATAAGTTCCAATCAGGTCTAATAAGGTCCAATAAGGTCCAAATAGTCAATGTTTAATAAACATTTGTATTATTGTCCATTATTTTGTGATTCATAATTTCATATCACTATTAGCGGATTATGTTATTATTAGAATTTTAATTAAAGTACCACAATGATTATATAGTATTATACTTGTATTAGTGTCTATTATTTTATTATTTATTTGTATGTCTATTATTTTATTATTTATTTATATTATGTCTATTATTTTATTATTCATATTACTATTAGCTGATTATGTTATTATTAGAATTTTTTATTAAAGAACCACAATGTATAGTATTATATTTGTATTATTGTCTATTATTTGATTATTCATATTGCTATTGAATAATATTATAATCCTGGTCAAATAATTAAGGTTAACAATAATAATAATAATTATTATAATTATAATATTTTGCAATTCGTCTTTAAATAACTAGAGATAACATGTTTTCGTTACTAATAACTATGAAAGATATAAATGTTATCAATTGATTGCTTCTATCATTCCTGAAGTATCTTTCTTTTGCTCATCTTAGATTAGTAACTACTAGTATTTTATAAAATTATTATTATTCCATAAAAAATTTTGACGGGTAGTATTTACGTTAGTGGTAATATTTATGTTATTCATGGTCAATGTTTTTGTCTAATAAGGTCAAATAAGTTTCAATCAGGTTCAATAAGGTCTAATAAGTTTCAATTAGGTCCAATAAGATCTAATAAGTTCAATCAGGGTCAATAAGTTCCAATAAGGTCCAATAAGGTCAATCAGGTTCAATCAGGTCCAATAAGTTCCAATCAGGTTCAATCAGGTCCAATAAGTTGAATCAGGTCCAATCAGGTTTAGGGTGCGTTCTATTCAACTTATTAGACCTGAACTTATTGGAACTTATCTGAACTGAACTTATTGAACCTGAACTGAACTTATTAAACCTGATTGGACCTGATTCAACTTATTGGACCTGATTGGAACTTATTGGAACTTATTGGACCTGATTGAACCTGATTGACCTTATTGGACCTTATTGGAACTTATTGACCCTGATTGAAACTTATTAGACCTTATTGGACCTGATTGAAACTTATTAGACCTTATTGAACCTGATTGAAACTTATTTGACCTTATTAGACAAAAACATTATTATTATTATTATTATTATTATTATTATTATTATTATTATTATTATTGTTAACCTGATTGATAACATTTATATCTTTCATAGTTATTAGTAACGAAAACATGTTATCTCTAGTTATTTAAAGACGAATTGCAAAATATTGTAATTATAATAATAATAATAATTATTATTATTGTTATTGTTAACCTTAATTATTTGACCATGATTATAATATTATTCAATAGCAATATGAATAATCAAATAAAGACAATAATACAAGTATAATACTATACATTGTGGTACTTTAATAAAAAAATTCTAATAATAACATAATCAGCTAATAGTAATATGAATAATAAAATAATCGGTTTTTTTACCATATACCTCTGACAAATTTTTTTTTGCACCGTATACCCTTTCGACTTTTGAAATTCACCATATACTCTTCACTTTTCAAAAAATACATCAAACTACCCTTAATGACTAACGGCGTTAAACTCCGTTAGTCATTAACACCTAAACCCCCATTTAATCCTAATTAACTACCCTAAACCTAACCCTAACACTAATACTAACCCTAAACATAACTATTAGTAAAAAAACCTAACCCTAAAAGCCCACCACCAGCCTAACCCACCCCACTACCCATGCCCAGGCCCACCACCCTTGACCACCACCTGACCCACGCAACACCCCCTCCCCCTTTCCGCCATCCCCAACCACGCAGCACCCCCTCCCCCTCCTCCGCCACCCGCAGCTTAAAGTCGCACAGTAGCCGCAAAATCCGGTAGCACAAACTCGCGCAAACTCTCGCACCACCCCGGAACCCTTCGCACCACCCTCGCAACACCCCTAAAACCTCGCACCTCCCTGAAAAACTCCGACAATTATCCTCGCACATCCTCGATTAAAACCAGATTTCGTCCTGTAGCCACCAGTTGAAAGAAGATAACTTCACAGGGGGAGGGGGTTGCGCGATTTTGCAGGGGGAGGGGGGGTTGCGCGAGTTTGCGAGGGAGGTGAGGGAGACTTTAGGGGTGGCAGAAGGTTTTTTCGGTGATGCGAGGTGTCGGAAGGGGGAGGAGGTTGCGTTACTATGGGCGGCGGAAGGGGGAGGGGCTGCCGGATTTTGCAGTGCTGTGCAAGTTAACTTGCGGCTGCCGGATTTTTCGCGAGTTTGTGCTGCGTGTACGGTGTTGTGGGTGGCGGAAGAGGAGGGGGGTGTGGCGATGCAGGTGGCGGAAGGGTTTCGCGGGCTTCGGGGGTGGTGGGGTGGGGGACTGCAGTGGTGGGGATGGGTGGGGGTGGGTGTGGGGTTGGGTGGGGTGGGGTGGAGGGGGTGATGTGGCAGTGGGGTAAGGAGTGGGGGTGATGTGGCAGTGGGGGTAAGGGGGAGGGTGATGTGGCAGTGGGGGGTAAGGGGGAGGGTGATGTGGCAGTGGAGAGTTATGTGGCAGTAGGTTAGTTAAAGTGTATTAGATTGGGGTTAGGATTAGGATTTAATTTAGGCTAGTTAATTAGGGTTAGAGGGGATTAGGGGTTAATGACTAACGGAAGTCTAACACCGTTAGTCAAAAGGGTAAGTTGATGTATTTTTCGAAATGTGAGGGGTATATGATGAATTTGAAAAGTCGAAAGGGTATATGGTGCAAAAAAAAATTTGTCAGGGGTATATGGTGAAAAAACCGTAAAATAATAGACATAATACAAATAAATAATAAAATAATAGACATAATACAAATAAATAATAAAATAATATACACTAATACAAGTATAATACTATATAATCATTGTGGTACTTTAATTAAAATTCTAATAATAATATAATCCGCTAATAGTGATATGAAATTATGAATAACAAAATAGTGGACAATAATACAAATGTTTATTAAACATTGACTATTTGGACCTTATTGGACCTTATTAGACCTGATTGGACCTTATTAGACCTGATTGGAACTTATTGCACCTGATTGGAACTTATTTTACCTGATTGGAACTTATTGGACCTTATTAGACCTTATTGGAACTTATTGCACTTATTAGACCTTATTGCAACTTATCTGAACTTATCTGAACTTATATGAACTTATTGGACCTGAAACTTAATTTTTTAAGTTGAACAGAACGCACCCTTAATAAGTTCCAATAAGTTCAGTTCAGGTTCAATAAGTTCAGTTCAGATAAGTTCCAATAAGTTCAGGTCTAATAAGTTGAATAGAACGCGCCCTTAATTAGCTCTAAGTCAACTTAATTAGCCCTAAATCAACCTAATTAGCCCTAATTAATCCCTAATTAACTCTTCCTAACCCAACCCCAATCCCCAAACCCTAGACCCACCACCCAACCTAGCCCCACCCCCTCCCCTCCCCCTCGCCGGCAACCCCCTCCCCCTCGCGCCGCCTTCCGGGAAGCCCCCTCCCTCACTCTCGTCGCGCTTCCCCTCCCCCTCCTTCCTTCCTTCGCGCTGTTGTTTTTTCTGCTGCGATGAGAGTGAGGGAGGGGGAGGGGAGGCGCGCGCGACGAGAGTGAGGGACGGGGAGGGGGCTGCCGGAAAGTGGAGCGCGAAGGAAGGAAGGAGGGGGAGGGGGCTGCCGAAAAGAGGAGCGCGAAGGAAGGATGGGGAGGGGAGGCGCGACGAGAGTGAGGGAGGGGGAGGGGGCTGCTGGAAAGGCGGCGCGAGGGGGAGGGGGTTGCCGGCGAGGGAGATGGGTTGCCGGCGAGGGGGAGGGGAGGGGGAGGGGGGCTGGGTGGTGGGGCGGGGTTGTTGGGGGGGGGTGGTGGGTTAGGGGAGAGAGAGGGGGTTAGGTTAGTTAGGTTTTATAGGGTTTTTTAAGGTTAATTAACACTAATGACTAACGGAGTTAACCGCCGTTAGTCATTAAGGGCATTATTTGTCATTTTTTTTAAAATTTGGAGTATCTGCTGAATTTTTTAAAAAGTTAGGGGTATCTGGTGAATTTTGAAAAAAAGCTGGGGTATTTGGTGAATAAATTTATTTGTCAAGGGTATTTGGTGAAAAAACCGTAGTAAAAATTATAATAATTGAATGTTAATAAAGTATTCATTGAGACGAATCAAACAAGACCCCACATGACTATATTTTTTCTTATATATTGAGAAAATCTAAAAGATTCTCTCTAATTGTGAATAGTGTCAAGATTCTAAGTGAGAAAGATTAAAAAAATACAAAGGGAGTATTATTATTTACTAGTACATTTGTTCAAAAGGATTATTATTGTTGTTGTTGTACATATTAATTATTAATATTGGTAATTATTATTATTCTTGTTGTTATCATTATAAATGTCATTGTTATTATTATTTTAAGTTATTCAGTTGTTATTAAACAATAGAAAATTAAAAGCCACGTGTTAAGAACATAAGATTGACGTAAAAATAAGAAATATATAAAATATGATAGCTCAAATTCATGACAACGAAACTACTAAGTTCGGATTACATTTCAAAATTAGCTAAGTGCGAGATACAAATTATAAATTTAGATTCGGTATACCTCTTCCTACCGAATTCCAAATCTCTCTAGCTATTTGAAGTTGCACGCTATTTCTTTCTTTCTTGCGCAAGTCATAGTTGTTTGTATATCTTATTTTATTTTATATGAAAAAAAAGAGTTGAGTCTGCCGACTTCTCAAGTGTGAACCTTTTTTTTAAGGGAAAGTGTGAAACATTGTATAAGTGCTCTTATAAATTAATGACTTAGGATAGATAATTATTTTTAGTAATAATTATAATTATTATGATTATAATTATTGTTGTTGTTATTATAATAATGATAATAATAATAATAATAATAATTATTAATAACAAAAGTTGTGTAAAAGTTGTAATAGAAATAAAATGATAATAATAGTAATACTATACATAAGATTTTATAATGTATTGCATAATAATGAATTAAAAGTAATAATACAATAGTAATAATATATTTTATAAAAGATAAGATCTTGTAAATCAGATCAGTTCAGATCACATCAGAAAAAATAAGTTCAGATCAGAATATTTCAGGTGAACTAAACATAGGCTTAGTGAAGTAAATCCGTTAATCCAACTGATAAATTCAAAAACTTACCCTTTAATATATATTTTTCTTCCAGATTCAGTACCTACAAAAAATTCATCCCCTAATAACAAGCTGAGACTTCGGTACCCACAAAAAAATATCCCTAGAAATCAAATGGAGTCTCTGTAAAAACAGGAATATCTCAGTAGTTCTCCCTTCACCCTTGTAATAATAACACTCAGGCAATATACAAGACAACTTTCTCTTTAAGCTGTGAGCTTCAAGCTCAGCTATGGAGTTCTCTGAAATTCTCAATTCATTTTTCTTCTTAATCTAAAGATCTCTATACTTTGAGTTGGACATGGTATCTGATGCGCAAGCGACACTTCCTGATTGTTCGACAAGGCTTGGAATTCACATCTTCATCTGAAATTCTTCTTTCAAGAAGAAATCTCTGCATACACTGATTCGAATTTAAATTCTTAGTCGATTGTTGCTGGTTCATCTTCTTCAATTTGAATTTGAACTAGTTTTTTGCACATCTTCTTGCAATTGATTGTGCTGGAAATTTGTGAACCGAAATCGAAATGGTGAATTTGTAAACCTAAATACTAAGTTTCATTAAGATAAATGGGGTGGGGGAAAAATCTGGAAAAACGGGGTGATGGAGAAGCTGAAGGAGGACAGAGAAGATGGAGTGGATGCTAATAATTGGGTCTTTTTGTAAACTAACGGTAGGCTAACGGAAAATCTCATAATGTTACGCCAATTAAGTTACCAAAAGTACCGGGTTATGTTTATATCAAAAACTTTCATTATCAATGAGAAAACATAAAAAACTCCCAATCAAAAAAAGGAGGGAGTATATAAATAGACCCATGTTTTGGCTGTTCTTGCGAGGAGAATTTATGATATTTAGGAGAACGATTTAGTTTCTCATCATACACTATTCACTTTTTAGGTGACAACAAATTACTGAAGAGAAGAGAAAACAACTGAATAAAGTGCTCTAGAATTGACCAGCGAGTGTTATTACAAATTGTCTGCGACTAAATAATCTTCATAAGGGAGACCCCCGGTCTTACTTCTTTAACTTGAGGCTAAGTACACCGGCGATTCCCATGATAACCATTTTATGAGGACCTTTTTAGTAGAGTTCATTATTCTTCTTCAATGGACACAGCAAAAGATTGCTACAGATGCATGTAGCCTGATATCTTATTCTCCCTATTCCTACCAAATCCGCCCTAGACCAACAAAAATCCGAATGTCATGGTAGGGGTTCATAGAGGTATAGGTGCTGTGCAGTTTTGCTCCTAGCCAGTTGAGATCAGTGGAGATTCCATTAGTGAAAGACAAAGGCAGTAAACTGAACTTCCAAATTAGTTTCTAATTTGTTGTCAGCTATTACATATCCAATATCCTTGATGATCCCCTAATCGATGTTCGGAGTCGGGAATTATTGTCAGATATGGGTAGATATCAATGTCAGACACATTAGAGCTCAAATTTTCAGACATAGGGACACTATCCTAAATTTTGACATGGGTGTGTGGACATGACTTCATGATAAGCATACCTGATTAAGTGATTTTTTATGACTTTTTGTATGTAGAACATACATACACATCTTAGATTGAATTGTTTACTAATTTTTGTTGAAATTATCAAGCACATTTACAAGCATATACTTCCTCCGTTTTCTAATAGTTGTAACCAAAGGAAATGACACGCATATTTAGAGCAGTTGTATAAATGTATGTTGAGAATATTAAATAATGTGCATGTGAGGAGAAAACCTTTCCCAAAAAGGAAATCGTACAATTAATTCAAAACTTTTCAAAATAGAATATGGAACAATTATTAGAAAATGGAGGTAGTATCACATAAGCATCTCCTTTCTTTTCCTCCTTTTTACATTATGGATATGCGTCTCGAGACAATTGAAGTGTTTGGCAAGGATTTCATACCTTTTTCATACCGTCGAGTGTTCGACATGAGCCATGAGACATATTGAAGTGTCAAAGTAACATATGTCCTTTCAAATTTTGAAATGTCAGTGAAGAAAGAAGTCGACAGATTTTTCAAGTGAAAACCTTTCAAGACTTTCTTCCATAAAGCATGTCATTAGTGTAGATCTCGCTCGAAAATGTTATGCAAGCAATTTATTGGCCTTCACTATTTTTCTGCTTTTCCTTGCTTCTTTCTCCTTCCTCGAAATCCATTGATGGCCTGTTTGGATTCTGGAATTTCATTTGAAATTCTGGAATTGGGCCAAATCACTTGTTTGGATCATCTAATAATTTGGAATTGTATTTGGCCCAAATCCAAGACTCGTAAGAAGTAAGGCATAATTGGAGAATTTGAAATCCAACCAAAACATATGTCATTTCAAATCCAAAATAAGTGTCAGTTTATTTCTATCTCCTCTCTCATCACTCTCCCCCTTCTTCTCTCTCCCACCATTAACAATACCATTACAAACATCTCTCATCACTCTCCCTCTTCTTCTCTCTCCCACCATTAACAATACCATTACAAACATGTTCAAATTATGCATTTGAAATTCCTAATTTTTCCCAAACAAATCATTTGGAGTTGAATGTGGGGATTTACAATTCTAGAATTGAAATTCTAGAATTGAAATGAAATCCATGTCCCCAAACACAACCTGAAGGGATTTATATATGGCCAACGAGCTAGGTCATCAATGAAACTCCCTTTGGAGGGGCTTTGGACCTCCGAAACAAATCAGAAGAAGCGAAAGGGAGAGGCAACATAAGTGATGATTGAAAAATTTGCTAGTAACATGCTAGAACTGTATTAATTTATGTACGTGAAGGAAAATTACAGCAAATGGACTTAAATTGCCAAATTCTATCTAAAGTCATTTCTGCAGAAGCAATATGTTACCTTTTTAGAAGGGTGTATTTCAATTTCATGTTTGGTTTGCATTAGTGATAATAATTTTACGTTGAGTCATTGACTGTATCTACAGGACATTAATGGTCAACTTAGGTGTTTTTTGTTGTGGTTGGTTTGAGGAGTGGAACTCTGCAATCATCATTCAGTCTTGTTATGTTATAACTTTTCTATCTGTACACATATGTGCATTTCTTTATATTCATTTATCTGTTTTTAAGTATTAATTTTTGTTGCAGGGCCTACTGGAAGGTGTCAGCCATACATTTACTAAAAATTTCCATTTCATTGACTCAGTGAAAGCATATCTTTCCTACACTTTGTTGCGGGCATGTGTCTCACCATCCCCTGTAATCTTCCAGGTTCATCCATGTGCCTTTTTCTGACCCTTTGCCAATCTGGTGAGTATTAAATTGCTGTTCAATATATTTACGTTGTCTATTGTTTGTTTTGATAGCATGCAGCTGGAATATTTGCCGTGTTATTGTTACGATTTAGAGAGAGCCTTAAGGTACTGTTACTGATACCTCATGTTGAAGTTTTTGATTCCTTGATCTTCAACCTCATTCTGATGCTGATCCCTTCCAGGGTGAGATTGGAATCTTCTTTCCCTTGATAGTGTTAAGGTACTTGGATAATGCAGAGTGTCCACCTAGTCAGAGGTCTAGTGTACTGAGGTGAGAATTTCTACTTGTGAATTATCTATGGCATCTCATCTATCACACAATATATTACTCTCTTTTTGGCATTGGCTCCAATTTCACAAAGAAGAGTTTTGTAGGATGCTTGAGAAGGTATGCAGGGATCCGCAGATGCTTGTGGACATATTTGTCAATTATGACTGTGACCTGGACGCACCAAACCTCTTTGAACGAATGGTATCTGCCATAGTCTACGACCTAGTCTGTAAATTTTGTCTTTAGTGAACATTTCACACACGCCTTAACCTGATTCCCCCTCCCCCAATTTTGTAAGGTTACAACTTTGTCAAAAATAGCTCAAGGGACTCAAGCATCAGATCCAAATCCTGTTGCTGCTTCTCAAAATGTATCAATCAAGGGTTCATCACTTCAGGTAAACTGATTTCTAATTGGTTTAGTCTCTAGCCGATCCAACCTTTGTAGTGCCTTTTGTTTTCATATTTGTTGTCAGATTTTAATTTTCTTTGTTTCGCTATGTTCTTTATATGCTTAGCTTTACTTTTATCAATAAACTATCCAATATTATCACGCGTAGACAGTCTTTCCTTTTTTTCGTATTATTTACTCTGCTCCTTTAGTACTGACTTTCTTTGTGTATCAAAATTGGCAGCTGTATCAGATGCTAGTAAAAATAGAATACTTATGTTTGTTATAAATGCTACTCGATATAAAATCAGATACTGAAATCTTCTACTAAAATTGGATAAAATTAGTGAACTGGGTTCTCTATTTGAAATGTGGGTAAATTATCTTCCATCTTTGTGTGAACATCCATTCTTTTCTATTTCAATGCTATGCAGCAAACATGTATCGTCTATTGATCTCTAGAATTTGATTTTGGGGATTAGAGTTTTTCTGTTATTCGACCAGATGGAAATTAGAATGTGTTTGAACCAGCATTGAGTTATGTGCTGTTCTTCTTTTAGATCATTGACTAGCCCAAGTTATTTGCTGAATCATTGCCAAGGATTTTATAGTCCCTCTCATGAAACTCCCACAGCTATGGGGGAAGATTAAATGTTCAATGTGGCTGCTTCAGATTAAATGTTACTGTACAATTAAGAAATGAAGTGTAACTTAATGTGCTTATAAATAGTTAGTTTATTGCGACTATCTTTTTAACTCTTGTCCTTTTACAACTATCAGATCATTGCATTCTCTTGAAGAAATGGATATAGCGATTTATTTCTAATAACATGTAGAATTAGGTCTGAAGTAAAACATGAGACCTTAAAAAGAGTGAAGAGTGGTATTGATACCTAAAAGATGATGATATCTTATCTACTCGATGTCTTGATATAAGCAATGAGTTGTTATTTTATGCCATTAATAAAATAACATTATTTTGTTGGTGCTTTAGGTGGATAGCTTTTAATAGTCAAATATCATATTTACTGTTAAGGCTTGTTTAGGAACCATGTCTTGCACATGTTTCACCATGTAGTTTTTATCCCATGAATTGCTTAAAGAGCAACTTCAACTTTCTGAGGCTGGCAACAAGTACTTTGAGATTTTGACATTCCCTCGTAAATATGTATAAGTTTCACACATTGACAATTACTTCCATTTCAGTGCCTTGTAAATGTGGTTAAATCATTGGTTGACTGGGAGAAGTCACTTAAAGTATCAGAAAAGCAGACTTCTACTGATGACGAGCTTTCTGGCATGACCAAACCAGAAAATAGAGAGGATGTTTCTAGTGATTTTGAGAAGGCAAAGGCTCATAAGTCAACAATTGAAGCAGCAGTAGCTATGGTAAGATCTGAGAACTAATTATTCGTCTCTAGGTTTCTGTCTTAGGAATTAGGATATCTAACTGACTTTGGCTTCTTTTTCCATGTTTGTATATCAATGAAATTCACATATATTACGCATTTGTTTAGGTTTTCCCAATATCTTATAAGGGCAAGAATGTTTTTCAGTGAGCAGAATATGTAAAAAAAAAAAAGCAAGCTTGTATTGCTTGTGGGATTTACTGTTGCATAAAATGGAAAGATACCTTCTCCCCCCCAAAAGAAAAAAAAATAGAAAATGAAAGACCATTACCAGAATTTGTCTTGTTGTAATTATTAATGGGCTAGAGATGTAGGATTTATCATATGTCTGCCTTTTTTTTTTCCTGCTACAGTTCAATAGGCAGCCCAGCAAGGGTGTGGAGTATCTAATATCTAATAAGCTGGTGGAAAATACACCTGCTTCTGTTGCGGAATTTTTGAAGAATACATCCAATTTGAACAAGGTAAAGTTTAGTATGTACTTTTGAACTTATTGTCCGTCCTTGGTATGGAATTTTTTAATGTTTTGTAAGACTCTCTGTTTTGTAGGCTATGATTGGTGATTACATAGGCCAACATGAAGAGTTCCCCTTGTCTGTTATGCATGCTTATGTTGATTCCATAAATTTTTCTGGAATGACTTTTGGTGCTGCTATAAGAGAGTTTCTTAGTGGGTTTAGACTTCCTGGAGAAGCTCAAAAGATTGACCGCATCATGGAAAAATTTGCTGAACGGTGGGTATTTTCAGCTGTACTCTTACTCAGTTGTGAATTTCTGATGTTCTGTTTTTGAGAAAGTGGATTGAATTCATTGAAGTGACCAACTAGTTGACTTTTAATTCCCTGTCTTTATCTTCTGCTCCATTTTTCATGAGAATATTGTAAACAATTTCATTTACTTGTTTCGGGGTCTTAGTCTCCTTTCTCAGGGTTGAACACCTAAGTAGAATACTTGATTTGCTGCAGGCCTGCAGTAGCCCAAGCCTTTAAGTAAAGATTACCTTGTAATGGCCTCTTAGCCTCCTAATTGTTCCATCCCTTAATAAGTGTCTTCGAGGTTGTGCACGCAGATTATGTAGTTGTTACTTTTTAGTCATTTTATTGCTAATCAGATTAAGAATATACGTTGCATTGGTATTATAACATGAAAAGTAGAGGTGCATTGATATTCTAAGCGGCAACTAATATAGAACAAGGAAGTGAGTCGATTGGACAAATGATCAGGAATGGAGGGAGTAAAAGAATTAAGAAAGGATATATAGGACTTCTATACTTCATAGTACCACCTCTTTTTGAATGTCAATTTTTCCCTCCAAGTTATTCTATTCCATAAAAAATATTACTTTTTGGTTTTCCGTCACAAAATATCCTTTTATTAAAAGAGTAACATTGTTTTATTTTAATCACTTAATCGTCGTTTCTTAAGGCTACCGCTCCTTTTGGAAAAGAAGGGTTTACTTTTTGTGGATGGAGGGATGTTATGCGAAGAGCTTTGCTTGGGAAGAGGCATCTCCTTTGATTGGTTTTAGTAGGGGGTTTTCTTCTGTTGTATAACATATGAACTCAAATGGGTATCATATGGGTCTTTCTGCTAATTATGTGGTTACACACCGTCATTACTTATACGTGAGTGTTAGTGGTTTCTTTCCTGACATGAGCTTTTATTCAACCTTTTGAAACGCATTTCAGTAGTGCTGGTTGTTTACTCAGACTTTGTATTGTCTCTTGCAGCTATTGTGCAGATAATCCAGCTTTATTCAAGAATGCAGATACAGCTTATGTTCTTGCCTATGCCGTCATAATGCTGAATACGGATGCTCATAATCCTGTGGTGTCAACTAGAATGTCAAAGGCTGATTTTGTGCGTATGAATACTATGACTGATGCAGAAGAGACCGCACCTCAGGAGCTCTTAGAGGAGATATATGATTCTATTGTAAAAGAAGAAATTAAGATGAAAGATGATCTGTCTAGCATCGGTAAGAGTAGCAGACAGAAACCAGAAACTGAAGAAAGAGGACGCCTGGTCAGCATCCTTAATTTGGCTCTTCCTAGAAGTAGGTCTTCAACAGAAGTAAAATCGGAGACTGATGCTATAGTTAAGCAAACACAAGCCATATTCCGAAATAGGGGTACAGAAAGGGGGGTTTTTTATACCTCACAGAAGGTTGAGCACATAAGGCCCATGGTGGAAGCAGTAGGATGGCCTTTCCTTGCTGCATTTTCGGTTGTCATGGAGGAAGGAGATAATAAGTCAAGGGTTCTGGCATGCATGGAGGGATTTAAATCTGGAATTCATATTACGCATGTTCTAGGAATGGATACAATGCGATATGCCTTTTTAACATCATTAGTCAGGTAACTTCTAGTGCCTAGGAGAGTAGGAATTACGCTTAAAAGATGTGAACTTTTACTGATTGCATGTCAGTCATTTGGCTGCTGATCTTCTCCTTCTCTTCCCTGCATGTGTAAATTGTCTGCACATTCTGTAGTCCCTCACATATTAGAGCAAATTCCCCAGAATGTGGTTTTTTTACATGCTGGGGCGACGTTGCTTTCAGCTGTTTCTTCTTAATTTCAAAATCAGTCTTTGAAGATTTTTGACATGATTCTCCAAATTATTAATTCATGGCTGGACACTCCACTCTAGACAAAACAGCGGGTGTTACCATGACGTTCTCCCTTGAAAGGCTCGATACTCTTCATAATCTGGCAGGGTAGAATCTTCCTTCAAAAAGGCCGACTTACATGAGAATGTTACTTTCAGTTGTTTCTTCTTGATCTTGAAATCAATCTCTGAGAATACTTTTTAGATTATTTTATTAAAAAGTTTAGTTGAAGAATCTTCTGGGACAGTGTTTCTTTTAGATGTCGTCCGCTTTTACATGATATTCCTCTATCTTAGTTTATTGATTTTCTGGGATAATATTGCTTTCAGTTGTATATCTCGCCGTTAGGCTTTATAATATATGAAACGGAATCATTAAAAGTGAATATTTGATAATCTTAGTTGCTGTTTATTTGGTAAGAGTTATAATATCATTAAGACAAAATGTGGCGGCCAATTGTTTCAAGAAATAATAGTGTATAAAGTAAACTGATACTCTTGTTGATGGCTGAAGGACTTTTAAGATATACTTCCTCCAGTTTATTTTACTTGCAATATTTTCCTTTTTAGGAAGTTGTATATTACTTGTTACATTGACATTTTTGGTTATATATTCTCTTTCTCTCTCCTAGCACATGAGATCCCTTTATATCTCTCTCTATCTCGCTCCTCTCCTAAATTATTGTGCCGTACATTAATGTTGCAACTTGCAAGTAATAAAAAATGGAGGAAGTATTTGTTTTAGTTGACATTTTGTTGATTTTTTTAATTGCCTGTTTCAAAAGATTTGTGTTTTTATATTTGTTTGGATTTCTTCTGAGACTTTTAGGCGTGAATGATATCATCATGTAATACTTTTAGTTTGGCTGATCTGTTTCTACAGGTTCACTTTCTTGCATGCGCCCAAGGAAATGCGCAGCAAAAATGTTGAAGCCTTGCGGACTTTATTAGCTTTATGTGAAACTGATACCGACTCTCTTGAAGACACATGGAATGCTGTTCTGGAATGCATTTCTCGACTAGAGTTTATTACCTCAAATCCTGCTATTGCCGCAACTGTGATGCTTGGATCAAATCAAATTTCCAGGGATGGACTTCTTCAATCTCTTAGAGAGTTGGCAGGGAAACCTACAGAACAAGTATTTCTGAACAGTGTTAGGTTGCCAAGCAGTGCAGTGGTCGAGTTTTTCACAGCCCTTTGTGGTGTTTCTGCGGAAGAACTGAAACAAACGCCAGCGCGTGTTTTTAGTCTACAGAAACTTGTTGAAATAAGCTATTACAACATGGCCCGCATACGTATGGTATTCCCTCTGCAGAATTTATGCTCTTGGTTTTTCTTTAGTGATTCATTAGGTGTCCTTGTAGTTTGAGTTGTAATTGTTTATCAGAACTCTGTTATACATCACGAAGAGCCTGAAAGCTTCTTGACTCACGAACATGTGCCTGAGGAGGAGTGAGATTGATGTCTTGATTTTATTTTTCAGGTGTGGGCTAGAATATGGTCTGTCCTTGCCAATCACTTTATTTCTGCTGGTAGTCATCATGATGAGAAGGTGGCTATGTATGCTATTGATTCCCTGAGACAGCTCGGCATGAAGTATTTAGAACGTGAGGAGCTCACCAATTTTACATTCCAGAATGACATTTTGAAGCCATTTGTTGTCCTCATGCGAAACAGTAGAAGCGAATCCACAAGAAGGCTTATTGTTGATTGCATTGTTCAGGTTGCTGAGTTGACATTTCAATTGTTCTCTCTGCTCTTACTGCACTCCCAGCGTTGACATTTACTTTGAGTTATCATTGTATCCAATCAAAATTTACATTGTGTTTCTCATTTAACAGATGGTTAAATCAAAGGTGGGAAGCATAAAGTCAGGCTGGCGAAGTGTTTTTATGATTTTTACCGCTGCAGCGGATGATGAATCAGAACCCATTGTTGAAAGTGCATTTGAAAATGTGGAGCAGGGTGAGCATAGCTGCTGTTTTCCTGTGTTTACTAGACATGTTAGATGAAAATCAATGTTATCTGACACTTGTGTGAATTTCAGTGATCTTGGAACATTTTGATCAAGTAGTTGGGGACTGCTTTATGGACTGTGTTAACTGTCTTATTGGGTTTGCCAACAATAAAAGTTCCCATCGCATAAGTCTGAAGGCTATTGCACTGTTGCGTATTTGTGAAGACCGACTTGCAGAGGTTTGGCTCTTTATAGTCGATCAAAATCGTTCATGCTTTTGGTAGCTATATTACCGTGTATCTGACTTTTATAGCTTATCTGCTAGTTTCTATCGATCTTCATTGAACTCATCATTTGCTAGTATTTTTCTTCTAGTGAATATGAGATAGATATTCACTATGTTTTCTAAGATGAGAAACTAATTGATTTTTGCCTATGGGTTGAATAGTGAATACTGCTCCAATTTAACTGACCTGTTGGGAGTTGCATTGATGCATATGACACAAGTAGGGATAAGTTTGCCATTAATAATACAGATGTAATGTTAGCAAACATTTGGCATGCAGGTCTTATTGGATAAAGTTAGGAACTTTGAACTTATCTGCTTCTAACATCTTTCTTTTTGTTGCAACCTTTTGTTTTAGTATCTAAGATTAAATTTTATTGATCAAGAATTTATAGGACTATTTTTTAGCATAAAGCACCCCACCTAGGAATTGTAATTTAATTTTTTTCTCAAGAAATAGCTATATTGTTGATTTTTTTTTTAAAAAAAATCTTTATAAGATGTTTCCTCATATCTGTGTTTCCAATTTCGCTTTCTGTTTCTATGCAACATAGTTTATGTGTGTGGCTTACCCATCATATGATTTCACTTTGACTTGCAATATGATATTGTTGACAGTCTACCATTTGGTTTATTGCTTTATATATATATATATATATATATATATATATATATATATATATATATATATATATATATATATATATATATATATATATATATATATATAATATATATATATATATGTAGAAGTGAGTTCATATGAGAATGTATACTTATATGAGAAATGAGAATGAATTTTACATGATATAACTCTTATGAATAAGTGATGTAACTCAAATGAAAAAGTGATGTAACTCCAAAAACAAAATATTTGAAAAAAAAAATTCAAATTTTTTTTTTTTTTTTGAATTCAAAATTTTTTAGAGGGATATAACTCTAATGAATAAGTGTTGTAACTCTAAACCAATCGTGTGGTTGAGATTCATTCTCATTTCTCATGTAAGAAGCATTCTCATGTGATCTTGCCTCTCTCTCTCTCTATATATATATATATATATATTTCCTCCGTTTTTTTTTTTACATGTTACACTTTCAAAATCACTGACTCCTAGGCAATTTTTGGAGAGGAGAGAGATAGAGACAAAGAAAACAAAAGGGTCCCATGTGAACATGTGATAGGAGAGATAGAGAGAAGTTATTAACCAGAATGGAAGTGTACATCTAATTTGAAATTTCCTGAAATAGAAAGTGTAACATGTAAAGTAAAAACGGAGGAAGTATAATATTTGAAGTCAAGCATCTAGCTTTTCAACTTTCATATATACATGAACATTGCTTTCTCGGTTGGTTATAGTAGACCTGTACACCCTGTGTTTGAAAGTGATTGTCATCTTTGTCTTTCGTGACCAACTGTTCTAAATGTTGAAAAGTATCACTTTATGACATTGGTACATAGTTGCTGTATATATTGTTACTATTGATTAATTTATCCTGTTATATCCTGTTACTCTTGTTTTTATATATAGTTAAACTAGGAGCTTCACTTTAAAAGTGGGGCAGTATTTTGTAAAATAATTTCCTCCTATTCAAGTAGATCAAGTCTGTCACTTTTCCTGTTTTCCAAATACTTTTCAGTGGTACAATATGTTTGTGCTGCTACTTTAGTTTCATTGTATTCTTGAAAGTGATGCTATAGGCACAAGTCATTGATATCTCCCGTTCCTTTTAGCTAAAAGGACTCTTTGGTTTTATTCGAATGTCAGGGTCTTGTACCTGGTGGTGCTTTGAAGCCTATTGATGTAAACGAAGATGAAACTTTTGATGTGACTGAGCATTACTGGTTCCCGATGCTGGCCGGTTTATCAGACCTTACTTCAGACCCAAGAGCTGAGGTCAGAAATTGTGCCTTAGAAGTTCTGTTTGATTTGTTGAATGAAAGGGGTAGCAAGTTCTCTCCATCGTTTTGGGAAAGTATCTTTCGTCGAGTTCTTTTTCCTATCTTTGATCATGTAAGACATGCTGGGAAAGAGACAGCTTCTAATGATGATTGGCTCCATGAAACCTGCATTCACTCGCTCCAGTTGCTGTGTAACCTTTTCAACACTTTCTACAAGGTATGAAGTGCCGTTACTTTTGTCTTAAATTGTCTCGTGTGAAAAGATTGTTGATCCGTTGTTTGCATGGACTTTTTTGTAATTATCAAGTGTTGTTTTGTCATTGACGTCTATATGTTTCTGTCATGGATTCATTACTTCAAAAACGTCTTGGATAATTGCTTTCTAAAATGTTAGGATATATGATATCTTTCTCAAAAATAAATTGTTAGAATGTAATTTTTTTTTTCATCTGGTAAGATGAATACCTTTGGACTGCCCTCACAAAGGGCCCAACCCAGAGGCCCAAATAATTGGAATGAGGGGGAGTTGTAAGGGGAATGCTCCTCCAAGTACCCCTCACCTGGTTGGATTCGAAAACCTGACCTTGAGGTCATGAGAAGGAATTCCTACCAAGTGACCCACGCTCAGCTTGGTAATTGTTTGAATGTATTACTATGCCTACATTTGGTACTTCTTTTAAGAGAAAAATGGGGAGAAGTCTGTTCTTGTTGAAGATGTGATGATAGCATGGTTGCTATAAGTGTTATGATGTTGAACTGGAAGAATTACAAGTAACATATGCTGGAGAGGATAATGCATTTCTATTCCTTTCCTGTGAATCACCAATATGTTTTTTTTTTTGCTGAAGAAGCCTGTTATTATTTGGAAATTATACAAGGCTTGTAATTTCTCAAGCTCATTGATCTTCTCTGTCACAAATTATGCTTCAATGCCCTTAATTATCTCTAATAGTGATTGAGGGCATAATTGTTTACTGTGATGGAGGCAAATAGAAAGCAGTTGAGGATAAAAGATGGATAATGCTTAAGTGGTCTGCGTATTTATCCCTGGGTCATATTGTCTAAAATGAAACAGAAGGCTTTAGAGAACCTAAAAACATTGCTAAAACAATACCTCGATGGTTAAAGAAAAATCTATCTCAAGGGTCCCTATTGATCCAACTTATCACTTGGAAGTAAAACTGTCCGTTGGGTGAATGATGCAGTCAAAACATATACTTCCTCTGTTTTCCTAAATAAATTTGTCAATTTTTCTCATTTTAGGAGGTATGTTTTATGCTGCCACCATTGCTCAGTTTATTATTGGATTGCGCCAAGAAGACTGACCAATCAGTGGTGTCTATAGCACTTGGTGCACTTGTTCATCTCATTGAAGTTGGCGGACATCAGTTCAGTGATAATGATTGGGATACCTTGTTAAAAAGCATAAGGTTTGTATCTGCCTTTCTCCTTTCTTTTATTTAATTCATCTTTTAACATTATTTTCTTCGCCAACAGAGATGCTTCATACACTACACAGCCACTTGAACTGCTGAATGATTTGGGTTTTAAACATTCAAATACACCCGAGCAACTGGGGACTTCTAAGCCTGATGTTGGTGATGGTGTTTCTATTAATTCTATTGGCCATCAGTCTGTGCATATCGGGCAATCTGATGGCAATGAAGGTGACACAAATGGTGATAGCTTGCATTCAGAAGTATCTGAAGGTCAGTTACCAAATTGTTTGTAGGTAGCAACATGGTCACTTCCTAACAGAACCAGAAGGTAAAGCTAAATTGTCTGCTGTGCAGGATTACCATCAGCATCTCAGAATCCCACTGATTCTGTGGACTTGCAGAGGAACCAGAGCTTAGGTCAAAGAATAATGGGTAATGTGATGGAAAATCGTTTTCTTAGAAGCTTCACCTCCAAGGCAAAATATGAAGAAGTTGATGTCGCCGTGCACCCTCAAACAGAGGTATTATGTAGCTCAAATATCTTTGGAGAATTTAGATGTTTGTTGGGAGTCCCTAGAATATGCACTTTTCAGGAGTCCACATCATTAAAGAAACTGCAATTGTGGTAATGGCATGTTGTGGTGTCATATTGTACTTTACAGCCATCGCACTGTGAATCGGCAAATTGGATGAAGCTCTATATTTCACTCAATTCTAGTGTTTCGGAACACCATTTCTGATTATACTTTAGCCCTGTATCTTATTATTTTCTGATGAATTAGATGCTCTAAACGTTTA
The DNA here is from genome assembly GCF_026745355.1 of Beta vulgaris subsp. vulgaris. Classification (NCBI taxonomy): domain Eukaryota; kingdom Viridiplantae; phylum Streptophyta; class Magnoliopsida; order Caryophyllales; family Amaranthaceae; genus Beta; species Beta vulgaris. Next base: position 37,795,575 of record NC_079210.1, read on the forward strand.
TTTGACTAAAATATAAATTTAATGCTTTCTCTTTTTCTGAGAGAAAGTTTTAGGCTTTTTTATACTTCCTGTACTTTTTTTAGTTGCCCCACTTTTTTATTTGGGATGTTCTGAAATAGGTGCAACATGCCTTTTCTGGCCTATCGGTACTCTCTCTCATCATCACATGAGCACCTTTTCCATCTCTCTCTATCCCTCTGCTATCACATCGATCTCTTATAATACCCAGTATCCCCTATGTTGCAACAAAGCAGATAAAGTGTCTGATAATAGTGTCAATACGCATAATGACTTCCGTAACCAGTTAAAAAATTTGATATTAAATTACAATGGTCTATGAAAAAGGTCGTGGTAGGATTTCCAAACACATGTATGGAACACCAAGCTGCTTTTGTGTATAATGTAGAAGATGGCCTTGATTTGATTACATAATCCATAGCTCCACTAGCATGCCATATTTATGAAGTTCTGCTCACAAAAATCATGCTTTTTGTGAAAATGGGCTTCTATGCAGTGGCTTGGTTGCTTGATAGCTGTTATTTTTATGTTACATATTTTGTTGCCTGTTGGTTCATTATTTTTGCATGGTTATTTTACTATTTCAGAGTTGCTAACTCTTATCTTTTGTGCTTGGCCTAAATTTGTTTCAACACAAGTTTCCCGTAATTGAGGAGCTTGATTCAAAGGACGAAGTGGAAAGCCTGCTGTTAACAACCATTAGGGGTAAATGCATCACTCAGTTATTGCTTCTCGGTGCAATAGATAGTATTCAGGTATTAATTAAATTTTTCTCTAATAAACTTCATGTGAACGGCCATAAGTGCTAATAGATTGTGTATACATATCCAATCTCTTGTAATTATTCCTTATAGGGAAAAGAAATGATCATGTTGGCTGTAGGAAAGACTATTATGTGTTGTGATTAGATGTTTTTGGTGAAGGCATTGTACATTAGTGTTTTTAAAGACGTGCCTAGGCGCAGAGGTGTGCAAAAAGGTGCACCAAACTGCAGTAGCTGCACTGAATATACTGTCTGCATCCTTGTTTGTACACACTATGACACAAGTCTTTAATATCTAGAATTGAGCGTCACTTCAGTGAGGCGCGTGCCTCACACCTGCGATTTGCACCTAGGCTCTATGATCTCTTTTGCTTTAGTGCACCTTGAGCCTTGCTATAGCTTGGCCAGAACTGCCAAGTGTCCCGCCATACATAGCCCATTGTTATTGCTATAAACCTAGAGCTTTAGAATGAATTTGTTAAGCACTGTGTTAAGATCGTGCAATCTGTATACAAAGCTTTATGCTTTACCTGGATCATATGAATAACTATTGCTAGGTTATATGAGGTTGCAAATGTGGTGTGCTAAATGAAGAAATAATAATCGGCCTACTTTTAATGTTGTCTTTTCTAATGCTTTTATATGATGACATATTATCTACACACGCGCGCGCGCGCGCACACACACACACACACACACACACACACATATACACACACATATATTTGAGACAGTTATTATCTTTGTAGCTATTATACTGAGATGGACACATCTTGTCAAACTTAAACATGCATCAATCATGCATATGTTGTTCTGGTAGTCTATGAACAGCTTCTGTTTTGACTTTTGTGCAGAAAAAGTATTGGACTAAATTGAAATCCCAGCAGAAGGTCACCATCATGGAAACTTTGCTATCCATTTTGGATTTTGCTGCTTCGTATAATTCATACCCTAACCTTCGATTGCGCATGCGCCACATTCCTGTGGAAAGGTAACCACTTCTTGGTACAAGCTCCTCATGAATTGTATTGCTTATATATCTTCTCAGGAGCGGCATATATCCATCTGTGCTTTGGAATTTTTCACTCTGTCACTAATATGCTGTATGCAGTTGTGATCAGGTGAGCTGGAGTGAACTGATGTTTCCGTAACATGACACCCAAATTCCTATTGCTCTGACCTTTTAGTCATGCTTAATCTATGCCTCAAAGCCTTTTATCTTTGTAAAACTCTCTGCAAACTCATGTGCAGTCATGAATTTGTGCATAAACTGAAGAAAAATGATCTGATCATTACTCTTACTTTTCTATTCCTGCAATTGAGAATCTCTAAATGAAATTAAAATTTTGATTTGATTCAATCACCAAAATTTTGCTGGTTCCTCTCGTTCATGTGCAGCTCTAGAATTCAGAGAAACAGCTGTGCACATTGGCAATCTTACCTTTCTACCTCCTCTATTTGCTTAAGGATCATTATCAGCAGTATGACACTCTGTTAATTGCAACCATCTCTTAAAAATGATTGAAATGATTAGCAGGCATGCTTAACTAACTTGTAGACTCCACGTCTCTCTTTTCCCAAACGGCCCTGAAAAGGATGTCCCATCTAAACTGTTCAAAATATTAAGCTTTATTAAGGGTATATTACAGTTTCAGGAGCCTTTATGGGATGCAGCTGACTTGTAAAACTAAAAGTACTCTGATTCTGTGGAAGAAGTCATCTGATTCTTTCTTATAGTGCTGTTTAATTTGTTAATCAATGTGTGTGGTGCCTCTACTTCCATATCATGGAAATCTAGAGAAAAATGAAGATCCAGTGGCGTTCATTTCCTTTTCATCTTGGACTGTTGCTTGCTTTTGCCATTGCCTTACTATGGCTTGGGAATAACACCTTTATTAATTGATTGTACATCCTTTCTTGTACTTATTACCTTTCCATCTTTTCCTTGTACGATAAGTACATCTAGTAACACATATTGACACTGCAGGCCTCCATTAAATCTTCTACGCCAGGAATTGGCAAGCACTTGTATATACATGGACATATTACAGAAAACCACTTCAGAACTTGATACTAGCAAAGATAACGATCTTGATGCGAGTGACATCCAGTATTCTAAGGTGTCCCAGATTGAGGGTGACCTCATCACAAGGGCCTCTTCTACTGGAGACGAGAAGCTTGGTCGAGTAGCAGAAGAAAAACTGGTGTCGTTTTGCGGGCATATGCTGAAAGAGGCATCTGATTTTCAGTCTGCTGTTGGAGAGACTACTGATATGGAAGTTCATCGGGTGTTGGAGTTGCGTTCTCCTGTAATTGTGAGGGTAGGTGGATCACGTTTGATTGTGTAATGCATCATGTGTAATTTTCGCATCTAGCCTCCCTTGAACAATGTTTTTCATGCAGCTAGATATGCATTCAATGCAGTTGCTACCTGGTGAAAGTTCTTAAACCAAATGACACATTAATCTCAAATATTCTCTCCGTGAATTTCCCACTATGATGCTGGATATTTGCGTGTGAAGAGTCATGATATATGATTTTGGCAGGGCATACTTGCTGAAAGGATCTTTTCCCATGTTTAACGCATATTAGATGTCAACATGCCTTTGAATTTTGTCTTTTTTTTTCTTATAGTTCCTCGATTGTTTACCTTCAAACAAATAATTTGCAATCATTTAAAAAAAGGCGATTGACTAGTAATTTATCGGACGATTAGATGTTATTTTGTTGAAGTGTTTGATGTAGCCATGTAGGACATTTGCATTATCATCCCTACGCTGATACGAACCGTAAATAGTTTTGCTGCATTGTGGATGTATTTTTGGCTATGTTTCTTATACTTATAGGAGGTACTTTTTCTTTTGGTGCCTGTATCCATGCTTCATAGTTTTTCATCATCTTCATGAATACATTTGTTTATATTGAAAATTAATTGCTATGTAAAAGAAGAAATTTTCTATGTTGAGTCTCTCCCAAACTAACCCCCTTTGTGCTTAGATGTACTTGAAACACAGTAAGACTTTTCAAGCTTTCTTTTGGGTGAGTCCGCAGCCAATCTTGGGAGTTGATTAGTGTCAAAGCCATCCTAAAGATGAAATGATGCACTTCATTTCTAGTAGATGTTATTTGTGAAAGTAAAAGCTAAAAAAATCCGAATTGGCCCCTTTTTTAAAGCTCTTTCAAAGTGATTCCCTCGTAAGTTCTATAAGCTCAAAATGAGAGTTCTCTCTGTGTTGCAGGTAATTAAAGGCATGTCTTCAATGAATACTCAGATATTCAGAAAGCATCTCCGAGAGTTCTACCCATTGCTTACCAAGCTTGTGTGCTGTGATCAGGTGATTATCTTGCTTAGTATTGGATTCTTTGTAGAACTATGTGAAGTATGTTTATTTGTTTAGGCAGGCGGATAAAGAATGTAGTACTCACAGGATTCCCAATATGGTAGGCTGTGGCCTGTGTATGCATTTGTAATTCTGTAGTGAATCAATAATGCAAACTCCAATGCTCTTCTGCTCAGCCACCTCTCTTCACAAGTTGCTTCCAGAATCCAGACAATCCTCATGTAATTTATGCCACAAACAAAATGGTTATCAAATGAATCCTCAGTCGACTTACTTTCTTTGCATGCGTGGCACCTTATTGATTTCATGATATCCAATAGCCTTGACGAAATTGTACATGCGCTCTTGTATGGAAATCAGGATCTGCTCCCTTTCTTCTCTTCCATTTCTTAACTCTAGATTTTGGCACCTAAAGTAGGGAAAAGCAAAAAAGGTCCTAAAAGAACTTCATATTGCCCCTTTCTGCATTCCTTACCCTTGATATAGTAAATGGCAATCTATTAAAGGAAATGAAGAGGATCCCGTCTATTTGAATTACAAATATGCAGAAAATACTTTTGATCTATAGTAAAAGGCTTATAACTGCACATGTGAGAACTGAGAAGTTATTGCAGTGCAAAAAAAACTGAGCTTGGGTTTTGTATGCTAGTCTGTGATGAACTATAAAAAATCATTAGTGTTTTGCATTCAAGAGAAATAATCGTCACTCACTTGTTCAGTGAGTCTCTGACACTTCGTTTGGATACAAGGAAATGAAGAGAAAGAGAGAAAAGGGAAAGGGAGGGGAACTGGTTACCTTGCTTTGATAAGAGGTTGGAGAAGGAAGGGAAGGGAGAGGGAGGGACCCATTTTCCCTCCCTCCTTAATGAACACCATCTCTGCAACATTATAGAGATATGGAAGGAAATTATAGCTTCACTTGCCTCCCTTTCTTTCCCCTCCACTTCCTTCCCCTTCCATGTTGCCATCCGGATAAAGTGCGAATGCTTCCTCCCTTTTCTATTAGGGTATTGTAACATGCCTATCATAGTGATTTGATGAACTTTGGCTTGGGGTCTCTTAACTATTCTGCTTGTTTCAGATGGATGTTCGTGGGGCACTTGGTGAACTTTTCAAGAGGCAACTTAGCTCGCTATTATCACAGTGAGTAATGCACACTGCTCAAAGTTGCTCGAATCCTGTCTCCAGTGGAGCGCTTGGGTATTGTATTGTTTTATTTGCTCCATACGCAACCGTCCCTATAAACACAGCTACAATTTTTGGATAATGACATTTTTGCCTTGCACTGTTTGTGCATTCCCTTGGCCTTCTAGGCAGTAACAGATCTCGAGTTTCTCGGTCTGCTAATTGTCATTTTCCTTTTGCCCTCCATAGACTTTAAAGAATTAGAAGCTTGGCTGTTATGTATAGTCGTAATTGTCTAATGCGGGAGTACTAGTTGCAGGAGGTAGTTTGTTGAAGAGCTAAATTACAGCGAGTAGTGTATTAATAGGGCTTATTTTTGTTATAGGAGCCATGTAGTATTCTACCTGGTGAAGCATAGAGGCATTGTTATATGAGCCGTTGCGGGATTATAATCATTATATGATTCAATCTGGTTCATGGCTGAAAACTTGAATCTTTAAACTTGCTTACTGCATACCATATCTTTTGACAACTTTCTATTTATTGGTTTTTTTTTTGGTTTCTGGTAGACTATTTATATGTTTTACTTAGGCTCCGTTTGGTTGAATGTATAATGATTTTACATGAAAACCATTTATCAAGGAAAACAAAACAGTAGATTAAATTTTCTTTGTGCAGTTAGAAGGAGAAGAAAAAGAGGGGAGTTAGGCAAGAGGAAGATATTGATATCCTCAATACCACATTTTTCATATTTTCTCTAAAAAAAACTTCTCTTAAAAATTCTTTTCTCCTCCTCGCATACCTAGTGAAACATAAATTATATGAGATTAATCAATTTACCAAAATTGAATTTGACTCACATAAACTTAAATTGGATGTAAGTTACTTGATTTTTTTTCTGAAAATATAACGTTTTTTGCAATATTTGTGAAACCGTTAGTGTTATTTCTTGCATTATGCAAGTACAAATGTATTCCCTCTATTTTCTAAAGATCTTCTTTGTTATTGTTTCTATAGATATCAAGGAGGATCTATTTGTGTGGGGTGGGTAAAGTAGAAGAGAGAAAGGGGTTAAGATAAATATATAAATAAAGGGGTTAAATTAGGAGAGAGAGAAAGGGAGTAACATTGAATTAATAATATAATGGTGGATCATATGATAGGAATGTGAAAGGGTAAAAAGAGGGAAAAAAAATTCCAAATAAAGAAGCTATCCAATGTGCAAATAAGAGGAAGGTAGTTATAGTTGCGTATTACCTCAAGGTGGAAGTCGATTTTTGGTGGTCGCAACATAAGGAGACGTTGTTGGCGAGGCCTGACTTTGATTGGAAGGCTTTCGGAGGAGCTATGAAGGAGAACTTTTATCCAAATTTCTTGAAGAGGCAAAAGGCCATTGAGTTTGAAGAGTTGAAACAAGGTGACATGATTGTGGAACAGTACTATGAGAAGTTTGTAGGATTGATGAAGTTTGCTCCAAAGTTAGTACCTACTGAGGAAAGAAAGGCTATTAGGTTTGAGACTGAATTTAGTATTGAGGTGAAGCTTAGGCTAGGAGGTTCAATTTTCAGGACCTTAGAGGAAGTGTACAATAGAGCTGCTTATTTAGGTTCCTATTTGAAACAAGATGGAGTTGAGAGCTCAAACAACAAGAGAGAGGAGAATCCTAGTCAGAATTTTCAGAGGAACGATAAGAAGTTCAAGCCTCAACATAACTTTCACCACGGAGGACAATCTAATGGCCAAAGGAATAGGGGCCAGTACCAATAAGAGAAGGGTGAAAATGGTCCTAATAAGGGAAGGAAAGGAGATGAACACGTGTATTTCTGCAAGAAGTGCCCCTACAATCATCCTGGGAAGGATTGCGAAGGAAAGCTAGTGGAGTGTAACTACTGCCACAAATTGAGTCATCGAGAGTATGAGTGCTTCTCCAAGAAACCTGAGTTGAGGACTAACAAGGGCAAGAGCAGAAATCAGTTTGGTCAGGGCAATCGAAACCACTCAGGAGGCAACAACTATCAACGTGGAGACAAGCGAAATGGAAACAACAAGGCTATTTCGAGTGGAGCTGGCCCTAGTGTGCCTGCAGTGGCAAGATTGAATGTCATAAGTGCTAGAGAAGCTGAGACGTCTAAGGATGTAGTTACGGGTAATGTTTCTATTAAGTCCACTTTTGCTAAAGCTTTATTTGATTCAGGAGCTGAACGTTCATTTGTTTCAAAGCTAGTTGTTTCAAAATATGGCTTAGAAACCGTAGGGATGTTGAAATTCCTATTATGTTACTATCTGGGGAAGTAGTAACTTGCTCAAGAGTATATGAGAATGTCCTTGTGAGAATTGGGGATGTAGACTTTGAAACCAACCTCATAGAATTTCCATTGGAAGACTTGGAGATCATTTTAGGAATGGATTGGCTTAAGGAGTATAAAGCCGAGATTCTTTGTGGAGAACAAAAAGTGAGATTGAGGAATAAGAATGGGAAAAAGGTGACTTTCAAGACTAAACCACAAGAAGGTAGAATTAAGATCATTTCAGCCTTAAGTTTGGTAAAGCAAGTGCAGAAGGGAGCTCCGTTATTCTTGTGTAGTGTGCAGAGGTTGGAAGAAGAGAAGCTTAAGATAGAGCATGTGAAGTGGTGAATGAGTTTCCAGACGTATTTCCGGAAGATATACCGGAATGCCACCTCAAAGGGAGTTAGAATTCACCATAGACTTAGTTCCTGGAACTGCCCCTATATCAAAAGCACCCTATAGAATGGCTCCAGCAGAGATGAAGGAGCTCAATAAGCAACTAGAGGAATTACTCGAGAAAGGGTACATTAGACCTAGTTATTCCCCATGGGGAGCGCCTGTTTTGTTCGTGAAGAAGAAGGATGGGAGCTTGAGGCTATGTATCAATTATAGAGATCTCAACAAGGTGACTATTAAGAATAAGTATCCGTTATCGAGGATTGACGACCTATTTGATCAATTAAGATGAGCTGGAATATTTTCAAAGATAGACTTGAGGTCAGGGTATCACCAATTGCAGATTGGGAGAAGGACATACAGAAACTGCCTTTAGGACGAGGTATGGTCACTATGAGTTCACCTGATGCCATTTGGTTTAACCAATGCACCAGCGATGTTTATGGACCTCATGAATAGAGTGTTTCGAGAGTATTTGGACAAATTTGTAGTCGTATTCATCGATGATATCCTTATCTACTCGAAGAACAAGGAGGAGCATGAAGAGCACTTGAGATTGTATTATCTACACTAAGGGAGAATCAGCTTTACGCAAAGTTCTCGAAGTGTGAATTTTGGATGGAAGAAGTGCTTTCTTGGCCACATTGTGTCAAAGAAGGGAATTTCCGTAGATCCGTCGAAGATAACCGCAGTGAGCGAATGGCCTAACCTAGGAATGTTACTGATATAAGGAGTTTCTTGGGTCTAGCTGGCTACTATAGACGTTTTGTGAAGGATTTTCGAGGGTAGCTAAACCAATGACTAGTCTTATGAAGAAGGATACGAAGTTCATATGGACCGAGGAGTGTGAGAAAGCCTTTAAGAAGCTTAAGGAGTTGTTGACTACAGCTCCGATTTTGACGTTGCCAGAGGAAAATGCTGAGTTGGAGGTATATAGTGACGCTTCGAAAAATGGTTTAGGGTGTGTGTTGATGCAAAATCGAAAGTTATAGCCTACGCTTCTAGGCAATTGAAACCGTACGAAGTGAATTACCCAACCCATGATCTAGAGTTAGACGCAATAGTAATTGCTTTAAAATTTTGGCGACACAACTTGTATGGGGTGAAGGTGAAGTTGTATACAGATCACAAGAGTCTGAGGTATTTGTATACTCAGAAAGATTTGAATATGAGCACAAGAAGATGGTTAGAGTTGGTGAATGACTACGATTGAGATCTTATACCATGAAGGAAAGGCAAACGTCGTTGCCGACGCGTTAAGTCGTAAGTCTAGCCATAGTTTAAGTACTTTGGTACTTCCAGAGAATTTGTGACGAGTTTAGGAAGCTCAACATTGAAGTTGTTGGAGTAGTGGAGTGGAAGCATGCTTAAATGCCATTTAATCAGTCAAGGAATGAGGAAATTTTAAAGGCTCAATAAAGGAATGAGGAAATGGAAAAGATAAAGAAGCTGATCGAGGAGAAAAAGACAAAGGAGTTTAGCATTCATGATGATGGAAGTGTCCGATTCAATGGAAGGTGGTGCATACCGTCAGTTGCACCGAGTTGAAAGAAAAGTGATGAAAGAAGGGCACAACACGACTTATTCTATCCACCCTGGAGGGGATAAATTGTATAAGGACTTGAAGCTAATGTTCTGGTGGAACAATATGAAGAGAGAAGTAGCTAAATTTGTTGCTAGGTATTTGCCAGAAGGTGAAGAGCGAACACAAGAGACCTCAAGGGACGATTCAACCGTTACCAGTGCTTGAGTGGAAGTGGGATGGCATAGCAATGGATTTCGTTGTAGGTCTCCCTAAGACAGCGAAAGGATTCACCAAAGTGTGGTTGATTTTTGATAGACTAACTAAGGTAGCAAAATTTATATCGATGACAATTGGTCGATGGAACAGTGTGGTAAAGTATATGTGGACCAAGTGGTGAGGCATCATGGAGTTCCTTCCACTATTGTGTCTGATAGGGATTCAAGATTCTATCTCATTTTTGGGAGCATTACAGAAAGCTTTTGGGACCGATGTGCTTAAGAGTACAACTTTTCATCCAGCAACTGATGGTCAATCGGAAAGAACCATTCAGACTCTCGAGGATATGTTGAGGGCGTGTGCCTTAGATTACCCTAAGACTTGGGATGAGATGTTGGCTTTAATAGAATTCTCATACAATAATAGGTACCATTCTAGCATTAAGATGGCTCCTTTCGAGGCTCTATACGGTCGAAAATGTCGCTGTCCATTGTGCTGGAATGATATTAGCGAGACGACTACTTTGGGACCGCAAATGATTGAAGATACAATGAATCAAGTGAAGATATACGTGAGAAGATGAGGGCGGCCCAGGATCGTCAAAAGGCCTATGCAGATCAGAATAGAAGAGATAGTGAATATCAAGTAGCGAGAAAGTCTTACTGAAGGTGTCACCTATGAAAGGGGTGATGTTTTGGGCAAAAAGGAAAGCTTAGCCCAAGTTTATAGGTCCTATGACATATTGAAAGAATTGGCAGATTAGCTTATCATTTGAATTTGCCAAATAACTTGGGAAATGTGCATAATGTGTTCCATGTATCCAACCTAAAGAGATATCTGCCCGATAAGTCTCACGTACTAGATCCCGAGATTATAGAAGTGGATGAGACGCTTTCTTTTAAAGAGAGAATAGTGAAGATCTTGGACTCTAAACTGAGGTGTACAAGTGTAACGGCCCGACTCCTAAGCATAGTTAATTCATTAATTAACTCTTAATGAAGACTTAACTTAGCCGGCGCGTTACTGCCGTACTTTCCTTTTGGAAAATACAAGGCAACATAAGTTCGTTAAAGAACATACCATTGTAAATATTAAACTTCATAACTAACTTAGATGCATAAATAACTAGGTGAAACATAGTTAAGGTTCATAACCTAATGTTCTTAAGCTTTGAATACATAATAAGAGTCTGCATAACTTAAGTAGTAATTATTCCTCACTCCTACGCCGTTCTGTCATCCCCGTCATTACCTAAAACAGAAAAGCAAAACTTCATGAGCCAAAGCCCAGTAACATACTACTCTAACATCGTAAATTCATTTCAATTCATTGTAGTTGCAAACAGGAAGGAGAGATAATAGAGTAAAAACATTTCATAAACATTTTATGTAAACATAAATTCATTATTATCTTTATATCATAATCATCATCATAATTATCTTATTGGTATCTTGGCGAGTATAACATATAGGGACGTCTCCCATCATCATCATCGTCATCATCATAATCATAGGGCAATAGCCACCAGGGACAATTGCCCCTAACCAGAACGTGGCATAAAGCCATGCATAGTGCGGTGCCACCAGGGACAATTGCCCCTAACTAGAAGGTGGCGTTTACGCCATAGAATAGAACGATACGTGCACGACCAACATAACATCGTACTGCCAAGAACCATCTTTCACTTTTGTTTAACATGTTCCATTTCTTTTTATTTATACATTATGCTTCACAATCATCATGGAAATCATATTCTTTAATCTTTCGCAATTCATCATAAATTACGTAACGTCATGAAATATCATGTTTATAAAAAGTATTTCATATCTCGCAATCCATAAAAGCATATATTTGACATAAACATTATATAAAGATCGTAATAAAACATATATTTAGAAAGGGAATGTGGGTGTTAGCAGTAGACGTTACCTCAAATCCTGCTTAGTAACTTTGATAGTCGGGGGAGGCTTGTAATATCCCTTTTTTTCCCTTAATCTAACCAATAATTAATAACGAGATGATTAATATTGTAACATTCCTCATTTGTTATTATTATAGTTATAAGGTTGACTCGTTAACCAAATTAATAGTTGGACTATGTATCTTTGTTTATTTACTAAATTTTATAAGTACCGTCTTATTACTTAAATAATAAAACTTGTCATATTTAAATATTAATAAATTAAGGTTGATAATATGGACTTAACAAAATAAAGGATAAGACTACTTGATATTATATTTGCTAAACTTGTTTCACCCAACTTGCCCATTAATTAAGCTAAGTCATATTACTTAGATTATATTATACTTACCTTTAACATTGTAGTAAGCTAGTAACTAGTTGTAATTATACGTAAATACTTCCAACAACAATCAAGTTAGAAGTTGTATATTACTTGAGCCCAAATATATTAATATAATAATTAGGAAGTACTTACCATTTTTAAAAAAATTAATATGAACCCGGTGCACACTAACTTAGTGTGCACCCGATCCATATCACGTGAGTTTATCGCCTTTTCAGTTTTTGGCGCGTTCGGTTTTTATATCTTCTAATATTTTCTCTCTCCTCAGATTTGTTCAGATACTGTCTTGTTTCATCTTTTCTCTCGTCATAACCTCCTCCCACTAACTTTTGCCCTAAGTTCTTCATTTTCTCTCTCTTAAAGTTCAGTTTTGTGTAATCTCTCTCTGCCATAATTTTTTCAGTTTGAGTTCTGGTAAAATTTGAATTTAGCGATAGGAAAGAAGACGATTGGTAACCGAAATGCTGCAAAACGTAGAGGTTTGCGTTCATCGCTTGGTCATGGTGATGGTGCAAAAGTTCCGGAGGTTACTGGAACTTCTCACACTGATGGTAATTATGTTGTTGATTTTATTTTTTACTATAATTTCTTATAATTTTTGTAGTTTTGATGTTTTGTAGTTCAATTACTCATCGTTGATTTTTTGTGCGATTTTTATTGTTTGGATGATAAATTTCTGTTGATTTTTGTTCGATTTTGGAGTTATGCTTTTTTTAGGTTTATTTTTAAATTAATATTTTGTAGTTGTGTGATACCTGTGATGATATGATATAGGAGCATGACATTATAGTGTATTTTCATGATATAGTGTATGTTAAATATGACATTATAGTGTATTTTCATGATATAGTGTATGTTAAAGTGATATAGTGTATGTCAAAATGATATAGTGTATGTCAAAATGATATAGTGTATGCTACAATGATATAGTGTATGTTAAAGTGATATAGTGTATGTTAAAGTGATATAGTGTATGTCAAAATGATATAGTGTATGTTAAAGTGATATAGTGTATGTCAAAATGATATAGTGTATGTTAAAGTGATGTAGTGTATGCTACAATGATATAGTGTATGTTTCAGTGATATAGTGTATGTTTAAGTGTATATTGATATGATATAGTGTATGTTAAAGTGATGTAGTGTATGCTACAATGATATAGTGTATGTTTCAGTGATATAGTGTATGTTTAAGTGTATATTGATATGATATAGTGTATATTGATATGATATAGTGTATGTCAAAATGATATAGTGTATGTTAAAGTGATATAGTGTATGTCAAAATGATATAGTGTATGTTAAAGTGATGTAGTGTATGCTACAATGATATAGTGTATGTTTAATTGATATAGTGTATGTTTAAATGATATAGTGTATGTTACAACAATATAGTGTATGTTATAGTAATATAGTGTATGTTTCAGTGATATAGTGTATGTTTCAGTGATATAGTGTATGTTTAAGTATCTATTGATATGATATAGTGTATATTGATATGATATAGTGTATGTCAAAATGATATAGTGTATGTTAAAATGATATAGTGTATGTTATAATGATATAGTGTATGTTACAATGATATAGTGTATGTTATAGTGATATAGTGTATGTTTCAGTGATATAGTGTATGTTTAAGTGATATACTGTATGTTATAATAATATAGCGTATGTTACAATGATATAGTGTATGTTACAATGATATAGTGTATGTTTGAGTGATATTGTATATATTGATATGATATAGTGTATATTGATATGATATAGTGTATGTTATAGTGATATAGTGTATGTTACAATGATATAGTGTATGTTTCAGTGATATAGTGTATGTTATCTCTGATATAGTGTATGTTGAAATGATATAGTGTATTTCATAATGATATAGTGTATGTTAAAATGGTATAGTGTATGTTATAATGATATAGTGTATGTTACAATTATTTATTGCAGAGCACATTGGAGAGTAGGATAGAAGAAGTGATCCTGGTGTTAGTGAAGGAACTAATTTTGGTAAAATGATAGTAATAAGAGAAGTACCAAAAGTCATGAAGAGGGTAAGAGATTCAAGTCTGAATCAAACCTTGCTATCTATGAAGAAGAAGAAAATATCCAGTGTTGCTCAAGAAAATACATTAAACCCGTTCAGAACTAATTGTTGTGGTAAAAGGCTTTGTGAGTTGAATGAAGCTTTTACTTCTGAGCAGAAAAAAGCTGTTACTAAAATAGGTTTTGGTTCTTTGTTGCATTTGAAGATTACGAGGACTAACAATGCTTTGAGTGCATGGTTGGTGGATAGGTTCGATGGTGGTTCGGGGATGTTTAAGGTGGGTTATGGGAAAGAGTTCAAAGTGAACCAATATGATGTTTATGATGTCTTTCAGTTCCCTATGGTCGAAGGACAGGATGTGCTGGATGTCTCTAGGGGACCTAATGCGGATAATTCGCATTTTGATTTAAAAGCAAGTTGGAGGGAGTATTTTAAAGTTGATCGGGAGAAAGGTCAGATTGGTTTGAGTGCTGTATATTCTGAGCTAAAGAAGTTAGTGGATGGTGGGGAGGTGTTTAAAAAGCTTTATGTTTTATTTGCCTTTTCCTCTTTTTTAGCTCCAGTTGCAAATAACACGCTTGATTTGCGACTTGTTCTAGCTGTACATGAGGTTCAGAAAATTCCTCATTACAATTGGTGTAAATATATTTTGGGTAGATTGATGTATGCAAATGTTCTGTTCAAGAACTCGATGTGGTCTAAAGTTGGCCGTGCGCATTATAGTGGTTGTATAATATTGTTGCCGTTGATTTACTTCCATCACCTACAAATTGGTGATGGGGTGCCTCCAACTCAACTCCCTCTGTTGGCTCTTTGGGATAATGAGTCAATTTCAAAGAGAGTTCGTCGTGAAGTACTCTGTGATAAGTTTGGATCGATGAAACTTATCCAATCAGTGCCATGTTACTTCACTGAAGATGGACAAATTGATTTCAACCGGATGAAACCGGTTCAAAGAAAAATTGAAGTTCAGTATATACCACGTCCTGTATTGAGTGATGATACAGGAAGTGGTGGAATTAGTGGTGGTGATGCAACAAACAAGGCTGCGCCCAAGAGGAAGGTGAAGGGCAAGCTTTATATTCAGTTTGAACTTCCAAGTAAGACTGATGAAGAAATAACTGCTCAAGCTAGAGATGTAAGTTCAATTTTCTGATATAGTAGAGTTTTGACTGATATAGCCTGGTTATATGTGATATAGTGTATATTGGTATGATATAGTGTATATTGGTATGATATAGTGGATGTTAATATCATATAGTGTATGTTAAATGATATAGTGTATATTGATATGATATAGTATATGTTAAAATTATATAGTGTGTGTTAAAATGATATAGTGTATGTTAAAAACATATAGTGTATGTTAAAATGGCATAGTGTATGTTACAATGATATAGTGTATGTTACAATGATATAGTATATGTTCAAATGATATAGTGTATGTTACAGTGATATAGTGTATGTTACAGTGGTATAGTGTATGTTACAGTGGTATAGTGTATGTTAAAGTGATATAGTGTATGTTAAAATGATATAGCGTATATTGATATGATATAATGTATGTTACAGTGATATAGTGTATTTTACAATGATATAGTGTATCTTTAAGTGATATAGTGTATGTTATAATGATATAGTGTATGTTACAATGATATAGTGTATGTTTAAGTGATATAGTGTATGTTAAAATGATATAATGTATATTGATATGGTATAGTGTATGTTAAAATGATATAGTGTATGTTAAAGTGATATAATGTATGTTAAAATGATATAGTGTATGTTAAAATGATATAGTGTATGTTGAAATGATATAATGTATATTAAAATGATATAGTGTATGTTACAATAATGTGCGTTTTGATATAGTGTTTTTGGCTATGATTTTAACAGGAGCTTCATGCTATGTGGTTGCTGTGGAAGAGGGATTTGGATGCTGTCTCTCATTGCCATATAGATCCGTTGAAGAGTTGGAAGGCCTCTCATATGGTTGGCGATCCTCCTTCTGAAAATCCCACCCAAGATGACTTTGACAAAATTTTGTCAAGTTCAATTTATCAGAAGTACTTTGATGAGATTGTATCAATTGCAGAAGTTGTGAAGGATTTGCCAACTGGTTGGAAAGAAGTGTCTAATCCTTCTACTATTGCATTCCCTAGCTTTGTAGTCACTCAGGTGACTCCGAGAACTAATGATGTGATCAACAATGTTGTGAATAGCGTTTTTAATGAGGCAGCTGAAAATATAATTATTTAGGAAAATACATGGACTGCTTTCCAGAATGTTTTGTCTAGGGGTCCAGCCAAGTCAACTCTAAGGCTGATGAAATGCAGTTGGGGGTCCATTCACTCATCTTTCTAAGATGATGAAAGATTTTGAATATGTGATGCAAGTTCTTCCAATATTTTTAAGGGAGGCTGTTGATTACTGTTCTGAAAATCAACATCCTTTAGATGGGAGGTAAATTATTGACTGAAATTTGTTTAATGTATTGTTTTTTTTTTGAAAATATTCTTACAATTTGTGTTGCTTGTTGCAGTGAAGAGATCTTTAAGCTGGATGAAGTCTTCTTCTCTATACCTCGGAGTGAGATTTGGACGATTGGTACTGAGACTGAGATGTTTGAATCAGTTTTAGATAATTGGTCAAGAATGTTGAATATTAATGAACCCTGTCCTCGAAAAAAGTTTTACTTTACTTCTTCTCAGAGTGTAAGAACTTTATTGTAATATATTTTTATGTTGTTTATTTGTTTATCTTTGCATGCATTATTCATCATAATATGAGTTCTTATGTTGCAGGCTGCATTATTCAATGTGTTTGAAGATGAAAATGATGCTAAACGCATTGATGATTTGATCTCATGCTGGAAGTTTCAAATTCAAGATTTGAATAACATAAAAAAATTGGATGCTACTGTTGAATTGGTGAGACAAATTCTGTTTTTGAAATTATGATATAGTGTATGTTACAATGATATAGTGTATGTTACAGTGATATAGTGTATGTCAAAATGATATAGTGTATGTTGCTATGATATAGTATATGTTAAAATCACATAGTGTACATTGATATGATATGGTGTATGTTAAAATGATATAGTGTATATTGATATGATATAGTGTATGTTTTAAAATATAGTGTATATTGATATGATATAGTGTATGTTTAAATGATATAGTGTATGTTTAAATGATATAGTGTATATTGATATGATATAGTGTATATTAAAAAGATATAGTGTATATTAAAAAGATATAGTGTATGTTTGTATATGATATAGTGTAGTTTATACTTGTTTTAATTTTGTAGGTTTTTTTCCCTGTTTTGGTGAAAGGAGGTAATCATTTTGTCCTATTTGTGCTGGACACAAAGAAAAGGACTGTTTTCTATATTGATAATAAGATTTGGGATGATGATGAGAAATACAAGAAAATGATGGAGACTCTCAGTTCAATCATTGCTAATGGAGTTTCAAGTCTTTTCCAATGTTATAAAATCCCACAATCTCAAGGTGATGATATGGGTTTATGGAGTATGACAGAAGTGAAAGGAAGCTGGAAAAAAGGTGCATATGATTTGGATCGTGGTGTGTACATACTTGTCCTTATGCTACTTTTTGAAGGCTCTGAAGAGTTTGAATGCCCATATTTGAATGATGTAAGTTTAATATAATTATTTTTTAGTGAGTTATCTAATCTTTTTCTTATATATAGTTTCTTACTTATTTAATTTATTTTCTGGAGAATATTAGGAAAGCAGCAAGAGTCTCTTTGTGTGGTTGCATGATTTTTTCTGATCTGAACAAGAATAGAAGTCAGCTTGTGGAAAACGTGATATCATTCAGATCAAAGAGATCAGAGATTGTTGCTTTAATTGAAAACAATAGGAAGAAGAAAGCTGAAGAGAGTGAGAGGATAGAACAGGACTTGAGAAATGCAATGCAGCAGGAGAAGAAGAAGAAACAAGTTCAGGATGCAAAGAAGAAGAAGGCATCAAAGAAAAAGATAACTGTCAAATTAGGAAAGTAAAACTATATTGATGTATTTCACTAATTTTACAAACAATGTTACTAATCTAGTACTAGGTTGATGCTGATATAATAGGTTTACAAACAATGTAATTATGTAGTCTTGAATGATTTTAGAAATAGTGTTAGTAATCTAACAGTAGTTTGTAGTGATATAGTATGATTTTCAATGATATAGTGTTATTCTACATGATATAGTGTATATTTTAATATACAGTGTTATTCTATACATATCATTCTATATGATACTGTAGGTGAAAATGATATAGTGTATGTTAAAATGATATTGTCTATGTTAGAATGATATAGTGTATGTTAGAATGATATAGTGTATATTAAAATGATATAGTGTGTGTTAAAGTGAACAGTGTGTATTAAAATGATATAGTGTATGTATAATGATATAGTGTATGTTAAAGTGATATAGTGTATGTTAGAATGATATAGTGTATAATGATATGATATAGTGTATGTTACAGTGATATAGTGTATATTAAAATGATATAGTGTATGTTAAAGTGATACAGTGTGTTAAATGATATAGTGTATCTTATATGATATAGTGTATGTTAAATCATATAGTGTATGTTAAAATGATATATTGTATATTAAAATGATATAGTGTATGTTACGTGATATAGTGTATGTTAAAGTGATATAGTGTGTTTATAAATACTATAGTGTATGTAAAATGATATAGTGTATGTTACAGTGATATAGTGTATGTTAAAATGATATAGTGTGTGTTATAATCATATAGTGTATGTTAAAATGATATAGTGTATGTTACAGTATAATTCATAAATATATCAAATGATTTAAAACATTGTATAGTTCTCTTGGTAAAGTATTTTAGAACAAATGTTCTTTTGGAGTTATACTTCCAAACTCCTTGTGTCTTTTTTTCCCTTTTTTTGAGGCCTTCTTGTATAAATCATAGTGTCCCTTTATTCGCTTGTTGTCTCTTCCTTTTGTGACTGCTCTATCTGGATCCAAGACTTGTATGGTTGGTGATTCTTGTGCGTTGTTATCTTGACTCTCATTAGCTTGTAATGCTGCAGCTGCTTCTTGTAATGCTTTCTCACGAGCTTTAGCTTTTTCTGCTGATGCTTTTGCTTCTTCTATCTTTATTAATTCTTCAACTCTTGAATTTGTTTTCTTGAAACTTTCCTCTATCACTGCTCTAGCTGGTTCTATTCTGTGGCTCTTTAATATGAGGTTATAGTACCTTATGAAATTAATGTGTTAGTATATAGAGAAACATATACTGTATTTCTATATTATATAGTGTATGTTAAAATGATATAGTGTATCTTATAGTGATATAGTGTATGTTGATATCATATAGTGTATGTTACAATGATATAGTGTACATTAAAATGATATAGTGTATGTTAAAATCATATAGTGTATGTTAAAATGATATAGTGTATATTGATATGATATAGTGTATGTTAAAATGATATAGTGTATGTTAAAATGATATAGTGTATGTTAGAATGATATAGTGTATGTTAAAATGATATAGTGTATAATAAAATGATATAGTGTATATTAAAATGATACATTGTATAGCGTGTTTACATACCTCCTTATCATGTGCAGCCTCCATGGTGTGAAGCTGTTTATTTCTCCTTTTTCTCTCAATTGATTATCAAATTTCTCCCAAACTTCTTTTTTTGCAAATCTTGTCCACCTTGATGATATGTATTTCTCTGGAATTTTTTGGACAGAATGTAAGTGTAGAACTCTTATGGCATGAAAGCACAACCAACCTGATTCTTGAAAATTTCTGCATCCACACTCAATTGTCACTCTGGGTAATTGAATGAGACTTGTTGAGAAGAACCATCAATGCCATTGAGGAAAACTCTGTATGTCAGAGTGTTCCCTTGTGTACCAACTAGTTCAATTGCACTTGCCATTGCATGTTTGAATTCATCCTCAAAATCTCTGAAAAGAGTATGTGTGTACACTAAAGCAGCATGTTTTAATAGTGGACTCATGCAGAGATCTGATTTTGGTATTCCTTTTGTACAGTCAAAATCATCCCTTTCTTCCTGTCTTCTCCACCTTATTACTGTCTGTTGGAATATTGAAAAGAAGTCACTTAAGCTAGTGGTTTTGCTTGCCTTAAACCCAATAGCATGGTTTGCGCTTTCACTTCTCTGTGAAGATAGTATTCCAGCAGAGAAGAAGTCTTTGCTAAATGCTGTACACCATTTTTCTTTCAAACTATACAATCTGTTGAACCAGCGATCATCTTCTAGTTTGTATTTTGTTGTCATTGTGGTCCAAGTTTGTTCAAATTCTGTTATTGTAATGCAACCACTGAGACACTTGTGAAAAATGTTCTTGAATTCCTTATCAGCTTTCATCAATCCAAATTGTTGATTTGCATTTTGACTCAAATGCCATATACATAGCCTGTGTCTTGATGTTGGGAAAGCCTGTCAATGAGTTTATTTAGTTAGTCTTTGCTCTTTCAATAGTACATAATAGAAGTTGTGCAAATGTCACATAAACATGAGTACCTTTTTTATTGCTCCTGCAATTGCAGTCTTGGTCGCTGAATATAGTTATTGGACATTTACCTTTCATTGACTTCTTGAATGTTTCAAAAAGCCATTCAAATGATGGTATTGTCTCATCTGCAAGAAATGCACATGCAAACATTGTGTTTTTCCAATGGTTATTAATTCACAAATGGTGCACAAATAAGATATTACTTGTTTGTCCTATATGTAGTATCAAAAACCATAACATCTCCAAATATTGTATAGTCCTCAAGCATCATAGAGTCTCTCCAAAACAAGCAGCAAACCTTTCCTTCATCATTCAATCTTACTCTAAAGAAGAAGTTACTCTCTGTTTGCATCTGCTCATAAAGGTTATCAACAACTTTTTGTGAATCCTGTCCCTCAATTGGTTTTATTTTGAGTTTATAACAGCAGTTGAAGTGGTCCTTCATGGAATGACCCAATACATCTTCACCACATGCTTCTGTACTCATATATCGAAATGAATCTATCGGCCTCAGCCCACACTCTTGCATAACTTGTATGGTTTGTTTCTTTGGATCACTCATCTGACGCTCAGATCTATGAAGGTAATTTAATGGTTCTCTAGTAAGTGGATGATTGTGTTTTATAACATGCTGCACAATTTCATAATGTCCTTCAGTGTTCATCCTTGCTCTAATCAGTGCAGGACATTCAGTTCTTGTGATCATAACTCTTCGTGTCCTTTGTTTCTTTGATTTGTTGTCTTGTATTATTATATCTGTATTATTCTCTACCTGTTTTTCTTTGATTTTGGTATTTCTTTTCCCTTGAGAGCAGACATAGTACTTTTGATGCACAACTGATGTCCCTTTCTTTTCCTGTTTTTGGATTTTCTAACACTGAATCCTACTATAGCAGCATGCTGAATAGTTCATGTATATCATCCAATGTTGATCTTACTTGACCAAGTAAAACTCCTCCAATTTCATGTTTATTCAGTGATTGGCCAATTGAACCTGTTATAAAATAATGAAGATATTTTTGTCACTTTTATTATACTGTATATTCAGTGATTTGCGTTGCACAGACACGGAAACGACGCACAGTTGGGATTTGCGTCGCAAGTGGGAGGAGTGCGACACAAAACATGGTCCATTTGCGTCGCACCTGCTTTACATGCGTTGCAAAAGCCAAATGTGCGTCGTTTCCGTGTCTGTGCGACGCAAATCAAATACCTAATTTGCATCGCACCTATTGAGTGTGCGACGCACATAGGCCATGAGGCCCACTACCTACCCTCTTATCTCATAAACCCTAACGCCTCATAAGTCATACGCCTCAGCGCCTCTTTCTCTCTCTTTACAATTCTCAGTTCCTATCAGCGCGCCTCTTTCTCTCTCTTTACAATTCTCAGCTCCTACCATTCTCAGCGCCTCTCTCTCTCTCTCCTCAACCGCTTCTCTCCAAACATCTCCGCCGCTTCAAACTCTCAAATTCTCCTCTCCTGGACGCGGATTCTCATCTTCCTGGACGCGGATTCTCTACAATTCAGCGAACGATTTCAGCGAACTAAACGGACGACTTACACTAAGTCTTAGATCTGATTTTCTATTTTCCGGCGACCTATGCGCATCTTACATCTGATTTTTCTAGTTTCCGGCGAATCACACTAAGTCTCTCGCTTTTGACAGGTTTGAAGTTGTTTCAATGTTTAAATCTAATATGTTTTTTTATTTTTATATCTGATTTTATTTTTAGTTTTCAAATCTGAAAATTCGTTTTTCATATTCAGATCTGGAAAACTAAAAATTTAGTTCATGCAAATGAAAATTAAAAATTGATTTTCTGATTTAGAATGTACTCTATAATTTTCAGATCTGGAATGGGTTCTTCGAAGTCGTCTCCCTCGAATACATCGAATCGTTGCAATCTTCCTTTTTACTCGCACCTATTTAATGTTTTTACAATGTAATTTGTTTTGTATATATTGTAGGTTTAGTTTTTTAATTTCGTGTTTTGTTGTATATTAGATCTGATTTTTTAAACATATTAGATCTGGTTCTTCGAAGTCGTCTCTCTCTCTCTTTACAATGTAATCTTCCTTTTTAGTCGCACCTGTTTAGATTTTTTTGTTTAGATTTTATATTTGTTTTTTAATTTTTAACACAAGGTTCACTTGTTTAATTATCATCATTTGTTGTAGGTTAGATCTGGTTTTTTGATATGAGATTTGTCTTGTTTAATTATATCATTTGTTGTATGTTGGATCTGGTTTTTTGATGAGATCTGGTTTTTTTTTCCTCCTACGCAGTACTAAAGCATTCATGCTTTGGTACTGCGTTTTTTTATTTTTCACATAATGACCAATTTGCGTCGCACTGTGTATACGGTGCGACGCAAATAGCAAATATTTCTGCGTCGTTTTGCATACGACGCAGATCATGTCTGGGCTATTTGCGGCGCCTCACATCCGACGCAAATCGCCTTTTCTGTACTAGTGTATATGTATATATGATATAGTGTATCAAATTATGATATAGTGTATGTTAAAGTGATATAGTGTATGTTAAAGTAATATACTGTATGTTAAAGTGATATACTGTATGTTAAAGTGATATACTGTATGTTATAATGATATAGTGTATGTTAAAATGATATAGTGTATATTAAAATGATATAGTGTATGTTAATATAATATACTGTATGTTAAAGTGATATAGTGCATGCTAAAGTGATATAGTGTATCTTAAAATGATATAGTGTATGTTACAGTGATATAGTGTATTGTTAAAATGATATACTATATATTAAAATGATATAGTGTATGTTAAAGTGATATAGTGTATGTTAAAATAATCAAGGTGGACAAAATTTGTGATATAGTGTATGTTAAAATGATATAGTGTATAATAAAATGATATAGTGTATGTTACAGTGATATATTGTATGCTAAAGTGATATAGTGTATCTTGAAATGATATAGTGTATGTTAAAATGATATAGTGTATAATAAAATGATATAGTGTATGTTACAGTGATATATTGTATGTTAAAGTGATATAGTGTATGTTTAAGTGATATAGTGTATGTTATACTGATATAGTGTATGTTATAATGATATAGTGTATGTTATAGTGATATAGTGTATGTTATAGTGATATAGTGTATGTTATAGTAATATAGTGTATGTTAAAGTGATATAGTGTATGCTAAAGTGATATAGTGTATCTTGAAATGATATAGTGTATGTTACAGTGATATAGTGTATTGTTAAAATGATATAGTGTATATTGATATGATATAGTGTATGTTAAAGTGATATAGTGTATGTTATAATGATATTAGTGTATGTTATAATGATATAGTGTATGTTATAATGATATAGTGTATGTTAAAATGATATAGTGTATATTAAAATGATATAGTGTATGTAAATGTGATATAATGTATATTACAATAATGTGCATTTTTATATAGTGTTTTTGGCTATGATTTCAATAAAATGATATAGTGTATATGGATATTATATAGTGTATGTATATATTATATAGTGTATTAAATATAATGTAACTATCTATTAATATAGTGTATGAAGCTTATAGTGTATCTGATATAGTGTATTTATATTTTATATAGTTTATTTATGTATGATATAGTGTACGTAAGGTTTTAATATATAATATAGTGACTTAACATTTGGTATTTTAGAACTTTATGTACGTAATGTTTTATTAGTATGGCCATAGTTAAATAAAACTAAGCCAACTGTAGTTAAGCTATGGTTTATTAACAAAAAGTAATAATTACTTGTGTTGGGTACCGCGCATAATCTTCTGATGATTTGCTGAGCTGCAGTCACTTCATTTAAAAAGAATGGCACCCTTTCATTTCTTCTCAGCTATTTCCACTAAGAAACCCACCATACTAAGCAAGACGATTTTGAAAGCGATTTTTAAGGCATTTTAAAGAGATTTTTGAACTCATTTTCTTACTTTAGCAAGGTACATTCATAATTCTATTTTTTTGTTTTTTATGTTAAATTTTATGTGAATTTTTTTTGTGTTATCATAGAGTTTAGGTTTTTGTGATAATTATTTCAATTTAGCGAATTGTTATTAATTGTTAGTAAACAAGTATAGTTTACATTTGCTGTGAATTGATGAAGTTAAACTCAACAAGTTAAAATTAAAAGAAGGTGTAAAACAAAGGGTAAAACAGGGGGTAGTGTAGTTTACATTTGCTATGAGTTTAGGTTTGAAATTTGTTTTATGCTGATTTTTGGTATTTTTTGGAAGGTTAAATATGGCTTCACTTGATCAACTTCACCCACTCCTGTCAATGCATGAGATTCTACGTTTCCATATTTTTCCCAAACTTTCTGACCCAAAGGACAGAGAGTGTGTGGAAAGTGTGTGTAGAGAGTGGAGGACAATTGCAAGGTATGGTTTAGAAGATGCCCACGAACTGTTGGGTATGGAACAGATTATGGCCTTCCATGTGTTCTCTAAAGTTTCATGTTGGCATTCTGGAGATGTCATGAATGTTTGTAAAGCATGGAGGAAGATGTGGAACTAAGGGAGTCAGTTCATTGGAGGCCCGAGTGGGAGGACACCTCCATGAAGGCGTGGGCTCTGAAGTCCATAATTTTTGGTGATGCTGTTGATTTTTGGGCTCACATTAGCGGTGAGTGGTGGGCTTACTGTGATGGGTTCCCAATTTTATTTGGTGAAGAATAAAACATTAATTACAGTTAGTTAGGGGATTAGGGCTAGGGGTTTTATTGTGTTTTTTTTGGCTGGCACTGTAAGTAAAAGAGCACTATTAATGTAAACAAGTCCTTTTTTGGATGATGAACAATCTTTAAAGTATTAGTGACAAATCTTTTGTAATTAATTGATGAATGATATATATATATATATATGAAGTTGGTTAATGTTTTTTTCTGTTATGTATATATAAATTATTGTGTTCTATTTCATATATTGTTTTTTAGACTGATATATAGTGTCTGTATATATTATATAGTGTATTTTGCAATGATATAGTGTATTTATTGATATACTGTATGTTTCTGTAATGCACTATAGTGTACGTTAAAATGATATAGTGTATATGTATATGATATAGTGTATGTTAAAATGATATAGTGTATATGTATATGATATAGTGTATGTTAAAATGATATAGTGTATGTTATAATGATATAGTGTATGTTAAGATGATATAGTGTATTTTGCAATGATATAGTGTATGTTACAATGATATAGTGTATTTATTGATATAGTGTATGTTACAATGATATAGTGTATGTCAAAGTGATATAATGTATGTTAAAATGATATAGTGTATGTTAGAATGATATAGTGTATGTTAAAATGATATAGTGTATGTTAGAATGATATAGTGTATGTTACAATGATATAGTGTATGTTAGAATGATATAGTGTATGTTAGAATGATATAGTGTATATAGTGTATGTTAGAATGATATAGTGTATGTTACAATGATATAGTGTATGTTACAATGATATAGTGTATGTTAGAATGATATAGTGTATGTTACAATGATATAGTGTATGTTAGAATAATATAGTGTATGTTAGAATGATATAGTGTATATTAAAATGATATAGTGTATGTTACAATGATATAGTGTATGTTAGAATGATATAGTGTATGTTAAAATGATATAGTGTATGCTACAGTGATATAGTGTATGTTAAAATGATATAGTGTATGTTACAGTGATATAGTGTATGTTAAAATGATATAGTGTATGTTACAGTGATATAGTGTATGTTAAAATGATATAGTGTATGTTACAATGATATAGTGTATGTGAAAGTGATATAGTGTATAATAAAAGAGAACGTATTGTGTCGGACTCGTCCGACACAACACTCTCATCGGACGAGCAACGGGCGCGACTTATTAAAGACCGAAAAAATAAAAAAAAAAACAAAAAAAAACACTTTCATCCCCTTCATCCGCTTCATCCGCCATTGTTCAAGAACAAAAACAACCGAACATATCCAACAGATCCACTTTCTCACTGCAAATCTAGTTCCACTACTGAAATCTAGTTCAACCAAGAATGTCAACCGAAGATTCGAATTCACAAATCGCAAATTTGTTACAAATTGATCTGAGCAATGAGAATACTGACAGAGACTCACATTAATAAATTGAACTCAACAATGAAAACCGTAACACAGATATCACATCAGAAAAAAAAGAAAGAAATTACATGAAGAATCAGCTGGAAAACAAGACAAAGCAACAGGTGTATGTCTAAAATTAATTTTCAATTGCATTTACTCATTTTCAGTTAGAATTTTGATTGTATCAGTTAGTATGTATAAATTAGCATTTACATTGCAACAAAAGTCTATTTTTCACTCATTAACTTCTTTTTTCAGTTAGACTTATTTAGTTTCAGTTAGACTTATTAAGTGTTAGTTAGAGTATTTAGTTTTCAGTTAATATAGTTTTTAGTTGACTTATTTAGTTTTCAGTTAGACTTATTTAGTTTTCAGTTAGACTTATTAGTTTCAGTTAGAGTAATTTATTTTTAGTTGGACTTATTAACTCTTCAGTTAGACTTTTACGCTTCAGTTAGACTTATTTACTCTTTCAGTTAGACTTATTTACTCTTCAGTTAGACTGATTCAGTTAGACTTATTAAGTGTTCAGTTAGAGTAATTTAGTTTTCAGTTAGACTTATTAATCTTCAGTTAGACTTATTAACTCTTCAGTTAGACTTATTTACGCTTCAGTTAGACTTATTTACTCTTCAGTTAGACTTATTTACTCTTCAGTTAGACTGATTCAGTTAGACTTATTAAGTGTTCAGTTAGAGTAATTTAGTTTTCAGTTAGACTTATTAACTCTTCAGTTAGACTTATTAACTCTTCAGTTAGACTTATTTACGCTTCAGTTAGACTTATTTACTCTTCAGTTAGACTTATTTACTCTTCAGTTAGACTGATTCAGTTAGACTTATTAAGTTGTTCAGTTAAGTATTTGTTTTCAGTTAGACTTATTAACTCTTCAGTTAGACTTATTTACGCTTCAGTTAGACTTATTTATCTTTCAGTTAGACTTATTACTCTTCAGTTAGACTGATTCAGTTTAGACTAATTTAGTTTTCAGTTAGACTTATTTAGTTTTCAGTTAGACTTATTTAACTCTTCAGTTAGACTTATTTGCTCTTAGTTAGACTTATTTACTCTTCAGTTAGACTATTCAGTTAGACTATTTAGTTTTCAGTTAGACTGATTCAGTTTTCAGTTAGACTTATTTAGTTTTCAGTTAGACTTATTTTCTTTTCAGTTGGTCCTTAATTTATTTCATTTAGTATAATTATTCTTTCATTTGATACTATTACAATCATTTTCAGCTACACTTGTTTAGTTTTCAGTTAGTGCTTTTGTTCTTTAAGTTAGTGTCCTTATTTTTTGTCAATGAACTCAACAGCTGAACATGAATATCTCAAGTACATCAATGACGAAAATATCAGTAGCAGTTTAATAGGGAGACATGTTACAGATCACAAAGATGGTTACAACTTGTATCAAGCACACTCAAGAGCATTAGGATTTAGTATTAGGAAACAAACTCTAAGGAGGAGGAGAATTGATAATTCAATATACGAATTCTACTTGGTTTGCTCAAAGGAAGGAGGCTCAAAATCAACAAACAAAATAACAGAACCAAAAGAAAAAGACACACAACAAGAAAACCTGTTGATACCAGATGTTGAGCAGCCAACCAAGGAAAGAAAGGAAAGAGTAGTCAATGAAACAAGAACAGCATGCAAAGCCATGGTCAGATTTAAGCAAGAAAAACCTGGTAAGACTTTGTTGTAGTAGCTCATGAGTTGCAGCACAACATGAGTTGGTAATACAACAAGAAATACATCATCTGAAATCAGAAAGGAAGATAACTGAACAAAAAGGACAACTAATACAAACAATGGTTGAATCTGGCATAAAGCCAATGCATGCATACAACTTTTTGTGTCATGAGGTGGATCAGAAGAAGTAGTGGGCCACACAAAAAGGGACCATCTAAACTATATATAACAGTACGAACAAGATTGGTTGAAGGAAAGGATATGCAGAGCGTGTTGGACTTACTTCAGCAAAGAGCGGATGATGATCCTGCATTCTTCTACAGGCTGAAATTTGGGGAACATAACAACATTGTCAGCTACTTTTGGCGAGATTCAATGATGTTGGAGGACTTCAAAGCATATGGAGATGTTATGATATTTGACACAACATATAGGACAAACAAATATGGACTGATATGTGCACCATTTGTTGGCATAAATTGCCATTGGAAAACAACAATGTTTCATGTGCTTTCATAACTAATGAAAAGGAAGAGAGCTTTGAATGGCTACTAGAAACATTCAAGAGAGCAATGTGCCAACAAGAGCCAAAGACAATTTTCACTGATCAAGATAAGGCAATGGGCAATGCAATTGAAAAGGTATTTTTCAGTTAGAATTATTTAGTTTTCAGTTAGAATTATTTAGTCTTCAGTTTGAGTTAATTATTATTAGTTAGACTTATTTATAATTCAGTTAGACTATTTAGTTTTCATTTAGACCTTAATTTTTCAGTTAGCCTTATTTACTTTTAGTTAGACTAATTTACTTCTCAGTTAGACTAATTTACTTTTCAGTTAGACTCATTGAGTTTTAGTTAGACTTATTTAGTTTTCAGTTAGACTCATTTAGTTGTCAGTTAGACTCATTGAGTTTTCAGTTAGACTTATTTTAGTTTAGTTCACTCATTATTTCCACTATTTCAGTTAGACTTCTTTCTTTTTCAGTTAGACTTATTGATTATTCAGGTAGACTTATTAGTTTTCAGTTAGACTTATTTAGTTTGTCAGTTAACTTTATTTTATTTTCAGTTAGACTTATTTAGTTTTCAGTTAGACTCATTTAGTTTTCATTTGGGCTTCATATTACTTCTTTTTGTCTAATGAAATTTTCAGTTAGCATTTACACTGTTTTTAGTTAGACTTCTTAATTTTTCAGTTGGTCTTCATATTATTTCTTTACCTTTTCAATTAGATTCACAAGCATTCAAATGAAAGTGATTTCTAGCATAATATGTACTATCTTAAAACAGGTTTTCCCAAATACAAGACATAGGCTTTGCCTTTGGCATATAGAGAAGAACTTTGTAAGCCACTTCGGATCCTCAAGACCAATGAAGACTTCAAGAACATGTTCAAGAACTGTTTGATGGGGTGTCAAAATGAATCAGGCTTTGAAGAATTGTGGGCGAAAATGATGGAATTGTATGGACACGAGAAAAAGGAATGGTTCGAGCAAGTATATGATCAGAGACACAAGTGGTGCACGCGTTAAATAGGGATATGTTTTCAGCTGGAATCTTATCATCACAAAGAAGTGAAGTCACAAATAAGGCAATATCATTCAATGCAAAAGCAACAACAAACCTGTTTGAATTCTATCATATATTTGAGCAAACAGTGAAAAGATGGAGAAGCAATGAAACTAGTGACAACTTCCGGAACAGAACTGAACGTCCCAAAGCCGTCAAATCCAAATCAAAGCTTCTGAAACATGCAGCTGATGTATACACACTAGCACTGTATAATGACTTTGAAACAGAGTATGAGTGGGCAATGGCATCATTTTTACGAGCATTTGCAACAGAAAACTCACAGCTGAAGTTGTTTGAAGTCTCACCAGAAGAAGATTTCACCAATTCACATACAGTAGCATACGATGAGGCTACAACAGAATTAGTGTGCTCATGTCAATGCTTCACAGAGACGGGGATGCTTTGCTTTCACATAATAAGGGTCATGCACATGTTCAGCATATTTCAAATACCACAAAATATATCCTTAAGAGATGGACAAGACTTGCAAAGTCAGCAGTATGGGAGAATGTTCAAGGTTAGTGAAATAAATCAATATGACTAACTGACAAATGAAAGCAACTAACTGAAAAACTGAAGACTCCAACTGAAACAATTAACTGATCACCTGAAAGATTTAATTAGTGAACTGAAAAAAAAAGGCTCCAGCTGAAACATTAGTATAACTAACTGATCCATTAATGTTACTACCAGAACATTAATTGGGGGTTTTGTTTTGTGTGGGAGGGGGGATATTAGTGGTGGGGGTTTTGGGGGGTGTGGGGTTTAACACTTAACTAACTGAAACAATTAACACACCACCTGAAAGAATTTATAAGCTATCTGAAAAATTTAGTTAGTCAAATGAAATAATTGACTAAGAAACATTTATTAAAGCAGACAAGGACCAAAGCCAAAATGCACAGTTGTGGACACCATGGAGACATGCAATAACCAAGAATTTCTACAACCTAGTGTCAATATGTCAATCAAATGAGGATGCAAGAACATTATGTGACAAGTCGTTGAAGGAATTATACAAATCAGTGAAAGAAGTTTTCAAGACGCATCAACAAAAACAACAAGAAATCGAAGACGAAGAACTACGAAGACAAACAGTTGAAAATCCTGAGGTGATAAAGACAAAAGGAAGACCCCAAAGGGAAACAAGAGAGTAAAAGGACATTTTGAGAAGCGTAAAGAAGAAAGAGGCATCCGAACGAATATGGAACAAAAACCCCAAATGTACCTCAAGTTGAATAGTGTTCAAATAATATTAGTTTTAATTGTATTCCAGTCAGTAATTGTATTGAAATTTACACTTGTTTATTTCTAAGCTACTCGAAATTCAGTAATATTAGTATTTATTGTCCTTCAGTTAGACTTGTTTTTTTTTCAGCTAGTGTTTCTAGTGCTTCAGTTAGACGTGTTTACTTTTCAGCTTATATTAATTGAGTTTCAGTTAGACGTGTATTTTTCAGCTAGTGTTAATTCTGCTTCAGTTAAGACTTATTTATTTTCAGTTATCTTTATACTGCTTCAGTTAGACTTGTGTATTTTTCAGCTAGTCTTAATTATGCTTCAGTTAGACTTATTTATTTTTCAGCTTGTATTAATTGTGCTTCAGTTAGACTTGTGTATTTTTCTGCTTCAGTTAGACTTATTTGATTTTCAGCTTTATTAATTGCGCTTCAGTTAGACTTGTGTATTTTTCAGCTAGTGTTAATTTCCTTCAGTCAGACTTATTTATTTTTCAGCTAGTATTAATTGTGCTTCAGTAGACTTCTTTATTTTTCAGCTAGTGTTTTAGAGCTTCAGTTAGACTTGTTTATTTTTCAGTTAGACTTATTAACTCTTCAGTTAGACTTGTTTGTTTTTCAGCTACTATTTACAGTGTTCAGTTAGACTTAAAATTTATATTTACAAATATATGTCATACACTTATTATTATGAGTTAGATTTTTCATTTTTCAGTTGGTGATTGTATTTTTCCAATTAATTTTCAAACAACTTCATTTACACAAATGTATTCCATTCAAAGTAAGTGTAAATGTACAATTCATTAAAGAACACAGATATAAAATGTAAAATGAGTTGGGTGCTATTTCTACTGTACATTACAAAATTTAATGGTGTGCTATTTCTACTGTACATTATAATAATAAAAAAAAAGTTTGGCACCTAAGAATAATGAAATTTCAACAGTTGCTCTATTTTCACTTTGTCTCCAAAATTATTATTCAACACATCTTCTACTTTCGCCTCATGATCCCTCCTTCGCCGTAAAATGTGTGCTTCTTTTCTATTTGTCTTCTTTGATCGATTAAATGCTAATTTATCTAGAACAGCCTCTTTATCCTTCCTTATCTTCTGTCTTGCCATCAGTTCAGGTTTCTTTGCAGACCAAACATAACAGTCATGCTTCACTTTCTCTCTCAGTTTGTTTAAAGGATGGTCCACAAGACGAAGAGCAAGCCTACACCGCTCAAGGTTTTTGGTGGCTGCCTAAAAAATAAAAAATCAAAACTATTAAAAAAGTTTCAAAAATGTAACAATTACAAAATAAAACTAACTGAAAACAACAACATCAACTAGTCTTTATAGTGCTTCATTGTTTTTCAGGTAGTCCTTATAATGCTTTCAGCTAGTAATGATTGTGTTTCAGTTAGACTTGATTGTTTTTCAGCTAGTATTTATTGTGTTTCAGTTAGACTTGTTTATTTTAAGCTAGTCTTTACAGTGCTTCAGTTAGACTTCATTATTTCTCAGCTAGTCTTTATAGTGCTTCAGTTAGACATCTTTGTTTTTCAGCTAGTCTTTCAAGTCCTTCACTAACTGGCTATCATACCTTTTTCTATTAAAAAACTTTCAAAAACAGAAATGTAACAAGCAAAATACTCCTAAAAACATAATAGTAATCATACCCTTTTCAGGTCAACAAGTGCACATGGTTAGTATTTTGACCGTCATACAGCTCCATGGTTTTGATTGCATAGACACCACAATCAAAATTGTTGTCCTTGCTTCTCCAAGGGAAGTAAAGAGTTGATGTTTGCCAATGGTGGAGACGATCAAAATCACGACATCTCATAGTCTCTTGCATAAAAGAATCAAAAGCACGACACTGCATTTGAAGATCAAAAGTAAACAACAATTAAAAAACAAGTAATAAAATGGAACAAAAAAAAAATACAAATGCTCATAAAAAGGTACGTACAAAGTATGTAAGACCGTTAAATTCCTCATGCTTATATCTATCAATGTCCTTCATGTCTGTACGATTGTCAATATTTTCAATCCTTTTTGCTTTCTTGTTCAGCACCAAGACAGTATAATGATCATCCTTGTGAACAGGAACAAAAATCTGGAAGATAAACATAAGATGCAAAAGCAATAAGTCTACCTGACAGAGAACAAAAAACAAAATGAAATACTAAAAACACTAGCTGAACTAAAAACATACACTAACTGAAAACATAAACTAGGACTAACTGACAAGTAACATACACTAACTGAAAGAAAGATACACTAACTGACAACAAACATACATAAATAAAACATAAAATAATACTAAGTGAAATCAAACAAATAAAAAAATGGTTAACAATAATACAACTAACCAGTTCAGCTTCTCGAATATCATTCCCTGGAAATGATTTCACCCATGAAGAAATAGCTTCCTTACATTTCTTGTTGAATAAATCATCATCTTTTGTAATAAGCTTTTTTCTTGTTTTCTTCCCTTCCTTCAACTTCTGATCATACTGACTAGTGCCCTCCAGCTTCTTCAAAATAATCTCATTTTCAGCAATCTCACTCTCAAACTGAACCTTTTTTACCTTCTCAGCACACAACCAATTGATATAGTTCTACAACAAAAGAAAATAGTATTATGACAAACTGAAACGTTAATGAAACAAACTGAAAACAAAGATAAAATGAATAAATTTAGTTTTAGTTAGACTTTTTTAAAATGTCAGTTAGATTTATTTACTTTTCAGTTAGACTTATTTAGTTTCCAATTAGACTTACTAAGTTTTCAGTTAGACTCATTAAGTTTTCAGTTAGACTCATTAAGTTTTCAGTTAGACTCATTAAGTTTTCAGTTAGACTTATTTACTTCTCAGTTAGACTAATTTACTTTTCAGTTAGACTCATTTAGTTTTCAGTTAGACTTATTTAGTTTTCAGTTAGACTCATTTAGTTGTCAATTTTAAGTTGGTGGAAGAATTTTTAATTCAGCCATTTCACTATTTAGTTAGACTTCTTTATTTTTCAGTTCCATTATTTATTATTCAGCTAGACTATTAAGTTTTCAGTTAGACTTATTTAGTTGTCAGTTACACTTATTTACTTTTATTAGACTGAAAAATAATATGACCAACTGAAAAACATAACATGACAAACTGAAAAACAGAAGATACCAACTGACAAAATACTATGACCAAATGAAAACAAACATATAAAACTAAGCAATAACAACACTTACAAAAGGCATAATATTAAACCAGGAATCTCCTTGTTGCAGAAGGTGATTCCTCTTCTTGCCTATTGAACATGAAGGCGCATCCGTCAATAACTCCACTTGTGAGCCAACCTTGACGAGGCATGCTAATTAAGTCGAATTTGTACAACTGAACCGCATAGTTGCTATGAGGATTATCAAAATCCACAATGAGATCACTTGTTAGTTCACTTTGCATAATTTCATTTTTCATCTTCACTTCTTCAGAATCTGTATCCAATGACATATATGCAACATCTTCATACTCATTGTAAAATAGATAATCAACCAGCAACCTCTGTCAGGAGACAGATCACTCAAATATCTATTATAATGTTGCAAACTTCGACACAATATTATGCCATGGTTGTTGACAGGAACAGCATGCAATCCAGGGTAGAAGATGAAACAACACCAGCTTCCTTCTCATCCTCTTCTTTTTTAGCCTTGTCAGAAGATGAACAACTCCTTGATCAGCAATCCTATCAATCAGGTCCTCCAAACCTTCATCGTCATAATCATCACCTGGTTCCTTAACTCTCACAACTTTCCCAACTTTCTCTGAAGTAGGGTCATAGTCCACCCCTTCAATAATTCAGGTGTTGAAGGGATTTCTGACTTTGATTGTTTCTGAGGTTTGTAGGATTTGTATGATGATTGATCAGAATAAGAGCCATCACCCTGCATTCAATTAAAATATCAAAAAAAATGACAGATATACTAACTGAAAGATAAACATACACTAACTGAAAATAGAAACAGATACTAACTGACAAGAAACATAAACCAAATGAAAAATAAACTATTACTAACTGACAAGAAAGATACATTACTGAAACATAAAATAATACTAACTGACAAGAAACAAACACTAACTGACATAAACTTACACTAACTCAAACATAAACTAATACTAACTGACAACAAACATACACTAACTGAAATAAAAGATATACTAAATGACAAGAAACATACACTAACTGAAACAGAAAAATAAACAAATTAAAACAGAAACTAAAACTATACTTACTCGAGGATATTTTACATTTACTGGAGTGATGATTGGAATTGAACTTCCAACACCCTCACCACTCTTTGCACTGTCTGCAAGATCCTCAACAACAGGACTAGGAGTTAATAGTTGGAATGAAGGGCCATCGAAATCAACAATGTTTTTCCTTTTAGCAGAAGAATCAACTCTCCAAGACTTTCTGCTATATACATTCTCAACAGCTTCAACAACAAGAGGAGGAGGAGTTGGAGTACGAAGATCAACAAGATCAATACCAGCAGCGGTGCGAGTAGGGACGTGTGTAGAAATCTTACACTTATCCTTATCCTTAGCCCCTTTAACTTGATCATCATCAGCATTCCTCCTCTTTGTATCATCTTCCTTTGGTTGTTCTTTCTCAACATCTTAATTCAAAAACAAAAAACAATAAAAAAAATATAAAAAGTTCCATTTGATATTTATATGATATTCAGTTGGTATTAATACTATTTCAGTTAGAGTATCAAAGTTTTCAGTTGGTCTGAATATTCTTTCAGTTTGACTTGTTTATTGTTCAGGTAGTCTTTATAGTGCTTCAGTTAGACTGTTTATTTTTTCAGCTAGTCTTTATAATACTTCAGTTAGCCCTATTATTTTTCAGTTCGTTTTCATATTGTTACAAACTAAAACAGTATTTCAGTTGCTATTTATAAGATATTATTTCCTTTAGAGCATCACATTTTTCAGTTGGTCTTTGAATTCTTTCAATTAGGTATAAAATAAAGAAACTTACTTCCTCCTTTCTCTCCATCTGCATGAACCCCAGCATCCAACTCTTTATTTCCTCCTTCCTCTTTATCTCCTTGAAGACCACCATCATCATCAGCATTGCCAGTCTTCTTATTATCATCTTCCTTTGGCTCTTTCTCATTATCTTCATTCAAAAACAAAAACAATAAAAAAAAAATACACAATAACTGAAAAACACAAAAAATCAGAAATGAATAAATTCATTGACAAACTAAAACAATTTTTCCACCAGATTAAATAAAAACAAATACCAAAAGTTTCATTTGGTATTTATATGATATTCAGCTAGTATTAATATTATTTCAGTTAGAATATCAGACTTTTCAGTTGGTCTTTTTATTCTTTCAGTTAGCTATTTAACTTTTTCATTTAAGCAAACTGAAACAATACAATAAGAAGAACTTACTTCCACCTTCCTCTCCATCTCCATGAAGACCAGCATTCTTATCTCCTCCTTTGTCTTCATCTCCTTGAAGACCAGGATCACCATTATCATCAGCATCATCATCCTTTGTCTCATTATAATTCTGGTGATCCTTACTCACCATCACATCATCATCATCATATCATCATCATCATCA
This sequence comes from Beta vulgaris subsp. vulgaris, assembly GCF_026745355.1. Lineage (NCBI taxonomy): Eukaryota > Viridiplantae > Streptophyta > Magnoliopsida > Caryophyllales > Amaranthaceae > Beta > Beta vulgaris. Next base: position 37,832,432 of record NC_079210.1, read on the forward strand.
TCTTTATGCTGATCATCATCAGCATTCCTCTTCTTCTCATCCTCCTCTCCTTCTTTTTCATTATCTTCATTCAAAACATAAAAAAAAAACTAAATACACAAAACTGAAACAATGTTTCCAACAGATGAAAAAAAAAAATAAACTAAAACATCCAGCAATCAAATGAAAACTTAAGTGAAGTGAAAAAATTCATTTAGTATTCATCTCATTTTCAGCTGGTGTTCATATTATTTCAGTTAGACTGTCAAAGTTTTCAGTTGGTCTTTTTATTCTTTCAGTTAGAGTCTCAAAGTTAGCTATTTCACTTCTTCAGTTAAACATTTCTTTCAGTTAGAGTCTAAAATTTTTATTCCAACCAGATTACAAAACTACAACAACAAAATGAAAATAATATAATGAAAGGAACTTACTTCCTTCTTTCTCTTCAACTCCATGAACACCAGAATCCAAATCAGGAACATTTTCATTTCTTCCAAACTCCAATTCAACAGGCCGCTTCACCAATAGTGAAATTGTAGGATCAACTTTGTTTGCACTGTCTTTCGCTTCCAAATGACGCTTGCATATGTCGTCAATTTGACTAGAAAATCTGGGTTAAATACTTCACTATCATCCAGAGAAATACTGTCTTGAGCAGCTTCTCCCCTTCCTCTCGAATATTCTGGGCAATCTCCAAATTCACTTGACAGAATGCAAGCGCATTCCTCTTCAACTTGTGCATGTTCTTCACATATTCCTTCAATTAAAAGAGCAAAATAAAATAAACAAACAAATCAATATGATGATGACACAGAAACAACATAAACAAAAATATAAGGACCATCTGAAAGAATCAAACTATCAAATGAAAACTTAAATGAAATAAAAATAAACTTATTTAGTTTTCAGTTACACTAATTTAGTTTCCAGATAGACTTATTTAGTTTTCAGTTAGACTTATTTAGTTTTCAGTTAGACTTATGTACTCTTCAGTTAGACTTATGTACTCTTCAGTTAGACTTTTTTAGTTTTCAGTTAGTTATGTACTCTTCAGTTAGACTTCTTTAATTTTCAGTTAGACTTATTTAGTTTTCAGCTAGACTTATTTACTTCTAAGTTAGACTTATTTAGTTTTCAGTTAGACTAATATAATTTTCAGTTAGACTTATGTATTCTTCAGTTACATAGTTTCAGTTAGACTTCTTTATTTCTAAGTTACACTTCTTTACTTTTCAGTTAGACTTATTTGCTCTTCAGCTAGAACTGACATTATTTCAGTTAGAGGTTAAGAGTCTTCACTTAGAGTTCAAGAGTAAAAAAACATAAAAACATAAGATAAATGAAACTCACAGGAACATCAAGAGCATCTATTTCCTCATCAGTCATCAAACTATGAGGAAGATCCATAATAAGCTGCCTAGTTGAAGGTGATGGACCCTCAACCACCTTAATTATAGGAGAACCAGACTTCCTAACAACACTAACACTGGGAGTTTTAAACTCAACCTTCTGTTTTTCACGCTTCACCGGCAGAATAAAATCATGTTGATCTCAAACTGCTTCACAACATCACTCAAATCCTTCTCTTCCTGCCAATAACTGATAAATGGCTTACTGACATTTGAATAATCCAGATTACGACACTTGAAGTTGTGAATAACAGCAAGAGTCAAAGCGCTAACGCATCCCCGAAGCTTGAATGATACTTTCTTCTGTCCAAGCTCATTCTTCTTCATCATAATAGACTGATGACAGTCCAAAACAGCAGCACAAAGACTTCTCAATATATATCCACACCAGTCATAACTTGAAATTGTAGATGCATCTTCTAAACTCTTGGCACATTTCAGCACAGCCCTAAATCAGCTATAGGACATAGAAGCTTGGACAACGAAAAGATAACAAATAACTTCTTGAAATCTTCCCCGGATTGATATTTCTTAAACAAATCATCCCAATTTTTTCTACCAATATATGCCTTCTTGGGATCAGAAATACCAAGAAACCTATGCCAATCCTTCCTGGCACTTCCAGCCTCTATCTGATTACCTTTCCTCCTAAAGGCGTCATCATCTATAACCTCTACTGGTCTATCTGACACAGGTAACCCCAAAACATCACTAATGGCAAACTTATTAAAAATCAGTTTACCATTCTTTGTTGAAAACATCATTCCAGATGCATTGTAATTCAACAACACCTCCAAATTCAGATTAGGACAAAACTTCTTTATCCTAATATCTAAGAGACTCCCAAACCCAATATCCCTAATGTCTCTTTTTTGCTCATCACTGAAATTACTAACCACTTCATTTAAATGGGTTTAGTCTGACAATACTTGTAGACTAATTGACTTTATTTCTTGCTCAGTGAAATTCCTAACAAAAGTGAACAAAAATAACTTTAAAACATAAAAAAACACAATCATATAATATAAAAGGAGAATAATGAAAAAAACATACGATCTATCAAATGTGTCTTTCTGTTGATCGGGATTAGATCTTGAAAATGAAAACTTGATTGGTGATAAATCAGATTTGCCTTTCTTCTTAGACAATGATTTATCACATCTGAAAGAAAGAAAGTTTAATCAAACAATAAAACTAACTGAAAAAATACAAAGATCAACTGAAAGAATATAAAGTTCAACTGAAAGAATACCAACATCAACTAAAAGCAGACCACCATCAACTGAAAGAATAGCCTTGATTATTTTTAAGGTAGTCTATATAGTGCTTCAGTTAGACTTGTTTGCATTTCAGGTAGTCTATATAGTGCTTCAGTTAGACTTGTTTGCATTTCAGCTTATATTAATTGTGCTTCAGTTAGACTAGTTTATTTTTCAGTTAGTCTTTACAGTCCTTCAAAGTAACTTCTTTGTTTTTCAGCTAGTCTACATAGTGCTTCAGTTAGACTTGTTTATTTTTCAGCTAGTCTATAGTGCTTCAGTTAGACTTGTTTGTTTTTCAGATAGTCTATATAGTGCTTCAGTTAGACTTGTTTGTTTCTCAGCTAGTCTCTACAGTCCTTCAAAGTAACTTCTTTATTGTGCTTCACTTAAACTTGTTTGTTTATCAGCTAGTCCTTATTATTTCATTTAGTATAATTATTCTTTCATTTCATTCTATTTTTCAGCTAGTCTATATAGTGCTTCAGTTAGACTTGTTTATTTTCAGCTAGTCTATATAGTGCTTCAGTTAGACTTGTTTCTTTTATCAGCTAGTCTATATAGTGCTTCAGTTAAACATGTTTGTTTTTCAGCTAGTCAATATAGTGCTTCAGATAGACTTGTTCGTTTTTCAGCTAGTATATAAATGCTTCAGATAGACTTGTTCATTTTTCAGCTAGTCTATATAGTGCTTCAGATAGACTTGTTTGTTTTTCAGATAGACTTCTCCGTTTGTCAGCTAGTCTATATAGTGCTTCAGATAGACTTATTTAGTTTTCAGTTAGACTTATTTAGTTGTCAGCTAGACTTCTTTATTTTTCAGTTGGTCTTCTTACTACTTCATTTAGTATAATGACTCTTTATTTCATTGTTTTCCAATTAGACTAAAAATATTCAGTTACAATTTACATTGTTTCAGTTACACTACTTCATTTTTCAGTTACACTACTTCATTTTTCAGTTACACTACTTCATTTTTCAGTTACATCTTTATTTTTTAAAAAAGGTAAAGAAAAACAAATGAAAAACACCAAAAGAAAAGTAGAAATGTCTAAATGAAACAAAACAAAATCAACTGAAAGAATATAAGAAGCAACTGAAACAATACTAGAATCAACTGAAACAATACAAGAATCAACTGAAGGAATATAAATATCAACTGAAAACATCATCAACTGAAAGAATACAAGTAGCAACTGAAAGAATACTATAATCAACTGAAAGAATATAAATATCAACTGAAAAATAACAACAACTGAAAACATGTGTATAAAACAACAAAAACTGAAACACAAACCCTAAAAACATGAAATAAATACTCTGATAAACTGAAAACATTCAAAAATAAAAAAAAAATATCTAAACTACTCTAAGAACTTGAAATCTACCTTGGATCATAATCACCATCTTTCTCTTTCTTCTTCCCAGCAGTAGACAGTGCCAAAATTTTATAGATGCGAGACTCTTCACTTCTTCGACTTCGGGCTACATTACAATTACAACAACAAAAACGCTCAAATTTTGAAAACAAAAAAAAAATTGCAGCAAAAATCAAACGAAATTATACCTAGAATCATCATCTCTGATCCTCTTCACCATATTTGCGATGCAAACGTAATGATTTACGAACAAAAAAACACGCTAAGTTTCAACAGCAGAGAAGCAGAGAAGCAGAAAAATTCTAGAAATAATCAGTAAATAATATCGGTTTCTTTGAAATGAAGAAGAATCAATTTTAAAACTAGCGAGAATCAAGTAGAAATCCAAAAAACAGTTTCAAACTCGAAAAAAGATAATGACCTAATAACCGTTATATGTTTTTTCTAAAAATAAACAAAACTGCTGATCAACAAAACAAATATGAAAAAAAAAGAAAGCCCACGCGTTTTTTGATGGCTAAGCCCGTAACGGAAGGTATTGGGTCAGACGGTCTGACCCAATACTTTCACATAATAAAATGATATAGTGTATGTTAGAATGATATAGTGTATGTTAAAGTGATATAGTGTATGTTTAAATGATATACTGTATGTTTTTGTAATGCGTTTAAGTAAATATTTTCTATATTTCCTATTATGTTCCTATATGGTATAGTGTACGTAGTTTATGATACAGTGTACGTAGTTATGATATAGTGTATCTATTTTTAAGATAGTGTATGTTTCTGTAATGCATGTAAGTAAATAATTTCTATATTTCCTATTGTGTTCATATAGAATATAGTGTATCTCTGTATGATATAGTGTATCTCTGTATCATATAGTGTATCTATTTTTGATATATAGTGTAAGTACTTACCTGGAATGACAGCTGCATTAGATTCATCACTTGAAACAAATGAAGTAGGATATTGCTCGCCAAATTGATTTTCTATCTCATCATGAAACAGAACCACATTACCTACATAAAGTTATAGTGTTACTCTTTTGCTTAATGAAAGAATTGAAATTATTGATTTGGATGTTGTTACCTTCAACAGTTGGTGTATTATTGACATCTATTATCAGTGAATGTTGATGCTCATTTTGGATTGAATTGTGATGATGTTCGTCGTCGATTGCTTCAATGTTGTTCGTCGTCGTCGAGTGATATAGGTTGTCTATACTATATGGTTCAATACTCTGATTGAGATCTATTTGATCAATTAAACCTGAATTTTCCATGAATTTTTCGCAATTGTTCAATTCAATAGGAAATTGTTGAAGAATCAATTTAGTTTGCAGAAATAATTTCAATGGAGAGAAACAATAATTTGCAGAATTTTAATAGCGATAGAATCTATGGTTTTTGGAAACATTGAAGAGAGAGAAAGTGGCGGATTTTGGAAGTATTGAAGAGAGAGAAAATCGCGCATTTTTGGTAATTAAAAGTTAGTAAGGTTTAACGGATCACGTGCGTGGGCCTGGTCCACACTATTTTTAGTGTGAACCGGGTCCACACAAGTCGGATTGTACCATTTTATGGCCCAAAGGAAATAAGAAAGAGAAAAGAAATATGGTATACGTTCATTACCCTGCGAGCTTGCGGCAAGGAACAGAGGAAGGCCAGGCGACGAGAAGCGCTTCGCCAGAAATGGAGGCTGCATGCAGCACTCGGTGAGGGTCGAGGTGGCGGAGCCGCGAAGGTGTTTTCTTTCGTGGTGGAGGCTCGACGCAGGTGGGTTGCTGAGAGAAAAGGGTGATGCGGTTGGTTGTGCGAGAGGAAGAAAGGAGAGCGAGTGTGAGACAGAAAGGTGGCTCGACTGGCGCGACTGGGTGGCGCGGAGTGCTCGGTGGCTGGGGATAGCGGCGGCAGACGTGGGTGGTTCAGTGGTGGTGCGGTGGAGCTCGCCCAAAAACAGAGGAAACAAGGCAGTGGTATTTTGTGGTATTTTTGGCTAATAAAAATCTGATTTTTTTGCTTGAGGCTAGATGGAATTATAAACCGGTATTTATAGAAGTTATTGGAAGCTATGCTCCTACTGTCGATCAGTTTATCCTTTGGAAAAAATCTGAACTTGGGTCAAGATACATTAATGGAGGAAGATTGAGAAATTCAAAATTTGGGGCTTCTTCTAGATTTTGTGCGATATTGTAGCAAGCTTTATTGACTTATGAAGAAGATTTCTGACATGAGCGCTGTAGTATAGAGTTAAAGTGTTTGATTTCATGTGTGAACACTTTTAAAGAATTTGCCAGAGAAAAAAGAATGGAGGAAGGAAGAGGATGGTATAGAGTTCTAGACTCATAGGGGCATTTTTGTAATTTCTATTTTTGCTTAAGTATGTGCTTGTTCTATTGTCTAATAGTTAGATTAAATAAAGGGAACTTGAAATAGCTTATAATACTTCCTAATATCTATAATTCTTGTTAATCTTAGTTTGAAAAGATTTAATTCATAATTAATCCCACACTTAGTATTACTTAGATACGAGATATTACGACAAGAAATAAAGATATAAAGATACTCAAGATTTTGTGGTCTAACCAGCGTATCGAAGAGGCTACATGGGAGATTGAAGATGAGATGAGAAAGAAGTATCCTGAACTCTTCGACTAAGCGAGTTGAGTTTCGGGACGTAACTCCTTCAAGGGGGGTAGAGTGCGTGCGCGCATTTTGCTAGAAATTAGTAAGAATTTGTTGCATTTATGGACGATTTTAAAGTTTTCAAGGAAACCTTTTCAAGCGAAGTAAGCATTTCATAATTCAAAACATTCAAGGCAAAAATTTTATTCAGTAGCGTATTATTTGGCTACTTGTCTTATTTATATTATTTGGCTACTTGTTTTACTTAGTAGCGCCTTATTTGGCTACTTCTTAAGAAAGAATTATATTAGGGCGTAATGCTCATGAGTTTTCAAAGTTGAAAGTTTGGATAAGAGAGGAGGTTTTTATTTAAGTTTTGAGACGAAACTTCTTTTAAGGGGGGTAGACTGTAATCCCTCGTATTTTAAGATATTTAATTAAATAGTCTTAATCATTTTGAATTAATAAAGCTATTTAATTTCAGAATTTGAGAGCAAAATGATATTTTGGTCATTTTACAAAATAGTAATTGAGTATTTTCACGAAGAAATATTTTAGTCTTTTCAGGAAAGTATTTTTAGTAATATTAGTGAGAAGATTATTTTGGCAATTTCATTATCACATGTATTTTGGTAATTTATGAGTAAGGGTATTATAGTCTTTTAACCAAAAAGACCACCACTATAAAAAAGGAAAGCCTAGTTTTACCATCATTTAGTAGCCACTTTCTTCAAAAAGGAGTAAGATGGGTTTCCTTTTCTCTCTCAAACTCTAGTTCTTCCTCAAGTAAGTTCTTCAAAAATTCAAACTTTTAATCTAGTTTTATTTTTGATAATTGTAGGAGGATCTTTCAAATATCAAAGGGAAGCAAAAAGGTTAATCTTTTTATGATTTTTATTTTCTTCCTTTATTTTTCTCCTTATTTTTTTCGGTCTATCTCTCTTCCCTTGCTATTTCCGGCCACGCGGTGGTGGGGCGCCAGCAGGCTTCGACGAGTGTTGTGTGGGCCACTGTCATGCCGGCAGTGATGGTGGCGGCTGGGCACGACGAGTGTCGCCCTGCCCACTGCCATGCCGGTGGTGGTACATGCGGTACTCGCGGTGGCTACCGGTTGGTGTGTTTTCATATCTATGGTTTTTGAACCACTTGTAAATTTCTTTTTTATCATTTATTAATCAAATTACAGCAGTAGTTAAGTTAATAATTATTAATTTTTATGAAGTTTGAAGTACTAGTTTATAGTGGGTTTTGCCTACTAGTAAAGTTTCTCAAGTTTATGACTCAAAATTAGTTTAAAGCCCTTTTAAGGAAAAATTAGCTTTTTTTTTCGAAGGAGAAATTTCATTAATTGAAGGTCAAACGACATCTACAATAGATATTGAAGAAAAATAAGATACAATCAAACAAGGTTAAATCAAATTCGTCTTTGAAAAAACTACAATGAACCAGATCGAGCAATACAACGCAGCCCCCTTGTATTTGCTGAATCAAACAACTATTGATGATGAAGTCTACACTAGTAGAAAAAAACCTCAAATACTCCGGTTTTTTAGGCCACAAATGCTCCGTATTTGACGCGTAGCAGACCTCGCCCGAGCATCTGAGACTTTTACAAATGCTCCGGTTTTTAAGATAAAATCAGAGCATTTGAGCCCCAAAAAATTTAATTTTTTTTTCTTTTTTGCTTTTTTTATCTTAAATTGATGGACAATCATTTACATGTAGATAAAAGTTTCATTTCTAATATTTTTGTTCATAAATACAAGATATAGTACAAATAAATAACAATTATTATTAAGGTAAACTAATATATCCATATGAACATATTCCTTAAATGTTATAGGGACATAAAATTTTCTGGAATCCCATGCACCAAACTACAGCACCATCCTGCAATGCAATTCAAATACTGCAATAAGGTGCAACTATAGTTGAAGTAAGCAACAAGCACTCAAGTGTTCTGCATTAAGCTAATCATACTATTGTAAATAAAGGAAAGGAAAAAGAGAAGAAAAATGGACATCCAGCAGACACTAAAATTGAGGAATTTGCATATTATGTTAGTTCCATACTTCTGAAAAATTTCTCAGCCAAAATCCATGCTGGACTATGTAGGATGTGCTTAAACATCTGACTTTTTATAGTTTGCATCCTCTCAAGAAGTATAGTGTGATCAATTTTTAAATTCACATAATAGCAAGTCAACAAAACTAGTAAAAATGGCAGAAAATTGCTTGGAAGTGGGGACACAATATTACTATGGAATTGAAGCATGCAAGGAAGCTTTGGATGAAGGTCGTATAACATAAAAGATGCACATGGACAAAATCCAGTCCTTTAAGAAGCACGCATTGACAACAACACGCCACAAATTATATTATGACGCTAGTCGTGTGGTGCACCATATATTAACAACATCCACATTTGTCAAATGTTATGTCCTAAATTTTTCTCTAAGCTGGAACTTGCAGGTAAAATGTTTATCATAGCTAGAGAGCATCAGGTAGCAGCTACAACAAGCAGATATGAAGTATGCAAAATAATCTGGTTGGAAGAACATTGGATATTGACCAAGACCTAGTCAAGTAGTGACGTTATGCCGAAGAAGTAGGATGGAGCAGTTGGCAAGCAGAGGAGAAGATCTCCCTTGATTTTAGGAGTTGTGGCATCTTCTTAGGGAGTTTGTTATGCAACGTTCAAATGGGGGGAATAACGTTATAAAAATGTACTAGTATAAATAGAAGGGAAAATATTCTGGGAAAAACAAGTCTTTACATTGCTCTTACATTTATACTTTCTCTTCCACATTTACAGTATTCATAAGTGTATCTAGTACTAGCTGCTAGCTGCTAGCTATAAGTTGTAACTCTCTCACATAGTGGATTGGTGGACTCAATTCCACCCGCGGTTTTTACCCTTTTTCTTGGGGTTTTCCGCGTCAACATTTCTTGGTGTCTTGCCTTCTTTTTGCACTTGTTTAATTTCGTAGCTAGTTTCTTTTATTGTTCCTAGCTGCATTTGCATTAGTTGTAGATCCTCAGCTAAGTTCTGCCTGTTCAGAATTTGGCATAAACAGTTTGGCGCCCATCGTGGGGCTCTACAGCTAAACTCTCATTAAAATCCTAAAAAAGAAATACCTCAACCCTACTCTGAAAAATGGCTGACGATTCTGCCGATGCGATGAAAGCAGCCTTGCTGAAGGCTCAAGAAGACCTTCACCGCACTCAATCTGAAGCCCAGCAGACCATTGACAGCCTCAGGAAGGAGCTAGAGTCTGTCAAAAGTAGCAAAACACCTAAAACCCGTGCTCGTGGTATAATCCCCAAGATCCTTAGCCTCGAAGACTCGGAAGCCAGCGAAGGCGAGGACGAGGAGGCCAGATCTGACGAAGATGCAGAGGAAGCTGATCCCGCAGCTAAGAAGATGGCGCTCCTGGAATCTCAGAATAGGAAGATACTTCGCATGCTGACGAAGTTGCCTAGAGCACCAACCCCTGTGGCTGAAGAATCTCCCGATGGCTATGCTCAATCCCCCGTCGTGGAAGAGATTGCGAGGGCCCGGATTCCTAAGAAGATCAATGTGACCCAGCCTCACAAGCTGTATGATGGAGCTGCGGATCCCTATGATCATGTAGCGCAATATAAGCAAAAGATGTGGACCCTGTCCATTCCTGAGCATCTGCTGGAGGCTACCATGTGCAAATCCTTCGGGGCCACCTTGTCTGGGCCTGCTCTGCAGTGGCTGATAAGCCTAAAATCAGGTAGCATCCAAAATTTCGCTGCTTTGATTAACAAGTTCTATATGCAGTTTTCTAGTAGCAGGGTTCTAGAGAAGCATACCGGCGACCTGTATCGCATCACCCAGAAGACAAATGAAGCTGTGAGGCAGTACCTGGATCGATTCAACAAGGAGATGATCTCAGTCAAGAACCTGGATGTTCCCACCGCTATTGAAGCATTCAGGAGAGGACTAACCTATAAATCTAGATTGTATTATGAATTAACCAGGTACCCATGTGGCACATTCGAGGAGGTTAGAGCCAGGGCTATGGCTGAAATCTGCGTCGAAGAGGACGAAGCGTCTAGGTACGAAAGCGAGCCCAGCTATGATCGGAAATCCCAGAATCAAAAGAAAAGTGATTGGCTCCACCAGCCATACCAAAAGCGCGAAAGTAACAACGTAGCCAGCAAGGCCACAGGTAAAACTGCTAATAATGACAACCCTTCTATTGCTTCCTATTGCTTTAATGTGGACGCAGGAGGCGTAGTAAACGCACTCGAAAATCTGGGGACAACCGCTAGATGGCCACGCAAGAGCGACAAACCAGACAGCGAGAAGGATACCATCAAATGGTGCAGCTATCATAGTGACCATGGCCATCGGACGGAAGGCTGCAACGCCATCAAAAAGGAAGTAGCTTGGCTGCTCAAAAAAGGCTACCTCGAGCATCTGATGGGAAAGAAAGGGCAACAAGAAGATAAAGCTGGCTCTAGCCAGCAGCAGCCACATCCACCACCTGAGCCCCTACACGATAAGGTAAGCAATTCTATCTCAGGAGGTTCAATAATATGTGGACTAACATACTCTGCAGCTAAGAGATTCGCCTGAGAAGGCTCCAAAACCGCACCAAGCCCGCTGAGAAGCGCAGAAGAGAAAAAGCTCAGGAGTATGACCATCAGCTTCGACGAAGAAGATGGGGATGAAGAAGCTGACAATCATGACAACCTCGTCGTATCTCTCACCGTCAGCAACTGCCTCATGAAGCGAGTCTTAATAGACAATGGCAGCTCAGCTAATATCATTTTCAAAAGCGCCCTTGAGAGCATGGGGTTGCAGGAAGCTGATATCCTTAGGAAAGCAACTGTCCTGTTCGGGTTCAATAGCGACCCAGCTACAACGCTCGGGGAGATCGTGTTGCCCACCTATGCAAAAGGAGTCAACCTTCAAACCAGGTTCAATGTGGTAGATTGTCCCTCAGCATATAATATCATAATGGGGACACCATGGATCCACAAAATGCGAGCTATGCCCTTAACTTATCATCAGACTATCAAGTTCCCTACCAAGTGGGGAGTGCAAGAAATCAGGGGCGATCGCAAGCTGGCTAGGGAGTGTTATAGCATATCTCTAAAAGCAAAAAAGGAGTCCATCTAGCAATTACAGCAAGGTCCGGCGCCAGCCAAGCTAGCAGAGCAAGATGTAGATGAAGTGGCGTTGGACCCAGCGAAGCCGGAGCAGACCGTTCAAATTGGGGCATTCCTACCAGCTAAGGAGAAGCAACGGATTATCGAGTTCCTAAAGAAAAATATAAGCTGCTTCGCATGGAGCCACGAAGACATGGTAGGCATTGAGCCTGATATCATTACACATAAGCTGAATTTTAATCCTAATTCGAAGCTCGTAAAGCAGAAAAGAAGAAAGTTTGCTCCAGAAAGAAATATGATAGTCAATGAGGAAGTGGAAAAACTGCTGAAAGCTGGCAAGATTCGAGAAGTCAAGTATCCTGACTGGCTAGCTAATGTGGTGGTTATAGGAAAGAAGAATGGCAAATGGCGAGTGTGCATTGATTTCACTGATCCCAACAAGCGTGCCCTAAAGATCCATTCCCGCTGCCACATATCGATGCATTGGTGGATGCTACAGTTGGGCACGAAAGGCTAACATTCTTGGATGCATACTCAGGTTACAATCAGATACTCATGGATCCTGCAGATCAAGAAAAGACAGCCTTCATGATTGAGAGAGGCATCTATTGCTATAAGGTGATGCCCTTTGGGTTGAAGAATGCAGGTGCCACCTATCAGCGGCTAGTCAACAAGATGTTCGAGAAGCAGCTGGGGGACACGATGGAAGTCTATATAGACGACATGTTGGTCAAAACAAAGAAAGCTGAAGACCATGTAGACCATCTGCAGGAAATCTTCGAAGTTCAAAGAAGTATGGGATGAAGCTCAATCCTAGCAAATGCTCCTTCGGGGTCCCGGCAGGCAAGTTCCTGGGATATATAGTCACCCAGCGAGGAATAGAAGCCAATCCAGGCCAGGTGCAGGCACTAATAAATATTCAATCACCACGGAATCTGAAAGAGGTCCAGAAGCTGACCGGGAGAGGAGCTACACTGAATAGATTCATATCCCGGTCCTCAGCCAAGTGCCACCTGTTTTGCAAGATCTGAAGGCTTATCTAGCTCAACCTCCCCTACTATCAAAGCCAGCTGCAGGAGAGACTCTCCAGCTGTATTTAGCTGTCAGCAGCAAAGCGGTAAGTGCAGTACTATCTAGGGAGGCAGAGAATCAACAACTCCCAGTTTACTACGTAAGCAAGTCTTTGCTAGATGCTGAAACCAGGTACACGTCACTTGAAAAATTAGTATTAGCTTTGTATATGGCATCTCGTAAGTTAAGACACTATTTCGAGTCTCACCCTATTCATGTTATAACTAATTACCCTATGAAAGCAGTGTTGCAAAAACCTGAATGCTCAGGGAGAATGGCCAAGTGGGCCATATCCCTAAGTGCACATGACATTAGGTATCTGCCCAGGACAGCTATAAAATCACAAGCCCTAGCTGACTTTGTGGCTGACTTTAGTCCTGACCTAGCAGCTGCAGCTGAAGAAGAGGTGCGCCACATTAATAAAGTAGGTAAGTCAGGCTCCTGGCAGCTGTATGTCGACGGATCCTCAAACTTCAGAGGAGCTGGTCTAGGTATAGTACTAAAGTCGCCACAATGGGACATGATAGTACGCGCTATCTGCTGTGATTTTAAAGCTACCAACAATGAGGCTGAATATGAAGCCTTAATTGCAGGTATGATACTAGCATATGATTTAAAAGCTAACAGTTTACATGTGTTCAGTGATTCGTTGCTAATAGTAAGCCAGGTAAAAGGAGAATACGCAGCTAAAGATTCGAAGATGGCCTCTTACCTAGAGCTAGTCAAAGATAAAGCTAAACTGTTTGAAGAGTTCAGCATAAAGCAAATCCCAAGGGACCATAATACCAAGGCCGACGCTCTAGCTAACCTAGGATCAACACTTAGGAAATGCGATGTCAAGTCAGTGTCAATAGCTCATCTAGCTAGGCCAGCCATTAGTAAGGAGGTGAACGTGGTGCAGCCAGACAACAGTCGCACAGAAAGCGCTAGCTGGACCCAACCAATAATCGATTTTCTAGAAAGGGGTATCCTGCCAGAAGATAAGCTGGAAGCTAGGAAGTTGCGAATGAAAGCCACCAGATATCATGTCATTTCAGGTACTTTGTTTAAAAGAGCCTGCACTAGCTACGACCTATTACAAAGATGCTTGGAGAAAGAATAGTGGGAGCTCACACTCAAAGAATTCCACGAAGGCGAGTGTGGGTCCCATGCAGCTAGAAGAAGCCTATCAAACAAGATCCTGGCATATGGGTATTATTGGCCAACCATGCGTGCTGATGCAAAGAGGTATGTGCAAAAATGCGAAAGTTGCCAGAAGCATGCATGTATGTCTCACCAGCCAGCTGAGGTATTGCATCCCACCTTGACACCCTGGCCTTTCATGAGGTGGGGCATGGACATTGTGGGGGAAACTACCTGTAGCCCCAGGGCAAAAAGTTTTCATGCTAGCACTCACAGATTACTTCTCCAAGTGGATCGAAGCTGGGGCATTCCAGCACGTGAGAGACAAAAAAGTGATATCCTTTTTGCATACTAACATCATCTGCAGGTTCGGGGTACCTAGCGAAATTGTTTGTGATAATGGATCGCAGTTCATAAGTGACAAGACAAGGCAGTTTTGTCATGAATGGAACATCAATCTGGTAACCTCCACACCTAGATACCCACAGGCTAATGGACAAGCTGAGTCCAGCAACAAAGTAATCATCAACGGCATTAAAAGGCGCCTAAAAGCTAAGAAAGGAAAATGGGCAGAAGAGTTGCCTAAGGTGTTGTGGGCAAACAGAACGACACCAAGAGGCGCTACAGGAAGAACTCCCTTCTCACTTATGTATGGGTGCGAGGCGGTGCTACCTGCAGAAGTAGCTATCCCTACAGCTAGATATGGGTTGCTGACTCCTGAAACCAATGATGAAGAGCTTAGATATGACCTGGATTCCATCGAGGAATTAAGAGATAATGCACTAATACGGATGGCTGTGCAGTAGCAGATAGTGGCCGCAGCTTCAACAAGAATGTCAAAGCCAAAGTATTCAAGGTAGGAGATTGGGTTCTCAGGAAAGTTTTTCAAAATACCAAAAGAGATCAACGCATGTAAGTTAGGAATAAGCTGGGAAGGTCCTTAACTGATTGACCAGATAGTTGGGAAAGGAGCTTATCGCCTAGTTACCAAGGATGGGAAGGCAGTACCTAGAAGCTGGAACGCTTCTCATCTCAAGCTATATCACTTCTAACCTGGGGCACCAGCCAGGTTACTACCGGGCCATAGGCGCCAGAATCTTCAAGAAAGGCAACCATTGTTTTGCACAAAGCATTGGTCCACCAGGTAAGCAAAACATTCACATTTGTGATAACTTAAGTATTTTACGATTGTTGCTCGTAGCAGCCGCCCACCTGAGTTTTGCCCATGCGCAGGTAAACGCAAGGGGTCGCAGCACCCATGTAAGTAGCTGGAACTGCAAAGTTCAGCTACAAGGTCGTAACGCCAGCTTGAGTAGCTAAGGGTTGAAGCACCAGAACTTAGCTGGATGGTCGTAGCACCAAGGAAACGGGCCCAACCAAAAACAAACAACGCATACGCCAGGTAAATAAGTTGTTTAAATATCTAAGAGCAAAAGCATGCATGCAACATAAGTATTTACCAAAGTTTCAACAGCTAAGATCAAAAGGCAAAAGCATAAGTCCAAACGATTAAATACCAAAAACTAAATATGTTCTTACAAAAACATATTGTCCCCGTAGACAATGGTAAAAATACTTAAGCCAACTAAAATTAAATTGTTCTAAAATGGAAGTTGATAAATAGCTAAAGAAATTAAGAAGCTACACTGGCATCATCGTCAACAACTTTATCTTTGTCACTCGGGGCAGTGCCCTCTGGCTGACCCAGTGTAGTTGGAGATTCAGCTGTGGACTACTCTGAGTCATTTTCCTTGCTGCCTGTAGCTAGAGCCTCCAATGCAGCCATGGAGTCCAGCTTGAGAAATCTGTCAATGTAAAAATTGACACCCTTGTCGTCCAGCTTCTTGAACTTTATCAGGTAGGCCAGCTTGGCAGTTTCAATAATTTTAGCTTCAGCTTGAATGTCTAAAGCCCTCTCCTCAGCATCCTTGACAGCTGCAGCCAGGCGTTCGTTTTCTTTCTCAGCTTCAGCTATCTTCTCATCTTTCTCCAGCCTCTCTTTTTCAATTAATTTTTCTCAGCAGCTAATTTGCTTTCAGCGTCCAGCCGGGACTGTTTCTCCCTCTACAGCTTAGCTTGGTGGCTTAAATTGTCTTTTTGCAGACGAGCCGCCTTGTCTTGAAGGGTGGCAACAGTCCGGAAGCTGTCCCTATCAGCTAAGCAGTTCTGGGAAAGCTGGCACACAAAGAAAAAGTGTAAGTATAAGCAGCAACGGTAATATTCGTTGTATAATCTGTTCATAAGTCATTTCTAACCTGCAGTGATAGCTACACAACATGGTTCAAAACGACCTCAGGGTCCTGTCCTTTCAACCTTTTATGTGCAGCTGGAAACATGAGCTTTTCAGCTGTAGGCCAAATCCCACCTTCTAAGCCTTCTTCAGCCAGGAAGTCTGCAGGAAAACTCATGAGAAACTCATCTTTAGGAGAGTCAGTTGTGATGTCGATTGTAGCTGGGATGGCAGATGAGCAAAGATGCTTGCGAGGGACCTTCTCAACCTGAGAGTGTCCAGAAGAGGCAGCTGATCTCTTCCTGTTTTTCAGCCTGTCCATGGCATCCTCGTCGGACAAATTGCTAGATCTTGCTGGAACTGCATGTATAGAGAAAACCCGTTAGCCCAATGTCTAAAATCATGAATTAGAAAAAGCCTTTGCAGTCTAGGATTACCTATAGACATCGAGTTGGTGCGAGAAGTAGCTTTTGAGTCTAGTGGTAGAACCTCAGCAGGAGCTGTGAAGGTGCGTTCTTCAACGGGGAAGGTAAGCAGCTCGGGTAACCTCTCAGCTTGCTCAGGTATCTGAGAAATAATGGGGCCAAGACCTGCAAGGAAAACAAGGTAAGAACCTAGTTAATTCATTTTTAGGAATAAAAACAAATTGAATGGATAGGTACCTTTGGTAGACCAACCCCCAACCAGAGGGCTCCCAGCTTCGCCAAGAGAATCTTTCACTACGAAAAAATACCTAGTCTTCCATATGGAATCAGACGCAATTGTACCCTCTATCAATGGGGGAAGGGAGCTTTAGCCCTAAAAGTTATAAAACCCTTGCCTGACTTCCTAACGCTGTAGGCAGTTAAGAGTTCGTTTAGAGAAAATGGGTTATGCCAGGTTCTAGTCAGAGTCTCTAGGGTCGAGCAGGTTTTCTAAAAAGCTGGCATCAGCTGGCCAGGGGATAGGTGAAGGACCTCCATAAAAGACCTAGTAAGGGGAGAAAATTCATAGTTGTAACCTAAGTAGAAAGGGTGCTCATAGTAGCAGATGTGATCCTCCGGGCAGGTTTCAGGCCTGCATGTGGGAATGGGGAGGATGATCTGGGCGTTTTCAGGGAAATTCCCTAGCACCTTCTGCACCTCGATGTCTCGCTCAGTGACAGACGAGGCCATATTGTCTATTGCTCTACCCATCAGAGAGAAAGAAAGATCTAAAAATTTCTAAGAAAGCAAACGAAAGAAAGGAGAGAGAATTTACCTGAAAAGAGAAAATTCGCAAAGGCTTAGGATGAAGAAAGATCTCAGGGAGAGGTAAAGGGGTCCTTAAATACTAAGAGCTCAACGACACTCTAAGCTAACGGATAGATAATTAATGTTATACGAAAAGTTATCTTTTAGCTGTTGATAAGTAATCAATTACCTGATAATTCTATCTTTTCCCAAGAAAGTTATCTTTTAGGCGGTTACAGAGTTTATCCTCTAAGTAAAAATTTGTCTTCAAGCGTTTTTATTTTTTCAGGAGAAAAGATAAAAAATTCTAAGTAAGCATGAGTCTATCCTAATTATGAGATGATCTTTTTGGCTAACCACTGTTTTATTTTGTTTGGTAACTTGCGATTTTAACTTAGTTGCGCCTAGGTTGGCATCACAAGTTAGGGGCAATTGTTATGTCCTAAATTTTTCCCTAAGCTGGAACTTGCAGGTAAAATGTTTATCACAGTTAGAGAGCATCAGGTAGCAGCTACAGCAAGCAGATACGAAGTATGCAAAATAATCCGGTTGGAAGAACATTGGATATTGACCAAGACCTGGTCAAGTAGTGACGTTATGCCGAAGAAGTAGGATGGAGCAGTTGGCTAGCAGAGGAGAAGATCTCCCTTGATTTTAGGAGTTGTGGCATCTTCTTAGGGAGTTTGTTATGCAACGTTCAAATGGGGGGAATAACGTTATAAAAATGTACTAGTATAAATAGAAGGGAAAATATTCTGGGAAAAACAATTCTTTACATTGCTCTTACATTTATACTTTCTCTTCCACATTTACAGTATTCACAAGTGTATCTAGTACTAGCTGCTAGCTGCTAGCTATAAGTTGTAACTCTCTCACATAGTGGATTGGTGGACTCAATTCCACCCGCGGTTTTTACCCTTTTTCTTGGGGTTTTCCGCGTCAACATTTCTTGGTGTCTTGCCTTCTTTTTGCACTTGTTTAATTTCGTAGCTAGTTTCTTTTATTGTTCCTAGCTGCATTTGCATTAGCTGTAGATCCTCAGCTAAGTTATGCCTGTTCAGAATTTGGCATAAACATCAAAGACAACAGCATGAACATCATCTTGTAAGTTGTAACTAAGGCCAAAAGGATTTGAGTTAAAATATTATATATATGTTCAAAACCTCCTTTTGTGAGCCAGTACAATGAATCAAGTCTGCCAACTAAATTTAAAAGCAAAGTACGCAACATCTCCCTCTCCTAAAAATCTATCTTAAATCAAAACATTTAGCACGAAGGCCAAATGAAATGACTATGCAAGTCGCAACTCGCAAGTGCCCAGCCAGGCCCGGCCCTGGGGGATGTTTGAAGGGGCAAAGGCCAAGGGCCCAAGGCTAAAAGGGGCCCAGTCCTCTAAATTTTAAAATAGAAAAAAAAACTCAATTTTCACTACGCATTAAGTCACGCGCGTTCAAATTCAGTCTCAAACTCCTCGTCTTCTCCTCCTCTTCAGTTCTTCACTCCTCTCTCTCTCTCTTTCCAAGATCCACATTAAAATCTTCTTTTAATTTCCAAAATTTTCTCTAATCTCAATTAGACTCATTGAAGTTTTCCATATTTCCCAAAAAATTAGCTGTTAAATTTTCCTTAAATATGACAACGAGAATTTTTTTTTTCTACAATTTAGATAGGGAAGAAATGAAAATTCTATAATGCAATACTCATAAGATTTAGTATGAATCAAGTGAAATTATTAAGATATTACGAAATTGAGAATATGAGTAAGGTTTTTGGGAATTTTTTCGATTTTGATTTGGAAGTGAGTTTCGAGTTTCAATTTTGATTTTTGATTTCGATATTCACGCCTGACTGAGTGATGGTCGGAAGGTCATCGGTGGTTGCCGCCTGCCGGAGCCCATCACAGTCGTCAATTCGCTTCATTACTTAGTGGTTGCTTTCCTGTCCTGCAGCTGCCAAGCCTCTGTTCGTGTTGCCGGATTATCGATGCCGCACCGCCTGCCGCCTTCCCGAAAGATTGCTGCCGTAGTGACAAATTCAAAGTGTTGTTATTCCTTTCTTTTGTCTATAATATGATTTGAGTATTCTAATTGTTGTATTTCTATCATTTGGATTTCTTAATTTCTGTGTTTGATTTATTTTATTTGCAAATCACAATGTTGCCTAAAAAAAAATTATATGGAAGTGAAAAAAGGAGGAAAAGAAAAAACTTGCTGAAGAGTTAATAAAAAAGCAAAAAACATGTATAAGTTGCTTGAATAATTTTTTTTGGTAAATTCATTTGCAAATTTGCGTTCGCTTGATTAAAAAATTTATTTCATAGAACTAGTATCAAATGTTTTTTATTTTGTTCAATTATAAACTGTATTTTGTAAAGGGCCCCAATATACTATTTTGCCTAGGGCCCCAAAAAGATCAGGACCGGGCCTGTGCCCCGCTCAAGCCCGATCTCTCAATAAGGAAGGTCGACCTCATTTATTGACATGAGAAGAGTATAATAAATTAATAACTCGAGAAATTGACCAACAAGCTTGGACACATCATGATGAGATATTAGACAATTCAGATGAGAAAGCAAAGAACATGAATGCATCAGTTAGACCAAATCAAACCTCTGAATTGCTCCACCATTGCCAATATCACCAGAAGCTGCAGTTAGAAGCAAAAGTTCCAAGTAGCCCTTAGAGGCATCCTGCAAGAGTAAAGGTAGAGAAGTCAACACAAAAAGAAAAAAAAGAAGGAAAAAAAAAAGGTATAAGCAGGTAACAGATCAGATCTTTTTATGAACTAAACTGAACAATTTCTTGCTGATGAAAACTGATTTTTACATATCCAAGCTGATTTTTGCTAACTTACATCCCAATAACCTTTGGACCAGTCTGTCCGAAAATGGCATTATCAATAGCAAGAATTAAATTGCAAATCATGTGTAAAATATGTCCTCCTCCAACAGCATACCCAACAACCTAATATTTTATACATCACAATATTAATATTAATCTATAATATGATGTATAAAGAAAGACAAATATCATAGACTAGCAAGATGATCGATGAATATACCATTACTATAACAGGTTTTGAAAGTCGCCTTATTTGGACTTGCTCGAAGATGAGTGTGAAAGTTGTTGGGTATATGGCGTGATATGAAGCTCATGGAGGTGTATGGGTGTGGAGATGAGGTTGCGTAGAAGGAAAACGTCATTTGGGACATAAGGCTAACTTTGAATGGTCATATCTTTCAATCTAGAAATGATTTTGAGGTGATTCAAAGTGGAGGTGATAGCTTGTTCCGAGAGCTTTCCAACGATAGGTCATATGCTCAATTCCGGTGAGAAACGAGGAAGTTATGACTGTTTTACAAAGAACTGACGAAGCTGACGGCAGAAGACTCAGGTTCGCCCGCACCTGAGGCCTGGTGCGCCCGCACCAAGGGATGGTGCACCCGCACCTATCGAGGACGCGTTTTTTTCCCGGTTTTGCTTAGTGGGGGTATAAATAGGTGCCCTAATTGCGTCATTAATGTATTCATCATCTTTAAACACATAGTTTCAGAGAGAGAAAGCTTTAGAGAGAGCTCTTGAGTGCTTTTGTAATCTCTATCAAACATTCATCGATTCGTAGTGCAGATTCGTGGTTTTTCTCCCAATTCTTGGGTTTCCACGTAAAATTTCTGGTGTGTTCTTTCCTGCTTTATTATTTGATATTCTATTATTGTTTGCTATTATTCTTAGATTTATAGTCAATAGGACTTACAAGTGGTATCAAGAGCTAGGTTTGATTATTGTCTAGATCTAGAATAATTAACAATGGAGGATTCAAAGATTAGAATTGAGAAGTTTGATGGGACAGATTTTGGATATTGGAAGATGCAAATTGAAAACATCTTATATCAGAAAAATCTGTATCAACCTTTGTCTGAAAAGCCTGCTGAGATGGAGGAGGCTAAGTGGAAAGTACTGGACAGACAGGCACTAGCGGTGGTGCGTTTGACATTGGCTCGGACTGTGGCGTTCAATATCAAGGATATCAAAACAACGGCTGGATGGATCAAAGCACTGTCAGATATGTATGAAAAGCCCTCTGCAATGAATAAGGTATATCTGATGCGCCGTTTGTTTGGTTTAGAGATGATAATGGTAGTTCTGCTGCTGAACATATTAATGAAATTAATTCATTAATAAGTCAGTTATCTTCGGTTAATATTGCCTTTGAGGATGAAGTGAAAGCCCTAATTTTGTTGTCCTCTTTACCTACTGCTTGAGAAACTGTTGTAACTGCTGTTAGTAATTCCTCTGGTAAAGAGAAATTGGTTTATGATGTTGTCCGTGATCTGATTTTGAGTGAGAGCATTCGAAGGAAGGAGAGTGGAGAATCATCTGGAGCATACAGTGCAGAAGGTAGAGGGAGGGGAAAAGGGAGGAACTTTCAGGGAAAATCGGAGTTAAAGGGGGACCGGAGTAAGTCAAAAGGCAGAGCTAGTGTTACTTGCTGGGGGTGTGGTAATGAAGGACACTTAAAGAGAGATTGTCCTAAGAAAGTGAATGGGAAAGGGAAGAATAAGGTTCAAGAAAGTGATGATGAAGAAGATGCATCAACTAACTTGATTTCTGAGTACGATTCCGATGCTTTGATGGTAAGCATGGATGATCAGGAAGAGTTGGTTGGGTTCTCGGGATCATGGGTCTTGGATTCAGGTTCTTCTCATCATTCCTCACCATGCAAGGAGCTGTTTCGGAATTTCAAATCCGAAAAACTTGAAAAGGTCTATCTTGCGGATGGCAAGACAGTGGAAGTCATGGGGAAAGGTGATGTGAGTGTGAAACTCACACATGGTGGCTCGTTGGAGTTGAAGAATGTCAAGTTTATCCCGAGGTTGAAGAAAAGCTTGATATCGGTAGCCCATCGGGTTACAAGGTTGTGTTTGATGGTGGTTCTTGGAAAATTGTCAAGGGAGCAATGATCATAGCTCGTGGGACAAGGACTGGAACACTTTACACCATGGGGAGCACAATGAAGGGATCCGAGATGGGGATGAGAACTTCATGTAAAGTGTCATTTGGTCGGAAGACTATCGATAGTGGGCAAAGGGATTAGAACCGTGATGAAGCGGTATCCCGGTGGCAAATTGACCGGTAAGTGCACAAGGTGAAGGACGGCACACAAGCATGTTGTGCCGGAAATCCTAAGTGGAACAAAGGGTGTATTGTTTTAGTGGGAGCAATGTGAGTTTGCTTTTAGAACAATGAGAAGCTTCTTTGGCTTAGGTGGTAATTTGTTTTATTGAAGTTTGAT
Organism: Beta vulgaris subsp. vulgaris; assembly: GCF_026745355.1. NCBI lineage: Eukaryota > Viridiplantae > Streptophyta > Magnoliopsida > Caryophyllales > Amaranthaceae > Beta > Beta vulgaris. Next base: position 37,855,154 of record NC_079210.1, read on the forward strand.
GAGACTTCAATGTGCTTCTTTGGTTGGAGAGGAAAGTGGTTGTTTTCCTTAGTTGTTGAGGAAGGGATCTTCATTTAGTTGTACTTTTCTCTAAGGTGATCCGACCTCCGAGATAGGAGGGTGTGTAGGTTCATGGAGTGATGGTGCAATGATTTGGAGGTTAGTTATTAAGAATCAAAGTCGGTGTAGACTTTGATATCTTTTGAATTGGAGTTGGTGCAAACTTCAATGTTAGTTTCCTTGGTGTAGAGGAGATGTTGTCATGGGATGCTTGAAGTATGCCATGGTTTGGACACGACTAGAGATTGCTTTTGCAGTGGGAGTTGTATGTAGGATGATGAATGAGAGGATGATGAAGGTATGAAGTTTTCTTCACTTACACCTATCTCCAAGTGGGAGATTGTTGGGTATATGGCGTGATATGAAGCTCATGGAGGTGTATGGGTGTGGAGATGAGGTTGCGTAGAAGGAAAACGTCATTTGGGACATAAGGCTAACTTTGAATGGTCATATCTTTCAATCTAGAAATGATTTTGAGGTGATTCAAAGTGGAGGTGATATCTTGTTCCGAGAGCTTTCCAACGATAGGTCATATGCTCAATTCCGGTGAGAAACGAGGAAGTTATGACTGTTTTACAAAGAACTGACGAAGCTGACGGCAGAAGACTCAGGTGCGCCCGCACCTGAGGCCTGGTGCGCCCGCACCTATCGAGGACGCGTTTTTTTTCCGGTTTTGCTTAGTGGGGGTATAAATAGGTGCCCTAATTGCGTCATTAATGTATTCATCATCTTTAAACACATAGTTTGAGAGAGAGAAAGCTTTAGAGAGAGCTCTTGAGTGCTTTTTTAATCTCTATCAAACATTCATCGATTCCTAGTGCAGATTCGTGGTTTTTCTCCCAGTTTTTGGGTTTCCACGTAAAATTTCTGGTGTGTTCTTTCCTGCTTTATTATTTGATATTCTATTATTGTTTGCTATTATTCTTAGATTGATAGTCAATAGAACTTACAAAAGTGAGTAAAGATGCCTTTTTGTTTATGCACTTATTACTACAAACTGGAAGAATTAAACAAAGTTACTCGCTTTAAATATAAATGCATCTTTATTCGCTTATTTTATAACAAAGTTACTCTGAAAGGGGCATCTTCAGCCATAATGATCTTCAACCATCAGTAAAAGACCTGGCACTTATCATGTCACATGATATAAGATACATTCAGCAAACGCAAGATCTGTAGGAGCATCTTCAGCAATAATAGGCTATAATGCAGTAATGCCATATCTAGCAAGCAACTATTACTATTATTCTTCGTCAATCGCAAAGGTTAATCAAACAGGCTACCGTCTAATTATCTGAAAGTAGCCGTGTTTGACACTCCAACAAAGATATGAAAGCCTTACCAAACACTTCCATTTCCACCCCCACACGTCCCTTTATCTTGAATCTTGATCCACATTTGCAGAGAAAAAGAAAAAATAAAATTAAAGGGAAAGCGAAGACAGGCTATCTATCATCCTATAATCTTTATCCATGAATATTGTATTACATAGACAATATATAATAACGATTGACAACGATAAGTGGACACTTAAGCTCCGTTTGGTAGGGCGTAAAACATTTTCAGTGTAAAATGATTTTCATGGAAAACAATTTACAATGGAAAACACAATTCCAAAATTAGTTTTCCGTTGTTTGGTTCGATGTAAGAAAAATGGTGAAATGAAAGGGAAAGTAAGGAGGTAGTGAAAAGAGTGTAGAAGAGAGATAAGGAAAATAGTTTTCCCTTCATTTTGGAAGGAAGATGGTTTTCATCATTGGGAGAGTAATTTTACCCCAAGGGAAAATGGTTTTACACTCTCTTGCCAACCAAACAATGTAAAACTGAAAATAGAGGAAAACAGTTTTCCGAGATAACGTTTTACGCCCTACCAAACGGAGCCTTAATGAATGCAAAAATATATATTAAACTACTAGTCAGTCACTGTGCATTCTCTCGTTTTCCTTTTTTATATAGTTATCGGGAAGGGGGTTGTTCATACTATGCTTGAATTCCTAAGCCAACTCTCCGTCATTCTTTACATTCTGATTTTGTATATTGCAAATCTGTAATGGTCACATCCAGGATATAAACATGGTAAAGCTTCTTAAATTTACCTTCATAAGCATAGCAATTCATAAAAGCATCCAATTTTGCAAGTAAATTGCAAGCAGCTATCCTATCACCAATACTTCGCAAACGATTTTCATTTCGTATCAGGATCGACCTGTTATACACTATAAAATTACAATAAAAAATCAACAATCCTTAGATAAGGTCAGAAAATAAAGTAATAAACAATACGAAAATTCTAAAAGCACATATCGTATCGTACATGGTTTGCAGAGAAATAGGCAGTAAAAATAATCAACCAGTAGCCACTAAAAGCGAGTATGCTTGATTATGTTCCGAGATTAATATTGGATCGTTGTTCAACTAAACTCCAAATGACATGAAATGTTCATCATATATCCATAACCATTGAGGGGTCATTTTAATACAGTCAATTTCTTGTTTTGGCTTTTTGATTTTAGAAATTATAGTAGTGAAATTAATAATTTTGAAAACTCATACCAATAACTACTTTATTTTTTTGTGATTTTCATATGTTTTCGGTTTTCAAATACCTAAAATTGAAAACAGAGAAACAATAACCAACATAGTGAAGTGACACAAGGGGTGCAATAACTCAAAAATGCAAACTCAATGGGAATTTTACTGCCAGGCTTGATGCTAACTTCAGTCATAGACTAACAGTATCAGCAGGGGAAACTAATGCTCACCAGACTTATTGTGCCTACCAAATTAAGCAGGCACCTGCGCAGGCGCTGTGTACTAGATTTTCATAACATCCAAGCAGCATATTTATTAAATATTACTCTAGAACCCATAAGACTCAGGACAACCTACTGGAGATTGTTCAATACCTTCATTGTAAGTATCCCTAAGACCCTAAATACTTGTAAAGCACGGTTTGTCGAAGTCTTATAACAGATTGTATCTGCACTAATATATATATATATATATATATATATATATATATATATATATATATATATATATATATATATATATATATATATATATATAATATATTATATATATATATATTCGAACCTCAAGGAAAAAAGAAAAGTATAGTCCAGAAAGTGTGAAAAGCATAAGCAGATGCATGTACTTAAAAGATGAAAAATTTACCTCTTATTGGAGCATAAATCTTGATAAAAAATCTGACCTGCTACTTCTCCTCGAGATTTTGCCGTTCACACTCAGTCAAGGCCTCACCTCTACTTAATTCCCTAGTACCCCCATTCAAATTATCTTCCACTCAAAATCATGGATCATCATTTTTTTTTTGTTCTTTAATTTAATAGTAATAATCAATTGCAAAGACAACCCCAAAACTTCATATTATTTTTGGATCCAACAAATTCAAAGTAAGAAAATATTAAGATACATAGAAGCCAAATAAAAAAGTACTATTGAAAACTCACATTACATTCATCATTAAACTCCAATTAGAACGCATCTCTAATAGCGTCAGCAGGATCTCAATTACTTCTGTGTTTTAGCATGCTCCAGAACAGCAACATTGGAACAGCATTGGCTTGTTGCGGTTGCCGGAATAGAATCGAGGTAAGAGATAAAGATGTTGACCCAAACAAAACCCTAGATGAAATCAAAGAAAACCCTAAAAAATTCCCAAATCTAGGAAACCAAAAAAAGGAACCTAAAAATACAGCAATAAAACTAAATCACAACAATAAAGTTTGTACGAAATTACCTGGACATGCATTCCAAGGAGCGGATCGAGAGAGAAGAGGGATAGAGAAGCAGTTTGATGAGGGAAAGAGAGAGAACGATGGAGGGGGTAATATCACAACTTAGCATCAAATTTTTAGTTTACCATCTATCGATTTTACCTAATTGGCAACATATTTCACAAGCCAACAAGCATTGACCGAACAGAAGTCGACGACGAAGCCCTAATTTGTCGACCAAACAGAGGTCGACTTGAGCCCTAATATGTCAACCAAACATAAGGAGTTGAGCCCTAATATGTCGACGGAACAGAAGCGGTGGACAATGGAGGACGGCTAAGTGGGCGAGAAAGCGAAGGACTTGGAAGAGAGGGAGGGAAGACGGACGGGGGACGGCTAAGTGAGTGAGAGAGCGGGCGACTTAGGAGAGGGAGGGAGTAGGGACTGAAACTGATATATAGGGTCGACTAATATTTGATTAAATTAACAGGGGGAAATTTCACCAAAAAAAAAACTCGCGCTTAACAATCCATGTACTCCGTTGACTAACCGGAGCATTTATTCACAAATGCTCGTGTTGATTAGTGAACCGGAGCATTTGACATCAAATGCTCCGGTTGATTAACCAACACGAGCATTTGTGAATTTTTTTTACTAAAATTATCACAAATGCTCAGTTTGATTATTCAACCAAAGCATTTGATAAGTACCAAAAGTTATTTTTTCCACTAGTGCTATCATTCTGACATAGTTTGGGAAGAACATTCTTGATCAAGCCATGTTTAATGCATCTGAGATTCCAATACCTTCATGTTGAGTCTCAAACTTCAACCAATGAGAACAATTTCTCTTACCTAAAAACAAAAAAAAAACCCTACTCACAACTCCTATAAGGGAGAAGGAAATCTCCACAATAGAGACTAAAAAAATCCCATAAAGATACTAATTTATTCAAAAAAAGTAAAAACTGAAAATAAAAGGGGAGGAGGGGCTTACCATGGATGAAAACATCCATGGCAGCCCCTAACTGATGAAGAAGGGGTAGGGGAGGTTAGGGTTTAGAGAGAAAAGAAAGGGGGCGGGGGACAACTAATTAGGAAAAATCAGCTTTATTATTAGTTTTAAAGATTTTTTAAGAAAAAATCAGCTTTATTATTAGTTTTAAAGTGCTGATTTTTATTTATTAGTAGCCTTGAATTGTTGTTCGTAAGTACTAATTGATAGTACTTTGTTCTTGAGGTTTCAAGCATAGTAGAAGCAATTGAAGCTTTTAATTGTTGATTTTTGTGTGTTATCAACGTACATACACCTTGACCTTTGATTGTAGTGGTTTTAAAGGATTATTCATTCAGCATGAGGAGTAAGTAGAGTCTTATGCCTATAATTGTTTGAGTACATGTTGAGAACTTAGACAGGTGATTAGGAATGTAACTTTATTTTGAGTTATTCCTATATTTGAAAAGCATGTGACTGGTGATAATTGCTTTTGAGCATGATTAAAGTTTTTCTTGAAGTTAGGGCTTGCATGAGAATACATTATTGAGCAAGGTCTCACTAGAAGTTATATTTTATTGAGCAAGATCTCGTTAGAAGTTATATACTTTATTGAGCAAGGTCTCACTAGAAGTTATTGAGCAAGGTCTCATTAGAAGTTATATATTTTATTGAGCAATGCCTCATTAGAAGCTATATATTTTGTTGAGCTAGGTCTCACAAGTTTTAAAGTTATTGAACAAGGTCTCACAACTAGTTGAGTCATTCAACAAGGACTCAATTGATTGGATCATGGATCCTTAAGAAAGTAAGAAATGACTCAAGGAGTCATTAAAGTAATAAGATGAGCAAGGTCTCAAAGGATTTAGAATTGAGTTACTTATGGTGTTTGTTGCATTCACTTGCTAAACAAAGATAAGATATTAATTTATTTTCTAGATGTACTATTATTGTGATTATGTCTCACATAATGGGCTTTGGCAATAAAACTATTGGGATGGATCCCCCATGAGTATTGAGTATAAGGGGGAGTTAGTGTGGAACTACACTCCTGCATATAGTTTAGCATGACGATGCTAATGCTTTTATTTTTTTCGAGCAAGTTTATAGAATTCCAATTATCAAGATCTTTGAGTGGACTAGGTGTCACTCGTATTCTTTATCTCTGAGATGTTGAGTTTAGAGGCTCACTCTCACCCTCTTTCGTTACTAACAAGTTTAAAATTCTCCAGTCAAGTTATTTAAAGTTCATGAAAATTTAGTAAGAGGTGTGGGATCTCTTACACAAGGATTAGTAGCCCGTATGATTCCAAGAGGAGGACGGTGCCCGTTCATTGCCAAATAATAATAAAAAAAAGTATTTACTAAGTTCAGTTATGTGCTTGTCGCAAGTAGTGTGATAAGAAGAGCAAGCCGAAGTTGTTTGAGGATTGCATGCATCATTATTTGCATTAGTTTAGTAGTGTTATGTACTCAGCGTTGCTGATGTATGTGTTTCTTTGTTTCCTTTTGGTTGTTTGTTTTTCCTCAACGACCTTGTGATGACCCATTTGGCGGGCAGAGCTTAGAGAAGAAGTTTCAGGTACAAGTTTTTGATGTGCATGGGAATCATAAGCACCCGAATGGGAATTATAGTACATGAATACTTTCTTATTTAAGTTATTTTGAATTATATGTTTGACTTTACTTGACCATTGGGGTCAAGGTTTGACTTGTTTTGAAGATGGGACTATTATGGGATAGTTTTTGAGTTTGTAACTCATTTACCTACTTTCTTATTTCAGTTGTATTAAAATATTTCCAGTTTCTTTTAAAAGACTTGCGATGTATTCTCTGATTAGCCTTACGTAATATCATGCGTTGCGTAATAACTCTCGTAATTTCTCCTGGTTTATATAAGGAGGGGATATGGGGGTATTATACCTATGTATAGTGTTTAATATGATACTTGATGTGTTATAGCTATTAAAATATATTAATCACGTAAAGTGGAAATATTATTGAGGGAATTATCCTGTGGACTTGGATCTTCCATAGGTGATGAACAATACTTAATTTTATTCTGTTACAAGTTACAACTATGTTATTATCTTCCTCCTAATACTGTTGGTGAGCGTTGCGGATACCCATTAGATTAGTGAGGGGTATGCACACTAGGGACGTTCTGCAAGATGATGTTGGTCATTACTCTTAATTTATTTGGGTGATGACCCATGTTGAAGTAGGTGGTTACTGGGATTAGTCCCGACCTACTGACGTTCAATTCCCTTTTAATAATTAAATTTGTTGTTGTATGACTCATATAAACTTGAAATAATTGAGATGGTTAAGCATATAATATACTTGTCTGTGTTATGTTATACTTGTTTGTATTATGCTATAAAAATTATTTTCAAAATATAGCTATTATTATTTTACGGGATGAGTTGTAATTACTTAGCTTCGCTAATTTTTGTGTATTTGTTTTCCTTTGTTAATTTCCTATTTAATTCGTGCAGGTTGGTGAAAGGGACTACGTTTCAGGATTTTCTACGTAGTGCCCCTGTGTTTTTCGAAATTCTACGTTGTACCCAGCCTTTTTGAACTTTCCACATCGTACCCCTAAACTTTCGAAACGTCACACAAAATACCCTTACTAATAGAAAATCCTACTCCAAACCTCACTTAGTTTTCAATTTATCAGATCATATCCCAAACCCCGGTAAACTAACAAGGCTAAAACATCCTACTCTATCCCCACAAGGTAAGAAAGTCCCAAAATCTATTGTTTGATATTGTGTATAAGGGTATTGTGGGTAACGTTAAGAAATCTTAGGGGTACAACGTGGAAATTTTAAAAACGTCGGGTACAACATAGAATTTCGTAAAACACAAGGGTAGTATGGAGAAAAATCCTTTCCTATTTAATTTGTGCAGGTTGGTGAAAGGGACTACGTTTCACGAATGAGCGAATCTATTTTTAAGTTCACCTAGTTTAATAAATATTATAATGCTGTTGTTTAAGATTGTTTAGTTTTGGATTGGTTTAAATTAGACAACTTAATTTGGTTTATTTTGATACTTTGACTTGTAAGATTAATTTTTATTTTTAGTAATTAGCGTTGCATTTATTTTTAACAATAGATGCAACTGCGATAACACCCTAAAGGTTTGGTCAGATATTTTAATAAAAAGTTAATGTTTTATAAGTTTTCAAACCAAAGTTTTGGAATGCTACATACATATACCTCAAAAGCTTATACTTATAGCTTTTTCAAAATATCAATTCAAACACAAAAGCTAGTTCAAATAATACTTTCTCAAACACAACTTTTCAATTTAACTTAGTCCAAACACTAAAAACATATTGTCAAACATTAGTATCATTTATTCGTTCAAGAGATATAGTAATTCACTTGATATAGTGATATGTAGAGGTGGCAATTCAGTTCAACAGTTCAGTTATGGTTATAACCAAACAGTTCAGTTGATATCAGTTCAGTTTGTACCAGTTAAAATAATTAGCAGTTCAGTTAACAAACTTTTCAGTTCAGTTTAGTCAGTTTTTTTCCTTTCCATTTTCAGTTCAGTCCAGTTGCAGTTTAAACCAGTTTTATTCAAACAGTTAAACCAACCAACAGTTGAATCCATAGCAGTTAAAATATATTGCAGTTATCTTCAGTTTCATTCAGTTTATTTCAGTTATTGACGAAAATCACATAAGTTCGGCAATAATCGCATCAGTTCGGGTAGAAGTTAATCACATTCTTGTATTTTTTCGGAAAAAATTGAACTTCATGTCGGGTTTTGGCCAAGTGTTTTCGGGCCCGGTTAAAAATTATTGCAACAAATAAGTGTAGTCGGCACTTCCACAATTGCCTCGAAATAAATAGTTGTACTTCATAAAAACGTGTAAGAATGTGACATCGGTAAATGTGTATTTTATTACTGATATATTCAATAATTTTGAATAAGACAAATTTATATAAGTCAATATTCAAACTTTTAGTTGTATGCAAATCATATCATATTTGGTTAAAAATGAAGTCTCATATCAATATAAATTCTTATAAACTTCCTCGAAAGACGAGTTAGACATTTCAAAAAAGCTTATTATATTATTGTCTTACTCTTATTGTATTAGTTCAATGGATTAATATAACTATACTAGTCATTAAGCCTTATGCATTTGAAAATTGAAAGCCTATAATCGACGTAAAATAAGTTAATAGTGGATTAGCTCAAGATATCTATGTGAATCGATAAGTGAAATCAAGATAACAATACTCCATTTAAGTTAATCGTTAACAAGTTATATTCAATTTGAAACTTACGTATCTTAGCCAAACTAAAAGAAATTGCAATTGATATTAGATTAGATGAATGTATCAATATAAGTCGGTAAAGTAATTAAAACTCAAAACGTTTACTTAAATTGAAACATGTTGTTTTTAAAATGAGTGTATCAATGTAAGTCGATAACCTAATTCAAGATTATCTACTACATTTTGAAGCAATTGCAACGGTTTAATGCAACAGTTGACCATAAAGCAACGGTCTATTGCAATGACATGTGCTAATGCAACACCTTTTTGCAACGAACAATGCTATTGCAACGACTATTGCAACAGGTAGTGCTATTGCAACGACTATTGCAACAGGTAGTGCTATTGCAACGACTTATTGCAACGGTTAAAGTAAACCATTGCATTAGAGAGGGTTAACTACAACATCATTTTAATCTATTGTAACGGTCGATCCAATAACTATAGTCTAAAATTTGTGGCCATACGGCCCATACCCGCGCTGACTATTGATGTCCTACAGTCCCTCCCTATCCCTAATACTTTATTTTTTTCCCTCCCGCACACATCCACAACACACACAATCAAAGACCAAGGGCAATCCCTAATTCGGTCCTGAACTCCTCGTACTCGTCGGCTTCTCTTATCCCTCGCCGGGATAACTGCGCGGGAAGGGGAATCCGGTGTACTGCTCGTCGCCTTCTCCTAACCGTCGTCGCAACAATTGCACAAAGGATGGCTGTTTAATTGCTCGTCGGCTTCTCTTAAACCTCTACAAGGCTTCAACTGCTCATCTCACATTCTCTTGGGTCCGCCAAACTCTCTCTTTTTTTTCCGGTGACTTGATGCTGCTTCCGGCGAGATCGTAACGGTTTTCAGGTGATGTTTCTTTAGTTATGATGGAAATTCGATTTGTGGATCATTTGATTGATGAGTAACGAGTTTCTACTCTACAGTCTACCCTAACTTTTTTTATTATGGCAGGTGGTGAGGCGGGTGGAGGTCAGTGGCAAGTTCGGCGGCAAGTTCAGCGGCCAGTTCGGCGGCAAGGTAACTCACGAATCAAACTCTAATCTTTACCTATATTTGATTGATTTCTGGGTTACTATTTCCCCTGAATGATGTTTCTTTATTGAAGTGATTTTCTACGATTTCTTATATTTCTGAGTTAAGTATTCAATTCCTCCATTTCTATGAAATTTTGGGTCAAAGCACTAACACTATTACAAAAAAGGGCAAAGATAACACGGTTAAATTAACTCTTATCTTAGCAACTGCTATGTAAAAACAAATTTAACATTTTGACATAAGAGCTGTTATCTTAGCTTGTATTGAAAATATATCAGTTAACACTTATCTTAATGTGTGTTATCTTTGCCATTAAAATTATTAGGTTTTTTTATTTTTTTTATTTTTTAATGGCAACGTGGTGCTTCAATTCATTATTAATAATAATAAATTCTGTAAAAATAATTATATTCAAAATAACGGTTTACTTGGTAGAAATTAGGAACCAAATTACCCTCGCTAAACCCTTTTGCAATTTCGCTATCACCACACATGAAAATTCTGCATCGTCATCGTCGTCTGCATCAGTTTCGCGAGCCGACGGTGGTGACGTTGACGACCCTCCTCCGCTTCGTCCGACTCGCCGACCCTAAATCCTCCTCTCACTTCTCGTTCGACGCGCCATCTTGTCTGCATCGTCGTCGGCATCTGCTCGTCGCCGGGAACGTAGACCACGGTCTTTTTTCTTTGATTCTTGAATTTTTTGCTTTGATTGAGATATTGTTCTTCTGTTTCTTTTGATTTCAGTATATAATCTAGTATTTCTTTTTTCGAAGGACCATAACCTTTTGACAAACGAGATCCTTTTTCTTTCAAGTTGGTGTTCATATATAGACACTAAAGTAAATTACCACTTGAAATCAAATTAAATTAAACATAATACATATAAGTTTACATTAATTTGGCTCTACTAGTAGTCGATGAATTGCAGTAGGTAGGTAGCTAGCCAGGAGAAGCAGAATAAGAATAAGGAGGTCTAAAGTTGAAGCTGCTGTTTTGTAGGTCGTTGGCTTAAAGGTAAACACGCCGTAATGCACAATTGGTGGCACTGAACTGAAGTATCATGATACCATAAGCTGCTATGTACTACGAAATATATTTTTGGGGAATGAAGTTCCATTATCATTGGCATTAACATGTGGTTTCTTCACAAATTACATGCACTTATTAAAAAATTGTAGTAAGTTTGTCTGTATATGAGGATATTTGTTGTTTGCTACTCCAAGCTAATGAAAGCAACAGTAAATGCACAACAACCTATTTATTTACTAACCTTTTTAGTTACTTAGCTATTTGCAGTATCACAACAATGTGATTTACATAAGTTCTAAGCAGTGAATTAAAATTATCATATAATCTACCATGTCAAACATATATAAGTTGCAATATTAACTCTAAAACCTCTTGATACCTTTAGTCTAAATTTGGCCACTCAAACTATATCTGCATCAGTTTGCTGTTGAATTTTGAGACTTAACTGAAGCATGTTTTTGTAATTGAATGAAGTCAGACTCCAGTAAAAATTTGTGAAGAATGTAATGGTTCTTCATAACCTATCAAACATTGATATTTTGAAGATAGCTTTCTGCAGTTACTAAATAAAGAGTAATAAATATAGTACATTACCATGCTGTGAGCACTTGATACACCACAGGCAACTTGTGGTTTCACTATGCTTGGAAGGGATACCTTGCCTCCATCAGCCTTTCCATCAATTTAGGATCATTATAACAGTCAATCTGCATATTCAACCCAAAAACAAGGCCAAAACAAGATGTAGGAGTAGTTTTTGATCTTTTTCCTCTTGGTTATTCTCAAACAATCTGCAAGCTATCTGGTTCTATGTGTCTGGTAGTTTTTGATGTTCTCCTTTTATATGAGATATGTTGTCCAATGGCTATGTTCACAGTTTTTTATAGATATTATCACTGTTTTGTATCATTTCAGACTAATGTGTAAGAGGCTCTTGTTTGCAGATCCTTGAATGTTTTGCTTACAAATCCGATCTGGGTACTTGTCACTCGGATGCAGGTACTTTCAGATTTTTCCTTTACGGGACACTGATGCATGAGGGATTGTGGATAGTGTGTCCGAAGTTGGTTCCTGGCTCATGTTGTTAGAGTCAATCTTGTCAACGTTGCAGCTTCTTTCCCCTTTTTCCTTTTCCTTTCGGGGGTGTGGGTGGGTGGGGTGGGCATACTGTATGCAGAAACATTCTGTTTAGCTAATAGATTAATTAAAGGACAGAATACTGGTTGTGAAGTGGAGAAAATAGTATTAAAAGAAATCCTTGGATATGGAGTTTAAGGGAATCGACTAGGACATTATATTTTGAATACGTGCAAGGAAAGTAGGAAATGTATTATTTCTTGAACATGTGTGCTCTCAAATAAGGATAAGTGGGAATTTCCATGATGAATATATTGTGCTCATTCTTGCATCACACATTTTGAGAGTGTGCAGAATCTACTTCAGAGCTCGTGATTTAATCTAATGTTTTGCAGCGTCTTTGTTTATAGACACAAACCCAAGCAAAAAGAAATATATGCTGGACACCTGCTGGCTGCAGTTAAGATTTTGCTTGTCTAACTTTTGTATGCACTGTTTAGGGTGAAATGTATGATGCATGTGGAATGTGGATTGACTTGCAGCTTAGTGTATTTCACTTTTTGGAGCAGCTGTTTATAGTTGTTCTCATGCAAAACTTTCATTCGCGTTCGAGTGTCATGTTATTTATTTTTAGGTTTCTGTCTGACATTTCTAAATTTTTGTTTTGGTAAACTAATTTTTGTAAGGATCTTTTTCCTCTTGGTTATTCTCAAACAATCTGCAAGCTATCTGGTTCTATGTGTAGGAGTTTTTGTAAAGCTTTTTATTGAGATAACTAATGAATTTTCTGAAATATTGTTCTACAACATTTCATAAGCACCAAAAAGTACTTAATTCCACAACAACATATGATTGACTACAAGCTGGAAAACTAGCATATTTTCCTATATTTGCATTGCCTATTCCAAAGAAACTTGAACAAAGGAATGATTAAGTAGAAAAGGGGAAAACATAATTTATGATCACCTAATTCTCTAATGCATTTCTTGTGGGAACACAGCGGGGGATGCTGCTGGTGGGAACACACCAGTAGGGGGTGCTGCTGATGGGAACACAGCAGGGGCAGGGGAGGGTGGGGACTGGCTGGGGAGGGGTGGGGGGTGCTGCTGGTGGGAATGCAGCGGGGTGGGGTGGGGTGTGGGGGGGGTGGGGGGGGGATGCTGCTAGTGGGGTTACAGGGGCAGGGGTGTGGTGGGGTTGGTTGGGATGCAAGGGTGGAAAATGTTGAGAGAGGTATTGTAGCTCCCTCAACTCGCTTCTACGTAGAGAGGTGAGGCGATTAATTAATTCTGAATTTTGTTGACATGTTGCCAACTTGATATTTACAAACAAACAAGTTGATTCGTTTAAAGTAAGCGTACAGTGCATGAAAATCAGGAAAGAACTTTGATATGTTCGTATGCTGTGAGATATGACTTATGAGCTGCTGCATAAGTTGGTTCGTTTAGAGTAAGTGTATTCAACTAACTATAATAGTCATAAGGAAACTCAAATAAGGAAGCTCTAACGATACTTGAGAGCTTACTTCTAACCTTGGTTCCGTCATAATACACACACACTCAAATAACTATCTTCCCTAACTACTTTAGTAATTTTTTTCCCTTCTATTTGATGCCTTTTTCTTATATTTGTTTTGATTACACTAACTTCGTATTTGTAGCTCCAAAAACCAAGAAGCATCGAGGACCAACAAAATTGGTTAAGGTTCATGATCGTACAAAAACAGAACGCCCTTTTCTTATTTCTAACTCCAATGGGCAGCCAATTGGACCCACAAATGAGATCGTTCAAGAATTCGATCGCTTTTTGGGAACAGTGGCAAAAAATCCTTGAGCAGAATGGTGAACAAGAATTATCTTCCGAGACACACTTGTTAAATCATGTAAGATTTATGCATTATATCTTTTCTGATCTTCAATATCCCGTGATGATGATTAGTCCCTTGTCTCTATATATATTATTAGAATCATATGTCGTACTTTATTAAACCTTTGTATAATTCTATAGGTACATCAAGGAGAATAAAATGTATCACATGAAGAACAATTGCAGTCGCACGAATGACAATTTTTGGGCATTGGATCTCGCTTAAAAGTGGAGCATGGTTTTGCAATTAATTAGGCGACTAGCTAGTGATCTTATTCAATGGACATATATTTATGCTAGAAGTAGATATTTTTTGGTGCATATATATTAGGTTGGAAGTAAATATGTTAGGTGATTAAACTTCTCTTGGGATTTGATATAGATAGTACTATATTAAGTTCTTGGTGTTGGAAATTATCGAACGATTGGATGACCATGAATATATTTATGGGTCCTTTTGGAAATCTAAATTTTTATCATTATGTTTATTTGGATTTTTTTTGAATTATTTCGGCTTTGCATCAACATCAAATTAACAGGTTGATATATACATATTTGTAGATCCGTCGTTGCAGCAGGCGTGTAGCCACAATATGGAAAAAAAATTACAACGGTTCATGGGATACCATAGAGGCGTTGCCTTAGACTTTGAAATGTGTTGCATCATATCTAATGCAACGGTTCATAGGATACCATAGAGGTGTTGCATTAGACTATGAAACGTGTTGCATCATATGTATTGCAACGGTTCATGGGATACCATAGAGGTGTTGCATTAGACAATAAACATGTGTTGCATTAAAACTATTGCAACGGTTATTTAGTGTTGCAATTGGCCGTTGCATTAGGTGTCCAAGACCGTTGCATTAGAGCTAATGCAAGGGCAGCAACAACAACGATTGTTTGACCGTTGCAATAGCTCTGTTGCAACGGTTTTCGAGTCTATTGCAACGGTTTTTAGGGGTTGCAATAGCTCATTTATGTAAGTATAACAATACTCTACTTAAGTTAATCATCTTTAAGTTGAATTCATTTCAAAACCCAAAGCATCTAATTCAGTTGCAACAAATGTAGAATGATATAACTCGGTAGATTGGTTAATATAACAATACTCCATTTAAGTTAATCATCTCTATGTTAGATTCATATTGAAACTCAAACCATCTACTTAAATAGTACCCTAAGTTTATTTCATGATAATAATAGTACTCTACGTAAGTACTTAGATTACTTATTAAGTTACAAAATCGTAATTTATAACAATTAACATGTCAAATTTATATTACCAATGCGAAAAGTAACTAAACTGAACTAAGACTTGACTTATATTATTGGCTAATACATATATATTATTGACTAATTAAGGCTAAACTCAATTAACATGTCAAAACTTGCATTAATACATATATTGATATACATTAAAGATTTAAACTTTAAAGTGATTAATCATTAATGAATATGATCAATCAGTGATTTATCAAATTTGGATTATAGTTTTGACTTTGGAGGTTGGAAATTCGATAATTAAGATATCATACTTTTGTTCTTCACTTCTTTGTGAACACAAACTACCGAACAATTAACAATCAAAATTTATAAGTCCCACACTAATTAATGATTAGACTGATTATTAAAGTCATTAAACATAGCCATTAGTTAGTTAGTGACTTATTTAGTTTCACATCGGAATAAGACAATTTTATATAAGTCGATATTCAAACTTTTAGTTGTATGCAAATTACATCATGTTTGGTTAAAAAGAACGTCTCATATTGGTATAAATTCTTATAAACTTCATTGAAAGACGAGTTAGACATTTATTTAAAAGTCGATTAGATCAATGTCTTGTTCTTACTATATTAGATCAATGGATTAATATAACTATACTAGTCATTAATATCTATGCATTTGAAAATTGGAAACATAAAATCGACGTAAAATAAGTTAATAGTAGATTAGTTCAAGGTATCTATGTGAATCGATAAGTTAATTCAAGATAATAATACTCCATTTAAGTTAATCATTAACAAATTATATTCAATTTGAAACTCATGTATCTTAGCCAAACTGAAAGAAATTGATGTTACATTAGATAAATGTATCAACATAAGTCGGTAAAGTAATTGAAACTCAAAACATTTACTTAAATTGAAACATGTTATTGGAATGAGTGTATCAATGCAAGTCGATAAACTAATTCAAGATAATAACAATATTCTACTTAAGTTAATCATCTTTAAGTTGAATTCATTTCGGAAACGAAAGCATCTAATTCAGTTGCAACAAATGTAAAACAGTGTAACTCGGTAGATTAGTTCAATATAACAATGCTTCATTTAAGTTAATCGTTTCTAAGTTCTTGGATTTACATGTTGCTTTAAGTTCTTAAATTTTTGTTTCATCTACTTCATAAGATAAACAAAAAATTACGTACATCTAACTTCATATTTCTGTTGACTCTCAACTTAGGACGATTAGTTTATGTTAGATGATGTAAGTGAGTGAAGGGGTGTTAATGAGCCTGAGTGGCTCGTAAACTATTCGAGCTCGACTCGAGACCATAACGAGCCTAGCCTAAGCTTCCTTAAGTTCTGTAACACCCCGTATTTTTATACCCGTTTAGTAATTAGTTGCATTAATTTATTTCAAGAAAATAATTCCAAATGTCTTTTATTAAAAATATATATTTCTTTTACTAGCTTTGACTTTACCTTTGAAGTGGTCAAAAAAACTAAATCCTAGATTTCCTAGGTTAATCAAGTCACCTAACTAATCTATCATAAAGATAGAATAAGCAAAAGAAAAAAAAAACAAAAGAAAAAAAGAGGCAAAAAGGGTTTAGTAAGCTTCCCCGTAGCCCTTCCCCTTTTATTTCTTCATTCTTCTTTATTCACCTTATTCTCCATCAATTTTTCCTCTAATTCTTGATCCAACACCATGATTTTATAAATTTTGTTCAACTTTATCACAATTCAAACCTTCTTCTCATCTATCTTTTATATTACTTGAGTTTGTGGGTATTTCAAAGAAGGAAAACTTGGCTCTTGATCTAGTGAATGTTTAGGGCGAAAATCAGATCAAAGGGGTGACTTTTGAGTCTTTTCTTGAGTAATTTCATTCACTGTTCAAGTAAGTTCTAACTTATAGTTTCAATTTCGAATTTCAGTTTAGTTTCAAAGTTTAGGTATTGTTAAATTAGGGTTCTTGAGTAAATTGAATTAGGGGAAATTTATGTTAAACTAAATTTGTATAATTGTTTCGTGCTTCATATTTATTTCGATTTGATCATCATATTTTCGAGTTTAAATTACACCAAACAATAGTCTTATGAGTTACTCTAAAATTATTTGTGTGAGGATTGTTTGTTAGTTGGCTAATTTGAAGTATTAGTTTGATGTTATAGATAAGTATGGATTTATATTTATTGTGCTATACCTGTGAGTAGTTATGACGCAGCATTTGTTTTAGTTAATTGAAACAAGCAAAGATATTTCTTTTGTTATATAATCAAACTACCTAGTTTGTTTTGCTGCTTTGACGAGGTATTGTGGCAAGAATGTATGTTTTGCTTATTTGGGACTTAGACTATAATGGCATTATTATGCAGCTTTGTGTATTTCATTTTTTTTTTTCTTGAAGAATAGAATATCTTGCTATGTTATGAGTGTCTTGGCAGTAGTTTAGTTATGTTATATCAGGGTTGATTATTTTGCCCTTTAATCTAATTAGTTGTCTAAGTTACTTGCTTATTGTGTTGTTGGGTGATGTTATCAGTGATAAAGTATTAGTGAGTTAGTGTTGTATGGTTATATGTGGTTGTGTTCTTTCGACTCAGTTGAGTCGTTTAAGTAAAATCAATTAAATTCCATTAACTAGGTTGTGTCATTTAGGAGAATTATATGTAAAGTATAGTCAAGTGACTCATACTATGTTATTATATTGTAGATTGCGGGTTTATAGAGGAACCTTTTTTACTTGAGATTGAGATACATTGACTGTGTTTGCTACTAAGGTAGATTTCTTACTGCGTTGTACAGATGAGTTCAGAAATTATTTTACATTGCTTAGAAATTTATTTTTACAACGAGATTGTTTTGTGAAGTTTATACATTGAGATTGATGATATTGTTTTCAATATTTATATTGAAAGAGTTTATGAGATTATTTATGAGACTTATATTAAAAGGAGGAAGTTCCTCTATGTCACCAAGTTGAGATTTTGAAATGAGGAAGTTCCTCACCCTTACGAGGGTTTATAGAGTTTTATTGTGGGGTTGCCGGTAAGCGGTATTCTCCGAGTTTGGAAGTATGTTGAGTTAACAGTGTCTCAACAATATATTTTAGTAGTTGGGAGTATGTTGATCAATACTCTTGCCATTTGTCTTCCTTCTTGGTACGTTATCAAGTTAGGGGTATGCATACTAGGGACTTTGGTGTTTACCTTGTCTAGTGAGTCTAGCTAGCTCATTGGATTTTTATTACTTCCTACTCACAGATTACGAAATGTTATACTTGAAACTTTTACAGAATAGTTCAGAAAGAAAGAAAGATCGGATTTGAGGTTGTTAGAAAGTTAATATATTTTATATATAATCTGTATTGCTTTTAAATGAATTTGTAAGATATTCCTATATATCTTACCTGCACATTGAATGGTTTTGTTTTATTTCAGTATTAAATCATGCTCAGCCTTTGGCTGATATTACAGTGTTTAATGTGCAGGGACTTGAAGATAGTTAGCTCTAGTTGGGTTAAAGAGTGCGTTGGATCCCTTTTCATTTAATAGGACTTTAAAAGACTTCCGCTGTTATTTATTTATTTGACTATAAGATTTATGTTCTAGCTTGTAATAATTAATTTACATTTTATTTAGTTGGTCTGTAATAATTAGTTAAAACTTATTGTTTAATGTTTTAATTAGAACCATTAGCCTTGCGGTTATTATAAATAATTAGAGGCGGCCACGGTCCGGGCCGGGCCGGTTCAGGGCTGGTTCCGAGGCCGGGCCGATTCAGTCAACCATAAACCTGGACTGGACCGGATAGTTGATCGGTCCGGTCCGGTTCAGGTTCAGGGCTCGCATTTGTCAACCATGAACCGGTTACAATGCGGTTCAATGAACGGGTCGGTTCAGGACCAGACCAACGGTTCAATGCTTCCTCTTCTCTCTCTCCCTCTCTCCTTAGGAAAACAGGCGGTTTTTTAACGGTTCAATGGTCGGGCGGTTCAAACTGCGGTTCCAGGGCGGTCCGGGCCGGTTCATTTCCTCCACCAATCGTCCCGCTCTAGCCCTGGGTTTTGGACGGTTCCGGGCCGGTTTTGAACCGGTTTTTGGGTGGTCCGGGCTGGGTCCGGTTGGACCCGCCCAATGGCCACCTCTATTAATATTATCGCGGCGTAACACCTTTGGATTTCTGAGTTTATTTATTTTAAATTGATTTTAGAAGTATTGGAAATTCGGGGTTGTTAGAGTTGGTATCAGAGCTTTAGGTTACTAAGATTTCCTCAAGACAACTTTAATCAAGAATAGGTAAATAAACTTATTAAAATTGAAAAGCGTTGTGAGGAAGTGATATGGGAAGATAAGGAATTATACTATTATGAGCTGATGATATATACTTCTCTTTTCATGTTCTTGCTTGATTTATTTATTTTATTTTATTTTCCTTCCCTTCTCTTGTTAAGAATCATTTGGTAAGGGTGAATCATTTTTGGTTTATCTTTGTTTTTGTTGTGCTTTTAAGATGATGCGTTGACACGGGCGTGCCAGAAACTCAAGCTCAAATCGTATGATGCGTGAGATAGCTCAATCCACTCGAGCCTTAACTAATGCTATGGAGAAACTTGATGAGGCTCAAGCTGCTGCTCTTAATACTCTTGTTACTCCTGTTGCTGACAATGATATTTCAAAAACCGCTGTGATTTCTAAAGCAATTGACCAGAAGAAACCTTCTTCTTTTGATGGTAAGGGTGACCCTACCAAGATGGAGAACTGGATTAGAGAATTTGACAAAATTTTTACCACTCTCCAAGTCCCGAATGAGATGAGGGTTGATGCTGCTGCCTATTATCTGGTTGAGGATGTTGATATTTGGTGGACTCATAACAAGTTTGATCTGACTACTAAGGTGACTGTGGATGAGGAAGGAGAAGAGCTCATGGAAGAGAGAGAGTTTGGTTGGACTGAGTTCAAGAAGGCGATCCGTGATGAGTTCTTCCAAGCCCATATGAGGATGAGGAAGAGGACGAAGTTTAATGATCTCGTGCAGGGAGATATGTCAGTTCATGAGTTCTATGTGAAGTTTCAGGAGTTGGCTCATTTTGCTAAGGGCCGGGGTTAGTTCCTGATGAGCAGGAGAGCGGTGAAATTCGAGGAGAAGTTAGACCCCGATCTTCATTCTAGGATGGGGGCTGGTGAGTATGCCACAGTGAAGGAGGTGTACACTCGTGCTTGTGATGCTGAGAGGATTGAGGAAAAGAGACTAGCTGCAAAGAAGTTGAAATCCACTCCAGCAGGGTCTACTAAGGCGACAGAAAAGGTTGATACATCTGGTTTCACTGGTTACAACAAAGGTAGAGGGGGTTTCAATAAAAATCAAAACTTTGGGAATCGTGATTCTAGTAGTAACTATAACAAGGGAGGTTCCAGTCAGCAATATTCAAAGGACAACCAGAACTCCACTCCTTCCCGTAGCCAGCCCCAAGGTCAGATTCAGAGGACTGATCGGATTTTCTATTGCAAACGTTGTAGTGAGAACCACCCTGGCAAGGATTGTGATGGTAATTTGGTGGAGTGTAATCATTGTGGAAGGAAAGGGCATCGTGCTTATGAATGTTTTAGTAATCCTAGATCGAGGAACTTCAGGCCTGAGATGAGTTCGAGGAACGGGGCTCAAGTAGATAAGAGACCCCAGAATGGTAACAACAGTCGTCCTGCTCTCTTTCTACACCAGGGAATGCTGCACCTAATCGCAATGGAGGGACTGCAAATGCTACTCAAAGGCATAGAGGTGATGTGAGGAGGAACACTGGGTAGGTTCATGTGATGAGCCAGACTGAGGCAAACACCAAGGGCAAAGTGGTCACTGGTACCTTTTCTATTCATTCGATGTCCGTTTATGTGCTATTTGATTCTGGTGCTTCTCATTCTTTTGTGTCTGAACCTCTTGTAAAAAAGTTAGGGTTAGAGAACTCTAGAACTTGTGATGTAGATATCTCTATTCCTTCTGGTGTGATCATAACTTGTAATAACTTGTATCAGATGTCCCTATTATGTGTGGTAGTACTACCCTAGAGCTGATTTGATAGCTTTTCCTTGCATGATTTTGATGTAATTCTAGGGATGGATTGGCTTAGTAGGCATAAAGCCAAGATAGATTGTGAGAAATAAAAGGTGTCTGTAGTTGTACCTAGTGAAGTCCATGAGTTTTGTAGAGGGTCTTCTTTGAAAATCATTTCTGCGTTGACTCTGAAATCCTATTTGAGGAAGGGTTGTCCTATGTACTTGTGCCATGTTTACGACACTAGTAAGGAAGAGCCACGTGTTGAGGAGTTCATATTGCTAATGAGTTTGTAGATGTTTTTCCTAATGATATCCCTGGCATGCCTCTGAGACGTGATGTTGAGTTTAGTGTTGACTTGATGCCTGGAACTGGACCTATTTCTAAGCCTCCTTATAGAATGGCGCCTGCTGAAATGAAAGAACTTAAGGCTCAATTAGAAGAGTTGCTCGAAAAGGGCTACATTCGGCCTAGTGTATCCCCCAGGGGTGCACCTATTTTGTTTGTGAAGAAGAAGGATGGGAGTCTTCGTCTATGCATTGATTACAGAGAGATCAACAATGTTACTGTGAAAAACAAGTACCCCTTGCTAAGAATAGATGATTTGTTTGATCAGTTGGTGGGAGCTGGAGTTTTCTCGAAAATTGGTCTGAGATCTGGATACCATCAACTTCGTATTGCAGAGAATGATATTCCTAAGACAACTTTCAGAACTCGCTATGAGCACTATGAGTTTACTGTTAAGCCCTTTGGGTTGACTAATGCTCCAGCAGTGTTCATGGACTTGATGAATCAAGTCTTCAGGCCGTACCTGGATAAGCTTGTGGTGGTGTTCATAGATGATATGCTGATTTATTCAAAGGATGCTAGTGAGCATGAGAGCATCTTCGCACTGTTTGCAGGTTTGAGGGAGAATAAGTTGTATGCTAAGTTCTCCAAGTGCGAATTCTAGCTGGAGAAAGTTGCTTTTCTTGGTCATATCATTTCTAGGGAGGGTGTCTCAGTTGATCCATCAAAGACTCAAGCTGTTTCTGAGTGGCCTACTCCAAAGAGTGTGACCAAGATTCGCAGTTTCCTTGGCTTGGCAGGTTATTATAGGAGGTTTGTGAAGGACTTCTCGAAAATAGCTCGGCCATTGACTGCATTGATGAGGAAGGATAGTAGGTATCGTTGGGATGATGATTGTGAGAAGGCGTTCCAGATTTTGAAGGAGCGTCTCATCACAGCTCCTGTGTTGACTTTACCTGATGGTAACCTTGAGTATGAAGTGTTCACAGTTGCTTCGAAGAATGGGCTTGGTTGTGTGCTTATGCAGGATAAAAAATGTTGTTGCTTACGCTTCTAGGCAAATGAAGAACCATGAGTTGAATTATCCGACGCATGATCTAGAATTGGCAGCTGTTGTTTTTGCACTTAAGATCTGGCGCCATTATCTACTTGGCACATCATTCAAGATATTTTCGGACCATAAGAGTCTAAAATACATCTTCACTCAAAGAGAGCTAAACATGAGGCAGAGGAGTTGGTTAGAGCTGATAAAGGATTATGATATGGAGATTCAATACCATGAAGGTAAGGCCAATGTTGTTGCAGATGCACTTAGTAGGAAATCCTCTCACTGTTTGCAGACCATGCGTTCGAGGAATCATCTTCGAGAGGAGTTTCAGAATCTTGATGTGGAGATAGTGTAATTGGGAGCTCAGCTTAACTCTCTTATGATTCAGTCCACTTTGTATGATGAGATCAAGAAAGCACAAGTACATGATCAATTTTTAAAGGACAAGCAAGCTAATGAGCCTGTCAATTTCATAGTGGCTAAGGATGGTAGCGTGAGATTCAAGGGGAGATGGTGTGTTCCTAATGTTCCTGAGCTGAAGGAAAAGATCTTAGAAGAAGCTCACTCAGCACAATATTCAGTTCATCTTGGAGGGGATAAGATGTACAAGGATCTCAAGCAAACTTTTTGGTGGCCTCATATGAAGACGGATGTTGCTAAGTATGTCTCGAGATGCTTGACTTGTCAAAAAGTCAAGAGTGAGCACAAGAGGCCTCAGGGGATGATTCAGCCTTTAGAGGTTCCTACATGGAAATGGGACTCGATTTCAATGGATTTCGTTTATGGACTTCCGAGGACACCAAAGGGGAATAATATGATTTGGGTTATTATGGATCGTCTTACCAAGTCTGCTCATTTCCTTCCCATGAAGGATACTTGGAAGTATGAACGATTAGCTACTGCTTATAGAGAGCACGTGATTAGACTTCATGGTGTTCCGAGTGATATTGTTTCTGATAGGGATCGCAGATTCTTGTCTAACTTTTGGCAGAAGCTTCAGGAAGCTTTGGGGACTAAGTTGAAGATGAGCACAACTTTTCATTCTGCTACAGATGGTCAGACGGAGCGCACTATTCAAACATTGGAGGATATGTTGAGGGATAGTGCCTTAGAGTTCCAGGGATCTTGGGAGGATAAGCTTGATTTGATTGAGTTCTCATATAATAACAACTATCATTCTACCATTCAGATGGCACCATTTAAAGCTTTGTATGGTAGGCGTTGTCGTACTCCTTTGTGTTGGAGTGATATTGGTGAGTCGATTGTGATTGGTCCAGAGATGATTCAGGAGACTGTTGAGCAGGTAAAGCTTATCCAGCAGAAAATGAAGGCGGCGCAAGATAGACAGAAGAGCTATGGTGATAAGCATCGTCGCCATGAGGAGTTTCAAGTGGGAGAGAAGGTATTGCTTAGAGTTTCTCCTATGAAAGGAGTGATGAGATTCGGGAAGAAGGGCAAGTTGAGCCCTAAGTTCATTGGCCCGTACGAGATTCTAGAGAGAACAGAGAGGTGGCTTATAGATTGGCGTTGTCCCCAGGCGTTGATCGTGCGCATAACGTGTTCCATGTTTCTCAGTTGCGGCGATACATTAATGACCATTCGCATGTGCTACAGCATTAGTGTTGAAAGTTGTTATGGTAACATGTGATTGAAAATTTTCTGATAAAGCTTTGCTTTGATATGTTTCACTCCCTACTTGTTATATTACGATGATTCCTGTGATAAAGTTCGTGAGCTGTTTTCAAAAACAAGAATATAAGTTTAATCATTTGAGTAATACTTTAAGTTTCGGGACGAAACTTATTTTAAGGGGCGGTAGATTGTAACATCCCGTATTTTTATACCCGTTTAGTAATTAGTTGCATTAATTTATTTTAAGAAAATAATTCCAAATGTCTTTTATTAAAAATATATATTTCTTTTACTAGCTTTGACTTTACCTTTGAAGTGGTTAAAAAAACTAAATCCTAAATTTTCTAGGTTAATCAACTCACTTAACTAATCTATCATAAAGATAGAATAAGCAAAAGAAAAAAAAAACAAAAGAAAAAAAAGAGGCAAAAAGGGTTCAATAAGCTTCCCCGTAGCCCTTCCCCTTTTATTTCTTCATTCTTCTTTATTCACCTTATTCTCCATCTATTTTTCCTCTAATTCTTGATCCAACACCATGATTTTATAAATTTTGTTCAACTTTATCACAATTCAAACCTTCTTCTCATCTATCTTTTATATTACTTGAGTTTGTGGGTATTTCAAAGAAGGAAAACTTAGCTCTTGATCTAGTGAACATTTGGGGCGAAAATCAGATCAAAGGGGTGACTTTTGAGTCTTTTCTTGAGTAATTTCATTTCGTTGTTCAAGTAAGTTCTAACTTATAGTTTCAATTTCAAAGTTTGGGTATTGTTAAATTAGGGTTCTTGAGTAAATTGAATTAGGGGAAATTTATGTTAAACTAAATTTGTATAATTGTTTCGTGCTTCATATTTATTTCGATTTGCTCATCATATTTTCGAGTTTAAATTACACCAAACAATAGTCTTATGAGTTACTCTAAAATTATTTGTGTGAGGATTGTTTGTTAGTTGGCTAATTTGAAGTATTAGTCTGATGTTATAGATAAGTATGGAATTATATTTATTGTGCTATACCTGTGAGTAGTTATGACGCAACATTTGTTTTAGATAATTGAAACAAGCAAAGATATTTCTTTTGTTATATAATCAAACTACCTAGTTTGTTTTGCTGCTTTGACGAGGTATTGTGGCAAGAATGTATGTTTTGCTTATTTGGGACTTAGACTATAATGGCATTATTATGCAGCTTTGTGTATTTCATTTTTTTTCTTGAAGAATAGAATAATCTTGCTATGTTATGATTGTCTTGGCAATAGTTTAGTTATGTTATATCAGGGTTGATTATTTTGCCCTTTAATCTAATTAGTTGTCTAAGTTACTTGCTTATTGTGTTGTTGGGTGATGTTATCAGTGATAAAGTATTAGTGAGTTAGTGTTGTATGGTTATATGTGGTTGTGTTCTTTCGACTCAGTTGAGTCGTTTAAGTAAAATCAATTAAATTTCATTAACTAGGTTGTGTCATTTAGGAGAATTATATGTAAAGTATAGTCAAGTGACTCATACTATATTATTATATTGTAGATTGCGGGTTCGTAGAGGAACCTTTTTGACTTGAGATTGAGATACATTGACTGTGTTTGCTACTAAGGTAAGATTTCTTACTGCGTTGTACAGATGAGTTCAGAAATTATTTTACATTGCTTAGAAATTTATTTTTACAACGAGATTGTTTTGTGAAGTTTATACATTGAGATTGATGATATTGTTTTCAATATTTATATTGAAAGAGTTTATGAGATTATTTATGAGACTTATATTAGAAGGAGGAAGTTCCTCTATGTTACCAAGTTGAGATTTTGAAAGGAGGAAGTTCCTCACCCTTACGAGGGTTTATAGAGTTTTATTGTCGGGTTGCCGGTAAGCGGTATTCTCCGAGTTTGGATGTATGTTGAGTTAACAATGTCTCAACAATATATTTTAGTAGTTGGGAGTATGTTGATCAATACTCTTGCCATTTGTCTTCCTTATTGGTACGTTATCAAGTTAGGGGTATGCATACTAGGGACTTTGGTGTTTACCTTGTCTAGTGAGCCTAGCTAGCTCATTGGATTTTTATTACTTCCTACTCACATATTACGAAATGTTATACTGATAGCAACAAATGATTACAGTTATTAATAAATTCAAGTATTAATAAAAAAATTATCATGATCAAATTTGTATGTGAATTGGTGTAACATGTGAATTCGATTCGAGTACAGGGTGTCAGTTTCAGTCTAAATCAATTCAGTTAATTCAGTTACATATTCAATTCAGTTCAGTTGATCCAGTCTATTTTAATTAATCATTTTTCAGTTGATTTCAGTTACAATTACTCCCAATTCAATTTAATTCAATTGAAATTTAAGTTGTTTCAGTTCAACCATCAGTTCATTAACCAAATTGACAACTCTAGTGATATGTATAATTTTCATGCATAACCGTTCTACATCTGACATTCTTCTCTTCACCTCCCTAGTCCCTCCATCACTCCCCTTCATGTTTGGAAAAAAAACCCCGATACCGAAAGCCCAAAAACTCAATTCTCACGTTGCCAGTTGCCAGGTCACGCGCGGAAGTTCTTCAGTTGGAGGTATGTATTCAGTATTCTAGCACAAGTATCAATTAATAACTCAATTTTTTATTTTTTATGGGAATGGAGTTTGGAGCATGATTAGAAGTTGGTGAAATTAAAGTTAGATGTGAATTGAGATTTTGAATTGAAATTAGAAATTGTGAAAGTGAAATGAGATGTCGTGAAATTGAATTGAGATTAGAAATTGTGGAAGTCGTCTCTAACCTCTATCAGATCTCTCGCGAGCAAGGCTTACCGCCTCAAGTTCAGCCGACCTGAGAACACCCTCTTCCGTGAAATAAAAAGTTAGATGTGAATTGAGATTTTGAACTGAAATTAGAAATTGTGGAAGTGGAATTGATGTTGTGCAATTGTCAGCCCCGTTTATGAGATTTTGGAGCCCTAAGGGCGAGCCTACATATTAGGGCCCTGATTAAGTTCAATTTTTTTGAACGTTTTATTTTTCGGTCTAGACCAAAAAATAAACAATTTTTTGGTCCGAAATTTTTGAAAGAGACGTTAAGATAAGGAGGTAAGTACATGATCAGTTAATATGTCAATCAGAAAAACCAAAAAAAAAATTGAAAAGATGCACAATTAAATGATTAATAAAGAAATTTCAAATAAAGTTACAACCATCGAAAGACTAAAGGCGGAAAAATTTAACCTGGACCGAAATAAAGTGATAACATCTGCAACATAAGAAAGACTTAAACAACACATTTGAGTATAGAGGTATTCACTAGGGGAAAAAAACAGAAGGGCTGCGCTTTTATCAAAAGCGCAGCCCCATGGTTGAAGGGCTGCGCCTTTTTGAAAAAGCGCAGCCCTACAAATAAGAAGGGTTGCGCTTTTTCAAAAAAGCGCAGCCCTTCAATTAAAAAGCGCAGCCCTTCAATTAAAAAGCGCAGCCCTTCCCATGGTGAAGGGCTGCGCTTTTTAACTAGCGCAGCCCTTCTCACTGTAGGGCTGCACTTTTTCAAAACTAGCGCAGCCCTTCTCACTGTAGGGCTGGTTTTTTTAAAACTAGCACAGCCCTTCCTGAAAAATTTTGAAATTTCGATACCGCGGGCTTTGAAATATTTAGCGGGGATTCAGATATATTATCCCTCATTCTCTCTCCTCTCTCACGTCCCTCATTATTCCTTTTCCCCCTTCTCTCACATCCCTCCTCCCTCTCCTCCTTCTCTCTAATCCTCTCACAAACTCCCAGAAATGTTGCGACAAAAACGCTGAAATGATTTGCACGAATCATGCCGACGGAGTCCGATTGCCTATTGTGATACCTTTTCGGAAGCGGAACGAGCCAACGAATCAAACTCACATATTCTTTAAAGGACCAAATCCACTTCTAAACTGATAGCAACAAATGATTACAGTTATTAATAAATTCAAGTATTAATAAAAAAAATTATCATGATCAAATTTGTATGTGAATTGGTGTAACATGTGAATTCGGTTCGAGTACAGGGTTTCAGTTTCAGTCTAAATCAATTCAGTTAATTCAGTTACATATTCAATTCAGTTCAGTTGATCCAGTCTATTTTAATTAATCATTTTTCAGTTGATGTCAGTTACAATTACTCCCAATTCAATTTAATTCAATTGAAATTTAAGTTGTTTCAGTTCAACCATCAGTTCATTAACCAAATTGACAACTCTAGTGATATGTATAATTTTCATGCATAACCGTTCTACATCTGACATTCTTCTTTTCACCTCCCTAGTCCCTCCATCACTCCCCTTCACTTTTGGAAAAAAAACCCCGATTCCGAAAGCCCAAAAACTCAATTCTCACGTTGCCAGTTGCCAGTCGCCAGGTCACGCGCGGAAGTTCTTCAGTTGGAGGTATGTATTCAGTATTCTAGCACAAGTATCAATTAATAACTCAATTTTTTTTTTTTTTTTTTTTGGAATGGAGTTTGGAACATGATTAGAAGTTGGTGAAATTAAAGTTCGATGTGAATTGAGATTTTGAATTGAAATTAGAAATTGTGAAAGTGAAATGAGATGTCGTGAAATTGAATTGAGATTAGAAATTGTGGAAGTCGTCTCTAACCTCTATCAGATCTCTCGCGAGCAAGGCTTACCGCCTCAAGTTCAGCCGACCTGAGAACACCCGCTTCCGTGAAATAAAAAGTTAGATGTGAATTGAGATTTTGAACTGAAATTAGAAATTGTGGAAGTGGAATTGATGTTGTGCAGTTGTCAGCCCCGTTTCTGAGATTTTGGAGGCCCAAGGGCAAGCCTACATATTAGGGCCCTGATTAAGTTCAATTTTTTTGAACGTTTTATTTTTCGGTCTAGAATAAAAAATAAACAATTTTTTGGTCCGAAATTTTTGAAAGAGACGTTAAGATAAGGAGGTAAGTACTTGATCAGTTAATATGTCAATCAGAAAAACCAAAAAAAAAAAATTGAAAAGATGCACAATTAAATGATTAATAAAGAAATTTCAAATAAAGTTACAACCATCGAAAGACTAAAGGCGGAAAAATTTAACCTGGACCGAAATAAAGTGATAACATCTGCAACATAAGAAAGACTTAAACAACACATTTGAGTATGGAGGTATTCACTAGGGGAGAAAAACAGAAAGGCTGCGCTTGAAGGGCTGCGCTTTTATCAAAAGCGCAGCCCTATGGTTGAAGGGCTGCGCCTTTTTGAAAAAGCGCAGCCCTACAAATAAGAAGGGCTGCGCTTTTTCAAAAAAGCGCAGCCCTTCAATTGGAAGGGCTGCGCTTGTTAAAAAAGCGCAGCCCTTCACCTTGAGAAGGGTTGCGCTTTTTTAAAAAGCGCAGCCCTTCCCATGGTGAAGGGCTGCGCTTTTTAACTAGCGCAGCCCTTCTCACTGTAGGGCTGCGCTTTTTCAAAACTAGCGCAGCCCTTCTCACTGTAGGGATGCGCTTTTTTAAAACTAGCGCAGCCCTTCCTGAAAAATTTTGAAATTTCGAAACCGCGGGCTTTGAAATATTGAGCGGGGATTCATATATATTATCCCATTCTCTCTCCTCTCTCACGTCCCTCATTATTCTTTTCCTCCTTCTCTCTCACATCCCTCCTCTCTCTCCTCCTTCTCTCTAATCCTCTCAAAAACTCTCAGAAATGTTGCGACAAAAACGCTGAAATGATTTGCACGAATCATGCCGCAGAGTCCGATTGCCTATTGTGATACCTTTTCGGAAGCGGAACGAGCCAACGAGTCAAACTCACATATTCTTTAAAGGACCGAATCCACTTCTAAACTGATAGCAACAAATGATTACAATTTTTTGTTTATTCAAGAAACTATTTTTTTTAGCCATATTTACCTATTTTTGTGATTGATAATCTTACTAATTAATCATATTGCTTTACATTATTGATTGAAATATTGTAGATTATATGATTAAATTATAATATAAGCATAAGCACATAAAAATTGACTTGTTTGACATTGTTACTGGAAGTAGCATTGTTGATTATTACTATTATCTACTAACCATTTTTCTAACATTGTTAAAAAGTTCCAACATGTCTTTATTTCATCTTTCTCAATAAATTAAAAACTAGCCAAATTACCCTTCAAAAAAAAAAAGCCTAATTATAGAATACAAGGTTGACAAGATTTGTGATTTACAAATTCTTTTTGGGAACTGATTTCAAATAGATATATTTCTCCATGATCAATTTTTCCGCAATATGATGTGATTTATTTTAAATTCGGCAAGTAATCAATCTCAATTCCATGATCTGTTAATTTTTCTTTACTGAGTAAATTTTATATATAATAAACAAATACATGTCTAATAATTTTTTTAACGAATTATTATAATGTACATAATTGGTAGAATTTGTGATTTAAATATTTTGTTAGCAACTGATTTCAAATCTATATATCTCTCCGTAATAAATAATTATTCATATCACATATATATAATTTATCAATATTTGTATCACATAACTAATTAAATTAAATTTTAAAATAATGATCACTTTTATTAGATGATTATCCAATACTTCATTTAATTGTATGTTTATCCATAGTCATTTATTTTATTAATGTAGAGACAAATAATTCTTAGTTTAATTCAAATTTTTATTGATCATACGATCTATTAATTTTATTCTAACCTATGCAATTTAACTATTTAGCATAATAAAACTGATGCATATTATATAATCAATTAAAAATATAATTCTCATAATCGATATCTCGGAGATAGGGAAGAAGATGGAAGTATATAACATTACTCCCTCTGGTCTCTATTAATTTACCCATTTTTTTACATAAAGTTTAGCAGAAATAATATTGCGGGACATCAAAGGAAAGAGAAACTATTATTTTATGTTAAAGTTGAGTGTCTATGTGATAGAAAGTTAAAAAATTATTAAAAAGAGACGGTCTAATTTTAATATAAAAATAGACATAGTCACTAAATGAATTAAACTAGTCATCGAAAGAAATTAACCTAGTCGTTATTGGGCTTATTCTCTTTTTAGTTTTGGGTTAATGATCCAATTTCAAAATAAAAAAAGAATAGATAAATTAAAAAAAACACGAGTAAACTAATACTACACGAGGTAGTAGATATTAATAACGCCTAGAAACGAAGGGAGAGAATTTGAGGAACCCTAACTCCCTGCCACGAGCTGCTGTCCGCGGAGTCGACGAGAAGACCCTAACCCGACGCCCGCTGTGAGGAACGAACTACGAAGGAGGAGAAGGAACCCACTACCCAGTACCCAGCCAAACGAAGGAAAGTGAGGAACGACGAAGGACGAACGAGCCGCCGGACGTGCGTCGCCAGCCCAGCTCCAGTCGGAGCTTTCCAGACGCGGTACGCTACCTGTCGCCAGCCCCGTTTCTGAGATTTTGGAGGCCCAAGGGCAAGCCTACATATTAGGGCCCTGATTAAGTTCAAGTTTTTTGAACGTTTTATTTTTCGGTCTAGACCAAAAAATAAACAATTTTTTGGTCCGAAATTTTTGAAAGAGACGTTAAGATAAGGAGGTAAGTACTTGATCAGTTATTATGTCAATCAGAAAACCCAAAAAAAAATTGAAAAGATGCACAATTAAATGATTAATAAAGAAATTTCAAAAAAGTTACAACCATCGAAAGACTAAAGGCGGAAAAATTTAACCTGGACCGAAATAAAGTGATAACATCTGCAACATAAGAAAGACTTAAACAACACATTTGAGTATGGAGGTATTCACTAGGGGAAAAAAACATAAGGGCTGCGCTTTTATCAAAAGCGCAGCCCTATGGTTGAAGGGCTGCGCCTTTTTACAAAAAGCGCAGCCCTACAAATAAGAAGGGCTGCGCTTTTTCAAAAAAGCGCAGCCCTTCCCATGGTGAAGGGCTGCTGATGAGTCATATTAATATAGGCATTTCATGATGCATTTAGGTTGCATTTTAGGATGATTCAGTTGCATTCTTAGTCCATAATTGCATATAGTTACTTAAGTTGAGAAGATATTACTCTTGTTTGTGTTTTCGGTGTTTTTGATAGTTTTCAGGTATTGAGAACACAATTGGAGTATTGACAAGCTTAAGCATGAGAAGCATCTAGGAAGGAGCTAACTCAAATGAGAAGTCCAAAGGGCATCTTCAAGTCGGATTGCAACTCAAACATAGCGGAAACGTATTAAAAGAAGTATGAAAATTGAGTCATGTGCACTCTTTTGATCATAACTTATTATCCAGAGATCGGAATTCAGTGATTCCAGTGGGGTTGGAAACTAGACTTGAAGAGCTTTCCAACGGTATATTACATGCCCCGATACAACTTCTAGTTTGGGAGATATGGTCTTTGCAAGTTAACGCTGTTTTGCAGCCCGATAACCCGCGGCCGCGGGTTATTCTGGGTTTCCTAGTCGAATAAGGCTTTATCTTTTGACGAATTAGACTCTATTTTTCTAGTTGTTTTAGGAAATAGAAAGGTATAAAGACTCAAGGGAATATTATTATTTCCTACCTTATTTTCTATTTTGTTTTTTCCATCGTTAATTCATTAAAGATTTGAACTCCTTTTTCTCTCAATTATTGAAGAACCCTAATTTTGCTTTTTCCCCAATTACATTGAATTTTCAATAGAAGCTTTGATTTTTGCAAGATTGGTTCTACAATTGGTATTATTTCTTTTCTCTTCTTATTCCTATTCAATCCTTTAGTATTAATTCATGTTTGCTTATTTAATATCAACCTTGTATGTGGTCACTCTCTCCTCCAACATGGGCTTGTGTGTGGGCCCAATGAAGTTTATCATGGTATCAGAGCGGATGATCTTGGCCCGTTATGAAATGCAAGATGGAAGGTGTTGAAGATCTGTTTGGAGCAAAATAAGCCCAACAGAATTGTAATGGCCCCAAGAAGGGGCCCAGTTGACCTCATGTTGGAAGTCCGGAGAGAACCCAACGAGGATGTTGTGACCTATCCAAATTGCAAGATTAAAGGTCACTCACATGTGAGGGGGAGTGTTAAGAGTAAAACCCACATGTGAGTTAGAAATAATTGTCCCACATTGAAGAATTAGAGAGAGAATAGTTTATTTCTAGGGTTTAGGGGGATCCATGATCAATTAGGAAGGGATGTTTATTAAAGTATTGATTTTTGTTAATGCATGTTGATTCCTATTGAATGTTTTTATGTCTATTCAATCCAATTTGGCCAGATTTGATTGTTATAGTGTTGCAATATTAGGTTATGCGCCGAGAGGTATAAACTTGATATTAAGGCTAGTTTCAATAGGTAGAATTGGTGTTAATAAATTGCGAGAGCCTGTTAATATCGTTCTATGCTTGATTTAGACTTGAGAAAGCGAATCAATCTGTTTAACTGCATTATTAATTGTTGATTTTAGTGTTTCATCCCGAAATATTGATCATTGTTGAACGTAGGCCCTAGACCTTTTTATTTTTGATAATTCTTGATATAGTTATAGTCCAGTTTAGTATAATTACTCACAAACACTCGTTCCTATACTCTAGATTTGACTGACAATTAGGAAAAGAACACTGTTTCTCTGTGGATTCGACCCTACTTCCCTGACTACTATTTGTTAGAGGACTTAGGATTACTTTTGATAAGGTGATACGACTTTAGCCTGTCAGCTGCGCTTTTTAACTAGCGCAGCCCTTCTCACTGTAGGGCTGCGCTTTTTCAAAACTAGCGCAGCCCTTCTCACTGTAGGGCTGCGCTTTTACTGAAAAATTTTGAAATTTCGAAACCGCGGGCTTTGAAATATTGAGCGGGGATTCATATATATTATCCCTCATTCTCTCTCCTCTCTCACGTCCCTCATTATTCCTTTTCCTCCTTCTCTCACATCCCTCCTCCCTCTCCTCTTTCTCTCTAATCCTCTCAAAAACTCCCAGAAATGTTGCGACAAAAACGCTGAAATGATTTGCACGAATCATGCCGACGGAGTCCGATTGCCTATTGTGATACCTTTTCGGAAGCGGAACGAGCCAACGAGTCAAACTCACATATTCTTTAAAGGACCAAATCCACTTCTAAACTGATAGCAACAAATGATTACAATTTTTTGTTTATTCAAGAAACTATTTTTTTTAGCCATATTTACCTATTTTTGTGATTGATAATCTTACTAATTAATCATATTGCTTTACATCATTAATTGAAATATTGTAGATTATATGATTAAATTATAATATAAGCATAAGCACATAAAAATTGACTTGTTTGACATTGTTACAGGAAGTAGCATTGTTGACTATTACTATTATCTACTAACCATTTTTCTAACATTGTTAAAAATTGACTAACCATTTTTTCTAACTATAGCAGCCCTTCTAAGCGAGAAGGGCTGCGCTTTTTCCTAACTAGCGCAGCCCTTCTAGCTTAAGGGCTGCGTTTTTCTAGCGCAGCCCTACTTAAAAAGCGAAGGGCTGATACTGAAAGGGCTGCTGTCAAAAAGCACAGCTCTACAGGCCTTTTTCAACGCAGCCCTTCTTCTTTTTTCCACTAGTGATTATCACTAGTCTAAACAAAAACTAATAAGAACAGTAGAGGAAAATAGAATCAGATAAAATAAATTGACAAAAATTTAGAAGTTTGCAAATTAATAACTATCATCAATGTTAAAAGGCATACGCGCCTAAGGATTGCATCTACCAACTCTATATATCCGCCTAAGATTAGATAAGTAAGGTAAAAAATAAGATAAGAGTCATAAAACTATTTCTAGAACCAAAATTATCCTTTTATGCATCAATCTGATTTATACTGCCTCTCTTTTTGACTCTAACCATTTGACCTTCACCTGGAGCAAATGGGAATCATTGGGATGTCTTTCTATAATACCCTCATTCACCAAACTCAGTAACAAACCAACTCATGGAGCCCGTCACAATGGGTTTTCCTTCACAATTTTTCAAAAAAACCTCAAGGATTAGATAACCACCTACATGAATTGCACCCCTTAGTTTAGCAAACAACGGAAAATGAGAGGAAAAGGAAAACTAATTTTCATGGAAAATATTTTACACACTACCAAACGGAGCATGAATCCAACTGATTGTAACTGAATTGAAAATAAGATGGAGAGAACAGGCTAGGAATAATAATCCTATTTATATGATAATATTTAGAATTCTAACAGATCATCGATGTACAATACGCTATTACTAGTCTCATATGCATAAATTTATGTTAATGTATAAGTTCTTACTTTTTAATTATTTGAAATTGCTTTAGTTAGATTAGTTTCATTTTCAATCAAAAATATCTCTTTTAAGCATATTATTTTGGAAAATATTTTATGTGTACATTATATCTTATTATAAATTAAACAATCTTAAGTTTCCTTATTAGTTATTACACATAAATATAGATCAAGAAAGAATTGAATAATTTATGGTTAACATTTTTTAATAAGTGAAGGGTAGAACAGTAATTTTACAAGACGACGCCGTAGCTCATCACTTTGCTTATATAATAGAGATAAACTCGTCAATTTATGTTACATTTTCGGATGTTGTGCATAAAAAAAAAGGAGTTTTGCTATTTGACGCCCTAAATTTTTTACTAACGCCCTAAATACATTGTATTTTTATACGGTATTTAATACATTACCTTTTCTGTTCCTTACTCGCATATAGTCTTAAACTACATAGGTATATAGCCTATATGCGAGTAACACTCCAAAAACGCTCACGGTGCCGGTGCCCGTGCCCAACTCATAATTAAATAGAATTCCTTTAGAACCTCTGGAATCTGGAACCTCTCATATGTGATACGCAAAGCTCGAATTGCAGAAGCTCGTTCCAGGTTCTTGTTTTGTTCCTTAGATGAATCTACTTGTTTTGTTGCGGATTTTGGTGTGGAATTGCGATTTTTGAGATCTACTTCATGTGATTATTCATGCGATTGGTTTTATGCTATTTGTTTCATGAATTCAACTTATTTTTTCTTTCTCATACATGCTATCTCATGTTTTTAGTGATAATTTACATGTTATAAACTTATGACTCGAGTTTCTGGTTTAACTTCTCATATCATCTTTGTTTCATGGAAGTATATGATAAGAAAATTTATGTTACAATTTGTAGATGCGCACATTTGTGTTCACTTGTTCTTGTTTAATTTCATGAGATTAATTTTTCAAGTGTTGTGGCTGGAAATCAGTAATGAA
Organism: Beta vulgaris subsp. vulgaris; assembly: GCF_026745355.1. Lineage (NCBI taxonomy): Eukaryota > Viridiplantae > Streptophyta > Magnoliopsida > Caryophyllales > Amaranthaceae > Beta > Beta vulgaris. Next base: position 37,891,719 of record NC_079210.1, read on the forward strand.
TGACCTGTCTTCCCCGGGCCCAGGGCGGCCGCCCCTCTTGCCCTGGCTCAGGGACGGGCCTGGCAGTTGTGAAATATGTAAATTCAGAATACTCGAAGAGATTAGAAAAATTGTGAACTTGAAACAGAGGTTGTGAATCGAAATTACTTGAATTCAGAATGAGATGTTGTGAAATGTAATTTGAAATAAGGGACTTTGGAATTAATATCTAATAATGTGTTTACTTTATACTTCCCCCGTTTCATATTAATCTACACACTTTGACATTTTACACTATTCACAAATTTCACTTTGACCATCATTTGTGATTTGTACGCGGATGAAATTATAGTCATGTGGGATCTTGTTAGATTCATCATATTATGTATTTTATTAATATGTACTTTTTATAATTTTTACAAATACAAAACTAAAAATATATGTCATCAAAGTTTTGCATTGGCATGCGTAAAAAATTTAAGTGTGTAGATTAAAATGAAACGGAGGGAGTACTAGATTTGGAAGATGAAAAACCAAAGTTTAGAATCTTTTTTAAAAGAGAGGTGGAAAGAGTATTTTCTTTGATGATAGTGAAAAGCAAATTGCCAAATAGTATGGGGGATCAACTTTTGAATGATTGTTTAGTCACTTACCGTGAGAGGGATCTTTTTTTTCAAGTTAGTGATGATGATGTAATTAATCGCTTTCAATCGGTGAAAGGTCGTTAGATGCACTTGTTATTTTTATTCAATTGATACTTATGTATTTTCGTTGCTTTGAATTAGTTGTATTTTGAATTATTAATTGACATTGGCATTGTATTTTGAGTTGAATTTTTAGTCGTGAATTAACTCTAGCTTGTACTTTATTTTATTTGATTTTATCTTATCCATACCCCCACCTCATAATTCTTGAATATGCCACTGCCTACCAAGTACCAAGCATAAAATATTGAATCCACCACTTAACGAGTGAATCGATATTGTGAAAAAATTGAGTATTGTATTTGTTTGAGTGTTTCGTTGAAGTATCTTGGGAAATTTAATGTTACATCATTATTTCAAGAAAGGTGGACTTTCTGAAGACAGAAAGTAGTTTATGTTTCTGATGCAGAGACTATCTATTTAATTTAGTTTACCAAGTACTACAATATATATGTGCTTTGGAGAAGGGTTGTGAGCTTAATCTATGATTGTATCAACTCTTTGCTTGTTATTAGGTGTATACGTAATTCTCCAATGTCAGCAATTCCTTGAATTTGAAGTATTGTTATAAGGCGAAGGTGACTGAGCATCACCAATGATTTTTTAGTACTTGATTACTTGGGATGTGTACTGTTTAATTGCTAAGGAGAATTGAAGATAGAAGAGTATATTTAGATCTCTAAGGAGAACTGAACTGTGTTCCAATATTGTAACTATGATGCTTCAAAAATTGAACTTGTTTGTTTCCCTCTATGAGATAGATGTTCACTTAAAAAATGAAATGAAATTAAGGTTGAAAAGTGACCTGATAATGGGTATCGGTCTCACCTTCAGATATTGCTTTTTTGCATTGTTGTGACAAAGGGCATTGAAGTTGCTTGATTTCCAACTTGTTATAGGGAGGAAACCAAAATAAAGAAAAGGAAAAAGGAAATCTTGGTGCATATAGCCAAGCTTTAACTTGCATTTTTGTTTAACAGAAGCAGTTGGTTATGATTTAATTAATTATAGTTAGGTATTCATTATCCATTTTACTACATCACCTTATATTTTGTAGAATTTGTCTCAGCTTTCTTCTCGCCTGTTAAGAGGTGAAAGAAATTACAGCCAAAATGGTGGAGCTGGCAGCTGAGAAGCACGTTCGATATATCATATCTGTCGAGAAGGTTAGTTCTCTATGGTCTTTTTAATTGTTTGACACTTTAAAATCTTCCTTTATGCCTTTTCTAATATGTCTTGGGACCTGTGTTTGATTTTTGGAGTGCACTTTTGCTTCATGTGTCTTCAGAAGGACTCATTTGAATCAGTGGTCATGGAACACCTTAGGATGAATGGTGCTTACTGGGGACTGACGACGCTGGATCTTTTGGGAAAACTTCACGTCGTGGATCAAGATGAAGTTATTTCATGGGTTATGCAGTGTCAACATGAATCGGGTTTGTAGAACTTTTTCCTGAGTATTAGAAATTATGCGATCCAAGATTTTCAATTCATCCCATTTCTTCTTTATCTGTTATATATGCTCCTATTATGGAAAATTGTTGGTGAATATTTCTTCAATAAAGTTGCTTGATCTAGAAGTGTTACGAAAATTAGATTTTGAAGTGCAAGCCTCTTTTGGTCCACAAGTAAGAAGCATGACTTTATGCTTCTTGGACTTCTCAACAGAGGCAGGACAACACTCACTCCTGTTGTTTTTAAGCTGATTTCATTATCCTGGATAGGTTGATAGTTTAAAGTGTCCTTCATTGTTGTTTAGACTCAAAGCAGACACCATTTTTATAGATATAAATAGAAAGCAGGGCATCCTGGGATCCTTTTTTTTTTTCCAGTCTTGTTGAAACCCAATCGTTACTGTTGTTCTGGCTACCTTGTTTCCATACTACGTCCTCTACTCCAACCCCATGGCCAAAATCTTGGTGATTGGAAGGAAGTGTTCTCTTGTTGTAGAACATGTTTAGTAGTACGTTGCTAAGCTCCTAGAAAGTTATCGTGTCCACTCAAATGCTTATACTAACATACTAACATAGTAACATATGCTTTGCCATGACTGGCTTTTGCAGGTGGATTTGGCGGTAATATTGGACATGATCCACATATACTCTATACGCTCAGTGCTGTTCAAGTTTTAGCTCTATTTGATAAGCTACATATTCTTGATGTCACTAAGGTGACAAATTGTATCCTTTCCAACTTGTACTTATGATAAAGGTTTCATGTTTGCTAAATCTATATGAAGAAGTTGTGAGCCACGAATCTGCTGTGTGTTCTGGTATACTAATTGTATGTACGACTTACATACCCTATTATTTACATTTTGGAGGAGACTAGGTATTGACTGTTGTGATCATTTTCATAGTTGTATCTTCTCTTTAAAGTATGCGATTAATTTGATCTTGATGGCATTATTAAGATTAATTGCCTCATTTCTTTTGTCATGTAACTCAATTTTGCAGAAAATAACACCCCTGTTGGTTCATGAGACCTTAACCTTGTAACTCAGATGTTGTGGGGCTGCAGAATGAGGATGGATCCTTTTCTGGAGACATGTGGGGAGAAGTTGATACCAGGTGTATTTGCATGTCCTGTGCTTGTAGCAGACTTCTTTTTTCTTTGACCGAAGAGAAACTTACCCAGGCTTATTTATTTTCCTAGGTTTTCATATATTGCAGTGTGTTGTCTGTCATTGTTACATCAATTGGGCAAAATTGATGTGGAGAAGGCTGTGAACTACGTTGTAAGATGCAAAAACCTAGATGGTGGATTTGGATGCACACCTGGTGGCGAATCGCATGCAGGACAAAGTATGTTGGTGCACTTTGATACACTAAAATTGATAGTAGGTTACATGATATTATTGATGTTGCTTACATAGATAAAGTTGGTCTTTTGTCGTTCATCATGTCTATTGTTCATGCCTTGAACTATTCTTATGGATACATATATAGAGTTGTTGTTATTTCATTGGTCCGTCACTGGTAAGTGCAATGTCAAAATTTTGGCCCAGGGAATAAGTGCATCCCAATGGTGTTGTCGTGTCTTTTGTTTCTTTCATTCACCTCGATCTACTTATCCCAGAATCAATCACAGTAACTCCATACTAAGTGATTAATTGTTAATCACGAGACTTTTGAAACTCACCAATTTGTGAGCTTGCACTTATACAAATTACACTTTCGTTTGTACCCCCAAAATAGAAGAGTTTTTCTGTGGGTCTTTTGAGCACAGCCTCTCATAGTCTTTGGACAGTAAGTGTAAGGTTGCATACAAGGACTTTTCATACCCTACCTCACTGTGATTAACGCTGGGTTGTTGAATGGTTCATGCTGCTGCTATTTGGTTTTGTATAATCTTTATTCTGACTGAGTTGAGGATGGTTTATTATAAGCAGGCTGAAGTCACGATTAGTATAGTTTTATCATTTTGTTATGACCTAAGACTTACTGGTTTTGTTTATCCTAGGGAGTCGTGGAGTTTTAGTTGTATGTAATAGACATCTATGAATCAAGCGTCATACTAACAACTGCTTTAGAGGGAGGTGAAAAGCACTCAGATAGGGGAGTTTTATGATTTACTTTTCATCATATACATCAATATTTTAAAAAGCATGAACTGATATTAAAGATGTTTGGGTATCAAAGAAGCATGAAAGATATTGCTTTTTGTGATACTATCACCCCCATAAACGGACATTCTGTGAGCTTTGCGAGTTTCTGGTTTTAATGCTTTTTTCTTGCTCTCTTTTACATCGCTGCAGTTTTTTGCTGTGTTGGTGCTCTTGCTATAATGGGTTCTATGCATCATGTTGACAAGGACCTTCTTGGTTGGTGGCTGTTTGAGCGCCAGGTGAAATCAGGAGGTCTAAATGGTCGACCGGAGAAGCTTCCAGATGTGAGATAGCTTCGTCATTTTATTATTTCCAAATTTTCTTTTAACTTTTAGAAAAATCAAAATATGTCTTCAGGTCCCAGTATCTTTAAACATAAGGTCCCAGATTTGGGATAGCTTATCATCCTTGTATTTATTTTAAGAAAAAAACATATGTGCCCCCAACCTTAAGATCCTTATACGTATGATGTGTTATTAAATTTATGTAGGAGATTAACTTGGTGCACCTATGCTTCTGAATGATCTATGTCATTGTCCTATGACATTAGGTTTGCTACTCATGGTGGGTACTATCTAGCTTGATTATGATCGACAGAGTTCACTGGATTGACAAAGAAAAGCTTGTTCAATTCATCTTAAATTGCCAGGTCTTTATTTATTTAGATTTTGCACCTTCTAAAAATATCAGTTTCTGCGATATTTGTTTTTGTTGCTTGTTCATGACTTTTTGTGCTCATATCTGAGTATCATGCAGGACTTGGAGACAGGAGGAATCTCAGATAGGCCAGATGATGCTGTTGATGTTTTTCACACGTACTTTGGAGTTGCAGGTAACATGCTGGTTTAGAGCCATAGTTCTTCCCCTTCCCCTCACAAACTGTAGGGAAGATGCAAATTTGTAGTTATTTTCAGAACACATGTTCCCTCTTTTCATAATAAAGCTAAAAAATCATGAGCATAGCATGAGGCAGTGTTTCTGGGGACACTTGAGAGTTTGCATAGCATGCGATTTCTTTTTTTAATGTGAGAGAACTCCGGGAATAGAACTTAGTAATAGACTAGCTGTAAGGAAGACTGGATTGCTCTCTTGCTGTTTATCTGTCCTTGGCTGATCTTTACTTGTCGACGTTGATGTAGGTTTGTCACTTCTCCAGTATCCGGGAGTGAAACCTGTAGATCCTGCCTATGCATTGCCAGTTGATGTGGTGAACAGGATTCTAATCGGCTCGTAAACCATTCTTCATAATGTTGGAGCTCCATTTATTATCATATAGCTTAGAATCATAATGGTAAACCATGATAATTGAAGGCAAAAGAGAGAAATGTGTAGAGAGATACTCTGTTCAGCAAGGGTAGTAAGGAAACCCTACGCTCGCTTCTCAATGCTCACCATATCTGATGTTCCCCTTGTTGCTCAAACATGTCTGCCATGATATAGATCTACAAGAATTTAATTTATAGCTAATGAAATTTGATGGCGAATTTCATTTATGAGATATGACCTATTGCATAAATAAATACTCTTACCTTTTTTTATTAGTTATGATTTTCTATGACATGAATCATATTACTAACTTCTACCATGAATTTTTGTCTGCCTCTTCTATACTGCCCTCCTTTCTGTACATCGACAACAATTTCCGTTTTGACGACTTCGAGATTTTGTTCTTTTTCCAGATATGATCTGATTGTGAAAGTTCATCTATTCTTGACATAGTTGCTATGCTTGTATTTGTTTCCTTTGGGATGGGCTTATATAGCCTTGCATAGTATCACAAGATGTTCTGATCTGACACTTGGTGTCTTTGAAGCTCTGATGAAGGTGTCAGATGGATACTCTTGCTTTCTAGTTGCCTGAATTATTTGGTGACATATCAGGGAAGACTAATGTTGTCTTTATCATATGACTGATTCCTGAGGATCCTTATGTCTTTTTCTATATGTTCTAAACAAGAAGTTCCTATTATAATAGTGCCATTATGTAATTATCCCATCAATCCACATAACATTCATTAATTACTCACCTAACAACAATTAATTCCCCTAATCTTTCCCTCCCTTTTTAACCCAACTCCACCAACCCCTATCAGATTTTTTTAAAAATCTTCTATCACTTTCTCGATTCTCTTCACATGTTCTTATTCCTCACTCTCTCTCTCCTCAATTACTAAGGAATCCTAATATTTATTGACCTTTCACATTTTCACCTCTTTCTCAACTGATCTTTTTCCCCTCTCTCTCTCCCCTCTGAAATTGAAGAACCCCAATTTCTAATTCTCTCTCACTTTCTCGATTCTTCCTCAAGTGATCTAGTTCCTTTATTTCTCTCTTTCTCTCTCAAGAACTTTGCGACTCACTCTCAATTGTTTATATAAACCCTAATTTTTTGGGCCTCTATTTTTGGTAGCATTTGGGTTTTTTTCCACCACTGGTTTATAGATATGAGATGGCCTTTGATGATACATGCGAGTTGCTTTTCGGTGAATCTGAAATGGGATTGGGTCGGTACCATAATGATTCTTCTTATAATTCTTCTTTGAACTTGACTTATGTACGACGGAAGTCTGAAGCACCGACTTCGAAGCTGAGAACGCTAGAGCTTCACTTGCTTCGATCAGTTCTGAAGATGAAGCCTTTGGATCTGGGTTTTTTGTGAGGGAGAAAATCATCTTTGATGATTCAAAGTCCCCTCAAAGACGTTGATGATGGTGATAGTGATGATGTTGTTGTAGATTCGGGAGATGTTGCTGCTATAGATCAGTCTTCCAAGAAGCTAATCTACCTAGTTCTTCAACGGGAAACCCTAAAAAAAAGGGTTCCCCAAAAAAATGATGTTGTCCATTTCTGGTGAAATGTTCCTAAACTCTTGTCTAATTTTAATTTATTATGTTTAATCTATGTGATATGTTGATATTTATGATGAATTGTGATGATTTGTGTCTGTGGGTTACGATTGCTGGTAGATTATTCGGTTTTTTTTAGTGTTTTATGGTTGTAAAAATGTTGGCTTTAATTATGCTTGTGTATGAATTTTGAATGTGGATCAATTGATTAGGGTTTCATTTTATGCTTAAGTATTTTAGTTGTAAAAATATGTTGACTTTCATTATGGATTAGCTGATATGTTGGTAGATTGTTTAGGGTTGAATAGGGTTGGAAATTTGTTGCCTTTGATAGTGTTTATTGATGAATGTAGCATGTGGGGTGTTGTTATATGTTGGGAAATTGTTATGGCTTCTATTGTTTAGGGTTTGTCATGGTTGCAAATATGATGGGGTTTAATTGGATTAGTTCAATTCATTGTTTAGGTGTTGGTTTGATGTTAGGTGATAATGGTTTGAGACATGTGTGTGTTTGCTTGTGATTTCATGTTACTGTCCATCTGAGACAGGTACATCATCAGATGCGGTTAGATGGGTGAGGACTCGTTGAGCAGGATAGGAAGCATTTTGGGTCAAACGAATCTGTCATAGTGTGATAATCATGTGTGATGATATATCTTGTTTAGGTTGTGATGATGTTAATGTGGGGGTTGTTCTGTTGTAAATCAATGTATAAGCATGATTAGGGTTTGATGATGTTAATGTGGGGGTTGTTCTATGTTTAGATCATGGTAAATGCATGTTTAGGTTGTGATGATGTAAATGTGGTGGATGTTATGTGTTTAGATCATGGTAAATGCATGTTTGGGTTGTGATGATGTTAATGTGGGGGATGTTCTGTGTTTAGATCATGGTCTATGTATGTTTAGGTTGTAATGTTGTTAATGTGGGGGTTGTTCTATGTTTAGATCATGGTATATGCATTTTTACGGTGTGATGCATGTTTTTGTAAGGGTTGGTCCTCAATGATGTGAAAATCAGTGCATTCTTAACACAAATTTCATATTTTTGGCTTAGTTTGTATGCCACCCAGAATACCAGTTGATTACATTTGTAGAGGCAACATTAGGGGGGAATTAACATTGTGTGAAGATTCTTGTTGTATGATTGATAACACTGACCTGAAAGGTTTAATATCGTCAATGATGAATTAGGTCATTTTTGACATTTATTTTGTACAAGACCTTACTTGTTAACCTCCCTATTGCCACTCATATATGAAATTGTTATTCGATTTTGGAGCCTACTTGATTTGTCATTTACGTTCTTTGTATGGGTGATTGGGACTTCCTAAGGACAACCTTGTTGATGATGTTGTTTTTAAATAGTTCCTTTTCAATGTATCACCAAAAGAAACCAAATGATTGCGTTGTTTTCAAAAAGTATTCCATTCATATTTACATATACAAAATATGTTCCTTTTACAAAATGCTTTTTCTTTACAAAAAATTCCCTCAACAAACTCTACTATTCCTCATGCCATCTTGTTACTTGGTTGGTTCTGTGTTCAGTCATATATGGTGTGCCTTCCTTCTACTGTTCCTCTGGTCCAAGGAACAATCCATCCCACATAGGGTTTGCCCCATCTACTATGTCTTGATTGAGGAAAGCCATTGTGTCATTTAACAACTCATCAACAACTTCCACATAAGTTGGTAAAATGACCAAGTCTATACATCTTTCTCTTGCCTTTGTGGGGTTTTTGGTAATTGTTCCCACCCTTGACCTTTAATATTTCAGCCATGACATACATTAGATGCAACCAAGTGTAGTTTATCAACTTGGGATCATACATGTTATACGCATCCACCACACTTTGAACCAATTCAACAACTATTTCTGGGAATGCTTGGTGTTGTATGATTGAATGGAAAATAAAAAACCCTAAGTCTAGCATCTTAAGATATGGGGACTGAGCTGGCTGTTGGATTAGGTGTATGTCAAACCCATCCTATTTTGATGCTTCTAACCATAGTGGATTAGTTGGTGCTATGTGTGGTCTTGCATTGTCCTGTTGTATCCATATTGTTTTGGAACCAAACGCTAGCCACTTAGCCCTTATTGTTGGCAACAATGTGTTGATTAACATGTCCTTGATGGTTTCCTTGGTGATGTTTTGCTTTGCTTTTAATTCTAAAGTTTCCCTTTCTCTAGTGTGGCTTCTTCTTTGTACTGTCACTTCATCAATAAATGGGTATATTCCTATTTTACCATCATAAATACACAGGCCATTGTCATCAAAAATTGGTCTTGAAATACCCCCCTCCCCATAAACATAATCTTTGTTGTGAAGTGCTTTGACTGACATGCTCTGTATGGATCTTCCTCTTCTAACAACAAATAGAACCCTTGTGTTACCCTACTCATGAAAAATCATTTTTAATCTATGTGTATCATATTGTAAAGCATGTCAAATCTTGGTTTTTCTCTTGCTGTTCTTGGGATTATGTGTGAGAGAACAAACTTTTATCTAGTTGTTTTGTGTTTATCAGTCAGTTTGGATTTGATGGAATTTGTATGGCATCTCAAAATACCCTTCTTTATAAACCTATAAACTGTTGATGGGCTAACTCGATGGGCTAACTCCCAAAGTTGTAGCAAAGGACCCGATTTTGATTGTGGTCCTTTGATTCAGTGGAATTTGTCTAAGTTCTTCATCCTCCTTGATGATAAACTTCCTCCCACAGTTGTCAGCATTTTTGCTTGCACCATTGACCTCAACCCTACTTAATTTATGTTGCTTAGCTATTCTTCAAATATTGAACATTGTTATTCTACTAATTGCATACTTAAATGCAATACTCTTTTATACAGTCTCTTGGTAAAGAAAGGTCATACCCTGCTTGTATGAATAAGTCAATAATGACCTCTCTTCTGATATTGTTTGCTACATTATGTTTTTTCGCCTAAGTTGCAATTAGTTTCATTAACTGTATTTCCATCTTCTATTTCAGTTTCTATGTCATCATATTCAGAAAAATACCATACCTCACCATCATCCTCAGGATCACCATCTTCATGCATGTAGGACTCCATAAACAAAAGCTCATCAACATCAATGTCACCTTCCAGATTGTGTTCATGTTCTTCTTGAAGTTGCAGTAGCTCCTCTTCACAAATGTCAAAAAATTCCCCTACTCCATTTGATAAAACTAACTGCTCTAGACTACCATAATTCGTGGCAGTAATTTAATTACAGTGTTGTGTGTGCTTCTGTATAATTTTCTGAAAAAAGACCTTTGTGTGCAAGTGAGTGTGTTCACTCGTGAGAAAAAACAAATTATCAAGTGTAAGTGTGTGCTGGTGTATGAACAAATGTGGAAATGAGAGATTTTTTATCCTTAAAAGTTGTTTATATAGAGTTGTACACTTGAATTGGTGGGAAATGACCACAAGTCTCCTTTAGATAAAAAAGTGAAAAAGTTTGAAAAAGTATGCCAAAATTCAAATTTTGGTGCAAAAGTTGAATTTCCCTCTTTTATGGGGAGCAAACAAACCGAGTACTTTATGTAATACATAAAAGGTGATCCCAACTTTTTTCTCTATCCCCCTTGGTATGTGTGTCCTTTTTCTATGTTTAACTTATTGTGGAACGGAGTAAGCAATACATAAAACTCAACATTTATAAGGTACAAATATAATAATATGGACGTTTAAAGCATGATTAAAAGTTGGTTGAGATGGTTATCGTGTCATGTATAATAGCAAGATGTCACGTGTTTAAGTCTTGTTGCAAGCCAATTTATTTTTTTTAGTTGATATGAGATATGTACACATTGGACAATACGAGAGGTGTCACGTTGCGTGTATTACGTTGTTAGACACGCCTTTTAGAACATTAGTATAGATAGATAGGTTACTTTTAAACAAAGGGTGATTTATTACTTTTATAGAGACGCTTCTATATAACTAAAAGAAACCCACTTAACCTCTATTCTGCAAACTGAAGTGTGGGGTCTTCGTGTAGGCATTAGGGGGCTCTTTCTTTGAATATTAGAAACATTATTATTGAGGGTGATAACCTTGCAGTTATCAATTCACTCAAGGATTTGTGGAGTACTCCGTGGGAAATTAATAATATTATTTCTGATGCAGGTATTGATATAGCTTGTTTTTCTTCTTCCCATTGTGATCATGTCTTTGGGGAGGCTAATAAAGCCGCGGATTTCATGGCTCGTAAAAAGGTCATTCGTGTTCTACTCTCTTGTGCTCCTTCCCTCCTTATGATATTGATTTTTCTCTTATCATCTGAAAGGATGTTTTAGGTTGGCCCCCAAATTAAAGGAGGTCTCTCTAAGTTTTCTTCCCCAATAAAAAAAAACCCACTTAAGGTCAAAAGTTGCCTCGATTTGACATATGATTTTTAAATGAACTAATAATGACTTTTTAGGATATTTGACAGATATTTCAAAAATTACATGGATCAACCACAATATATTGGTGCTTGATAGTTGGCATTTGCCTATGGGAGAGATGAGAGGAGTGAGAGAAGGGAGAAGAGAGTGTTAGAATAAATGAGGGGTAAAGTTATCCACGTCAAAATAATATCGTATAGTTTGAGTGACATTACAAACTAGATAAAGTCGTTTCCTTTTTCTTTCTTTTTTCTTGTCTTCCAAATTGTAGTATAATTTTTTAATCCACGGGCTACATCCACTCTTTTAATGTATAACAAACACCTTTCATTTTCTTGTGTATTAATTCCTCGGTTTTTTTACTCATTTCACTTTGAGATAGAATTAAGGAGTAAGTCCAAGAGTGTGTATGTATTGTGTGCTGAGTGTGTGAGAAAGAGAGCGAGAGAGACTAAAGATGGAAGAAAGAAACTTTAAGGTGGGTTATTATATAATGGACGTTTAGTTTAGGTAGGGAAAAATGTTTAATAAAGAGAAACGAGTAGAATGGAAAGGAAAACCTTTTGATAGAGGTGATAAAATGGCTGAGCTGCGTCCAAAAAAAATTTATCAATTAGTCGGACTGGGCCAAATTTTTGCGCCCAAAGCTTGCTTTTTCGAGCCTAAATTGGACCGGTTCAAATTTTGGACACACAAGTCATTTTCTTAGTTACCCAGAATCCGTCTGAAACCAAAAAAATCAGGCCCCAAAAACCTGTCCAAGGCCGGACATTTTTCGGGATGGGTCACTTTGATCAGGTATACCTTTTGATTAAAAATGTTGTTTGGAAAGAACATTCATCTTCCTCTTCTCACCATTCCTCTACCATGTTCTCCCTCCTCTCTCTCCCAGGAACCATCGCCATTTCACATTGCCCCTTTCCTCACCACTCCCACCCCACTTGCTTCCATAATTGCTGCCCATCACCACTACCAAGTCACTGCTGCCCTCTGTTCTTTTCTTCTCTACCACAATTGAAGATGAAATTTCAGAATTCAAAGCTCAAATTCATACATAAAAGTTTCAGATCTGAAGTTTTTATGGTCGGATGTGACCTTTAAAGCCATAATTATGGATAATAAGAAATATTCATCCATCTTACTCTTGATTTTTTTCCCAAATTTTTAGGCTTATGAATTTTCAAGTATTGTTGGTGGACTTTTAAAAGGTTGTGTTGTTTTGGAGGGAGTGATGATGGTTTTTTTTTTTTTTTTGCTAAGCAAGTGATTAATTTGATATATGAAACCACTATTTTACAACTAAAACCTATCAAATTAAAGGGGATGCAAACTAACTAGGTTTGACCCCCTAACTCTAAGACCAGTACAAAGCAACAAGCTTTAGACAACTATATAGTGGTGGAGCTAATATGGGGCACGAGGAGTCACGTGCCAAATTAAGAGTTTTCGTAAAAAAAAAAAAAACAAAAATTCAGCACTAGATGCAAGCAAGCAACGTTCAGCGCTAGAAAAGAGGAGGAAACTTTGGGTCATGTACTCATGTATTATTGTCTGCCACTTGCAAACTTAGTTTTAACTTTATTAATGAGAGTGTGTCCCAACTCCAAATTCCCATCAGATTTTTAATTAAATCAACCTAAAAAATTAAAAATCTTTTAATTTTTAAAACTTATCACTTTCTCTCTCCTTCCTTTCCCAATACTCATCTAAGACATCGCATGCTATTCAAAAGTGCAGTCCAGTTCAGGCTTCATGAGTTGATGATGCCAGAGTCCGTCGACCACAGCGCCGCACGCCCGCACGTCGACCAAGCGACCACCCTGTCGCACGCTCGCACCGCTATTCTCACTTCTGTAATTCTCCTCCGACCTTCGCATCAGCTATCAGGTATTAAAAGAGTTTAAATTTTAATTCTTTTACATTATTATTTCATGATTTCTATATTGTACATTTAAAATCTTATTTGGTTGATATTAATTATGATATTTACGTACACGCTTGAAATTTCGAATCTGTGAATTGTGATTGATGCACTTTGTCAATTTGTTGTTGAGGTTTTTTATGAATGTGTGAATTTGTATATATTAGGTAGTGGTAATTAATTTATAATTTTCATATAGTTTAATAGTTAGTTCATATGTGTTGATTTGTACTACCTCCGTTCCTTTTTAATAGTTACACTTACACTTTTCACACATGCCGATGCACACTTTGAGCCTTTATATAACTAATTTTGTATTTGCAAAAATATAAAATGTCGATATTCTAAAAATACATATCAAGACGAATAAAACAAGACCCCCACATGACTATATTTTATCATAACCATAAATCACAAATAATAGTCAAAGAGAAATTTGTGATTAGTGTCAAAAGTGAAAGTGTAATTATTAAAAAGGAACGGAGGTAGTATTAAATAATTAATATAGGAAACTATGAGTGATACACCTAGATCAAAAAAATCTACGGCAATGGAAAAACAACCCGATCTTCGACAATTTATGTTCAAGATAATTCATGTTTTTCAACGCCACCAGTAGATAGTGGTACTCCATCATTTAATGCTAGTGCATCTTCATCTTATGATTCTCCTCAAATTAACGAAAATGATATGAATTTGGGTGGTTTAAATATCGATAGTGTGCCATTGGCCCATTAGAGAATGAAGAGTCGGTTTATGATGTTGAACTTCTTCCTCATGACTTGGGAAAAAGAATAAACATAATGAATTATCTTCAAATCAACGTAATGCGATTAGGAGGGCATATATCCTTAAAAAACCTTGTCAACAAAAAACTCATAACTTCCCTTAAAGAGATCTTGGGAGGCCGCGCCCGCGTCGATTCATTGCTTCTTGGTTTGATAAATGGGATTGGCTTGAGTATCGTATCGAGAAAGATGTAGCATTTTGTTTTGTTTTTTACTTGTTTAAGAATGATATTGAAGTTAATGTGGAAGGATGCATTTGTAGATGAAAGATTTAGGTTATGAAATAAATTGGAAAGGTTCAAAAAACATGTTGGAGGTGTAAAAGGTGCTCATAATCTTGCTTATGAGAAATATATGAATTTGAAAGATATGGGTAAAAAATAAATTATTGAAACTTTTGATGATGTAAGTGATGTGATTAAAAGTGAGTATGAAACTCGCTTGAGAGCTTCGGTTTCTTATTTGTCTTATCTATTGCGGCAAGGTTGGCATTTCGTGGACATAGGGAAGATGAATAATCTCTTAATAGGGGAAATATCATTGAGCTTTTGAAATGGTTAAAGTCACATAATGAAGTTGTTTCAAAGGTCATTTTTGAAAATGCTCCCGAAAATTGTCATTTAACATCTCCCATAATTCAAAAAGATATCATAAATTATTGTGCCAAAGAAATAACTAAGCGGATTATAGAGGAAATTGGTGATGATTACTTTGATATCTTGGCCGATGAATCTAGTGATATATCCCAAAAGGAACAACTACCTTTACGTTATGTTGAAAAGAAAACGGGAAAGGAAGTAGAGCCATTTCTTGGACTTGTTCATGTTGGGGATACCACTGCTTTATAAGTGCAATTATATATTTCTTGTTGTTCATTTATTAAGTCCTTCTAAGATTCGAGGTCAAGGTTATGATAGGGCTAGTAACATGAAGGGTGAGATAAATGGCCTTAAGACTTTGATTATGGATGATATTCCAAATGCATACTATGTTGATCGTTTTGCTCATCAACTTCAATTAAGTCTTGTTGCGGTTGCTAAAAAGAATAATGAGTGTGGTTGGCTTTTGATACACTTAAAACCTTATTAAATATGGTTGAAAATTTTGTAAAAGAAGAGAAATGATTAGACCCAATGACACTCGTTGGGGTTCTCACTACAAAACTCTACATAATGTCATTAACTTGTTTCCTAAAATCTTTGATGTACTTGTGATGATTGAAAAGAATGGTTCGAACGCGGAAGATAAGACAAAAGCTCAAGGTGTTGTGCTCTTACTAGAATCGTTTGATTTGTTTTTATGGCACAATTAATATCTACAATATTTGAGTACACTAATGACTTATTTAATGCCTTATAAAGAAAAGATCAAGACATTGTTAATGTCATGAGACTTGTTTCTTTGACTAAAAGAGTATTGCTAAAAATGAGGGATGGTGGGCGAGAGTTTCATTTAAGTAAGGTTACTTCGACAAGAAGTGGGAAAACCGGGGAGTGAGTTCATAAACAGGACTCTTTCGAACCGCTTCCTGCTTCTTCGCACCTTATTTTGCAATAAAAATGCCATTGACATTCCCGGCATGGAGGATAATTACATTCCTCAAGGAAGATCAAGACTTTTTGTCAAAGAAGCGACATATCTTCATCATCTTCGGGTGGAGGTGTTCATAGGTGTAATCGATCTATAACTTCAAGAACTTAACAAGCATTTTGATGAGATTAATATGGAGTTGCTTAAATGCATGACTTGCTTATGTCCGGAAGATGGATTCTCTTCTTACAACAAGGAAAAGGTACTTTAACTTGCCGCTCTTTATCCTTTCGAATCTACAACAAATGATTTAGATACTTTTGATTGTCAACTTGATGTATTCATGGAAGATATGTGAGATGATAGTGGTGAATTTCAAGATATCAATTATCTTTCTTCCCTTTCAATGAAGTTTGTTGAAACAAATAGGAATGAAGCTTATCCACTTGTATTTTTGTTCATCAAGTTGACGTTGATTCTTCCGGTTGCTACGGCACGTGTGGAAAGAGTGTTTTCGGGAATGAATTACATAAAAAGTAAGTTGCGAAATATATAGCACGGGTGATTAATTTTTGAATGATAGTTTGGTCACTTTTCTTCAGAAAGAAGTGTTTCTTCAAGTTTTCGATGATTAAAAAAATGAAGACTTGTCGAATGCACTTGTAATTTTTTCCTTTTATTCTTGTAATTTTTTTCTTAGTTTGGGATGTATGAAAATGGATATTAGACAATGTTTCTTTGTGTTGTAAAATTTTTAATATTGAATATCTTTCGTCATTTTTTGTCCCCCCCCCCCCCCCCCCCCAATTTTGACATCCTGGCTCCGCCACTATCACCACATAAGTAGCTACACTACTTTACAAACTATGAAACTAGTTAACATCTTTCCTAGAAATCTTTTGATGTAGGACTGCACTTACTATTAGAGGTTTGCACCGGTCCGGGACCGGACCGGAACCGGCTGGACTGGTGGACCAAGATCCGGTATTTTCTTAGACCAGGAGAGGAATTTTTCCACGTTCGATCTTGGACCTCTTGGACTGGAATTTTTTTTTCCAAAATAAAAAATATTTTTTATTTTATTTAAATATATTTATAAATTATATACATTAAAAATTAATAACTTTAATAATAATAATCCTAAAAGATTAAATAGTAGGTTTTCAAGTTTATAACTTTCTACCTTTTAATTATTATTTTTAACATAATTTTTTTTACTAAACTAATAGAAATTCCGGTCCAACCAATTTGGACCAAAATCCTGATATTTGGCGGATCGAGGATCGGAATCTCCGATCCTGTCCAAATTTCGATCCAGACCGATTTGTGCACACCCCTACATACTATAGCTTTTACAATGTTTGTCATCTTCTTACAAAACTACATATTTTTTTAAGAACATAATGCTCCCAGTATACCTTATTTCTACTATGTCATATCAAGTACACTATTTCTGCCAGGATAACTTGTTTCTGAAATTTGATTTTTTAGCTATTCAAAATCCATCTAATCAGTTGTTGCAGATCTTCAGAATGTGTAGAACAATTCAACCAACCTTTAAGGTGCAGTAAGCATGTTGACCTAAAAGGAAATCTAAAAAATAGATGTTGGTGATCTTCCTAGTGTTGAGCACAGAGTAAGCACAGATCACTACTACTAACTCCTATTGTAGCAAGCTATTTTTGTTGTAGTTTGCAATGATGATGGGTTCTTTCAGGTGGTTTAGGTTGGTGTTTCCGTTCTTATTTTGTTATTGGTAGTTCATTGTGGATACATTTTTTTAATGGTTTTTTCACCAAGTATTCCTGTGGCTTTTCAAAATTCATGCGGTACCCCTGCTTTTTAAAAAATGCACCAGGTACCCTTACTTTAAGGGTAAAATTTATGAAATGCCCTTAATGACTAATGGTGTCAAGTTCCCGTTAGTCATTAAGGTTAATTAACCCTCTAACCCTAACCCTCTACCACCTCACCCCCACCCTAAACCCTAACCAACCACCACATCCCCCCTCTACCCTCCCCCATCCCCGTAGCTGCCCTCCCCCCACCCCACCTTCCCACCACCCCCATCATGTAACATCCCGTAATTTCTCTAGAAATTTCGCGCGTTAATTTATTTATGTATGTGTTATATTTAATTATATTCTTATGTTATTTTATAAATTATATATATATAAATGGATATGTATATGTATATATATCTATATTTTCGAAAACCAAATTTATATAACTTACTATTATTTTTGAAAGTTTTGGAAAGTATCGTAGTCGTTTGTTGTTGTTGTGAAATTATAATAGGTGTTGGTATATTTATTTTAATGTTCATATTCATAAGTAAGTTAGTAATATTAATGAAGATGATAGGGGAGAATGCAACATTTAAGTATCATCCTAGATGTTCAGGGGTAAAACTTAATCATCTATGTTTTACTGGTGATCTAATTCTATGCAGCAAAGGGGAGTTCAAATCTGTTTACTTACTGCTGTAAGGTTTCAAACATTTTTCAAATGTGTCAGGCTTAGAGGTAAATGAACATAAGTTTGAAGTATATGCTACTGGAATGAAAACTGAGGAAGTGCAAAGGATTCTGAATGCTTCTGGTTTCAAACAAGGCAAGCTCCCTTTTACATACCTTGGTGTCCCAATCAACCACAAAAGGATGGGAGTGAAGGATTGTATGCTTCTTGTGGAGAAGATGACAGCAAGAGTGAGATGCTGAAGTAGTCGAAACCTCTCTTAATTCAGTACTTCTTAGCATACAGGTGTACTGGTCCCAGGTATTTGTTTTACCTAAGAAGATACTTCATGAAATCCAGAGGATATGTAGAGCTTATCTATGGTCTGGAAACTATTATAGTTGCAGAGGGGGCTATGTAGCATGGAATAAAGTTTGTATTCCTAAGAATGCAGGAGGTTTGGGAATAAGAAACCTAGTGACCTGGAACATGGCTACAATGGGCAGATATACATGGGCTTTGGCAAACAAGAAAGATAATCTATGGATAAAGTGGGTGAGTGAGTTATATGTCAAGAACACTGACTGGTGGGGATACCAACCAGCTCAAGGATGTAGTTGGTACTAGAAGAAGCTCTATGAAGTAAAGGAGGACATAAAGAGTAGGATGAATATATCCATGCTACTGACAATGCCTGAATACTCAGTCAAGTCCATCTACAACATAATGACTGGAGATTTGTGAGGATTCACTAGGATAAATATGTGTGGAATAGACTGGTCAGTCCAAAACATAGGTTCTTCCTATGGTTGATGATGATGGGTAGACTACAGACTACAAAAAGATTACATGATATGGGCATAGCAGCTAATAACCTATGCTTAATTTGTGGAACAAGGAAGGAAATCAGGAACACTTTTTTTTTTGAGTGCTTCTATAGCAATGCAGTGTTCAGGAGGATTAGGATGTGGGTGGGAATACAAAACAACCAACTGAATGAGCAGAATTTCATTCCCTAGATAAGTAGGAGCAAGGAGTCCAAATTTAAGAAACAAGTATATGACGTAGTGTTGGGAGCCTTGGTGTACCACATTTGGAGAATTCGAAATGAAGTATACTGGAATCAGGTTGTGCATTCTGTAGATAATACAGTGTATAGAGTGCAGAAAGATGTGATTGATAGGTGTTATAGTGTCATTCCCAAAAAGATTTCAGAAGCTAATAGAACATGGCTTAGAGATTTAGCTCTTCAAGTGTGTAAGTAGAGTGAAATAGAGGGCCTTGGGTTAGGGAGTCCAACCTAGTTGGTTTGTCTTCTCATGGCTTCTCTTTAGTCTGTAATTATGAAAAGTTTGGTAATAGATTTCTTTGATTTAGCAAAAAAAAAAAAAAGTTAGCAATATTACTATTATTTTAGTAAGGTGAGTAGTTTATATTTATTCATAGTTGGAATCTTTAAGGAAGATATATATGTTTTATTTAATTTCTTGAAGTATTGAATTAGCATGTATATCTATAGGAGATTGTGAATTAAGTACGAAAGAGGAAAGGAGGAAGGTGTGACACCACCACGGCAGCCGGGGACCGCCGGCAGTGGGCTGGTCGTGTACCACGACCGGTGCTCGCCACCCGATTGCTACTTCTTGTTGTTTCGTTTTATTGTGTTGTGTTGAGCATGAAATTTATTTATATTTTATTATTTCATGTATGCTGAATTCTTTGTTTATTATGTTGAAGCATGTTTAGTATTTTTATTTTTTGGTTAAATAAAAGGGTTTTGAAGGAGTTTATTTCAAAGCATAACTTTTAGTAAATATATATTATTATTATTTTGAAGTATTATTTTGAAGAATTGGTTTGAGGAATTATGTTTATTTGAGAGATCGTGAATACTTGAAGAATAATTTGATGCTTGAAGATTACTATCTATATATTTTCCACTTGGTCTAGAAATGTTTTATTTTGAGTTGGGTAGTCTAAGGGATCTGGAATCCCGAAGGTTTTGAACATGCATTCCTAGAGGACGGGGGCACTGAGGAGGGTGCTACCCTTCATGGGAGAAACTTAGGATATGTTGCATCCGAGAGGACGGGAAACGTTGCGATGTTATCCCGCATCGAGAGTTTGGCCATTTTTAGGCACATTCGGTATGAAACGTAACCCATAAGCCGTTCTAGAGGTTGCGATCTGACATACTCTTAGGAAGTGGGCTGCAGTCACTAATGTTCAACTCACTCAATAATATTAAATTATACATATAATTTTGAAGACTTTTATTTTCTTTAATTATATATTTATCGCTCTCTTGTCCTTATTATTATGGTTTAATTGCTTATTGATGGATTATCGTGTTGGTTCACTTGTTTTATGTCTTATTTATAGTTTTGTTATTTTTATTTCGCACGTTGTCCATTGTTTTGTCTGCATTATTATTGTCTTGTATTTTTTCAAACAATATTCTTCGTTTATTAAATTGTTAATTGAATCCTATTTGAACTGGTAGAGTTGTTAGTTACTCCTCACTGATTGCAGATATGTTGTTGTATACTTTTGCAGATCTAGAAGTTTAGGATTGTTACTATTTGGACTGGGAAGGTGAGACTCGGCCCAGTGAGCAAGGATTTGATCCTTGTAGTGGTAGATAAGCATTATGATAGTAGGATTAAGACTTCCTTCTTAGTAGGTCTTAAGTAGAGTTTTGATGGATAGTTGCCTCATGGATTTCATGGAGTTAATAATGGTTTTCTGGATATTTATTTTTGAGTTGTAATAGTACTTTTTGAGTGAGGGTATGGGACCTCATCTCCTTATCTTTCGAGGTTATTTAGTTTGGGACTTATTACTATTTATATTGCTTTAGAGTAACATTTTATGTCTCAGTGGTATTTTCGCCGCCACTGCTTTATTTATCTAATAGTTTCGTTATTTATTATTATTTTAGCAATTTATTATTAGTCTTAAAAAGACGGAGTGTTCCAGTTGGTATCAGAGCAAAACGTTCCAAAAGCTCTCAATGAGTTGCTACATATTTCATGAGAAATGTGTAGTCATTGTAACTAAGATTACTAGTGTCTTAGGCTTCAAGTAAAGTACTTAGTAAAAGTTACTTGGGTAGGAAGAAAGCCTTGGGAACCATTTTGATTTATTTGACTACTTTAAGTGTTTACTAACGCATGTGTGGCTTGACTAACTTGGTTTCCTTTTTGTAGAATGCATTCACGACAACATCACTGAAGTGTTCGAAGAGAAGCGGCATGTTGTCGTCATCGAGCTGTAGAAAGTGCTTTCATTTTTTTTTGGCTAATAGGACTTCTAATTCCTCTTATGGCCAATCAGCTTTTGATCGCTTTGATCGTCACAGACCGCCGACTAATGAGGGTACCGCTGACCCTGTAATTCTAGAGAAATGGCTTCGTGAGATGGAGAAATTGTTCGCTGCTACTAATTGCCCTACTGCTGAACGGGTACCTATCAGTTCCTACTATCTAAAAACGGAAGCCGATAATTGGTGGAGCATTATCAAGTGGTCCCGTTTTGCTGCTAAGCTGAAGGAGTGATTTTATCCTGATGAGCTCCGCTAGCAGAAACAGGAGGAATTCTTGTCTTCGTCTCTAGGAAATCTGAGCATTCAGGAGTACACAGACCGTTTCACCGAGCTGTCCCGGTTTGCTCCTTCTATTGTGCCTACTGAAGCTGAGAAAGTAAAGAGGTACATCAAGAAAATGGATCCGAGGGTGAGGACTCATGTTCTATGCTCTCGAGTTGTTACGTTTCAGGGAGCTTCTGAGATGGCTCTTAGTATTCATGCCTCAATCAAGGAGGAAGAAGCCTCTAAGGTTGTTGTTGTGAGGAAGCTTGCTACTTCCTATGCTTCGGTTCCTGCAAAGAAGCCAAAGTTTGAACCTAGTGCTCGGGGTGGATTTCAGAATCGCAGTGCTAAGCCGAACTATGACTCTTCTAAGTGCCGAAGGTGTGATAAGCCATACCATCCGGGGAAGAACTGCGACGGTTCTAAAATCGTCTGTTTCTACTACAAGGAGGGTCACAAGACATTTGAATGTCATAATAACCCGAGGGCTGCTTCTGTTGTTGTTCCTTCCGGTCATTCTAGTTCTTCGGCTCCGCCTAAGAACCGTGTCTATTGCATGACTCAATTAGATGCTGATGCTCAACCTGATGTTATTACTAGTACATGTCTTGTTAATTTTGTACCTGCTTAATTTTGTGATGTTTGATTCTGGTGCTACGGTATCTTTTGTTTCTAGTTCTTTTATTACGAGGGCTAGCTTATCCTAAAGTTCTCCTTTGCGGACTTTCATTTCTCTTCCTTCTGGTGAAAACTACCCTTGTCATTCCGAATATCTTAATGTACTGTCTTCTCTTATGGGTACTAATCTTCCCGCTTATCTTAAAGAGTTCTCTATGTCTGAGTTCGATGTCATCTTGGGTACGGATTGGTTATCTATATACCATGCTCATACCCATTGTCGTGACCAAAAAGTAACTCTTCGTAGTCCTTGTGGTAAGCGTATCTCTTATAGTGGAGTGGTGCTGAAAAAAGGGGTAAAGATCTTTTCTGCGTTGAAAATGCAGAAGTTCCGTCAGAAAGGGGAGCAAGTGTTCCTCTGTATAGTTAAAGATTTGTCCCAAGGAGTGAAGTTGGAGGATATTCCTGTAGTCCGTGAGTACCCCAGACGTTTGTCCTGATGAATTGTCCGGTATCTGAATTGCCTGGTATCCCTCAATTCTAGGTGATCTAGATCATGTATATATAGATCTAGTCCAACTCATAAAAAAAAATAATGGTTCCACACTTGGTCTAAGGAATATTTCTTAAGTTTTTTTTTTGTTGTTGTCTAATAATGATCCTTTTGATAGGTGATAATAAATGGAGGAAGTAAAGAGTTTATATGCAATTTTCTGAAGAAAAGTCTCAACAACGTAACTCTCATCTCAAGAATATGCATTTTCCACTAGGACATTATATTATTACTAAACACCACTCTTATTATAGTGGAGTGGTAATGTACCATAAATTAATAATGAAATTTATGAATAGAAATAATATTTGAGAGTGAAAAAGTATTGGAATTTTTTCCTTGGATAATGCAAAAGTGGGTTTTAATTCCCAAAATATGCCCAAAAAAATTAAAATTCCCTGCGTACCGTCCACGTAGGACGGCACGCGAGAAAATTGTTTTTTTTTTGTTTTAACCCACGGAAACCGCTACTCAAAGTAGCGGTTTAATTTTAAAATAAACCGCTACTCTGAGTAGCGGTTTATAAATATAAACCGCTACTCTGAATAGCGGTTTATAAATATAAACCGCTACTCTGAATAGCGGTTTATAAATATAAACCGCTACTCTGAGTAGCGGTGTATAAATATAAACCGCTACTCTTAGTAGCGGTTTACCTGCGCAAAATATGGTAAGCAGATATCAGTTTGCATAGTAAACCGCTACTCGGAGTAGCGGTTTACAAAAAAAAAAAAAAAAAAAAAAAAAAAATTTTTTTTTTTTTTTTTTTTTATAAACCGCTACTCCGAGTAGCGGTTTTACCTAAGTTGAAAAAAAAAAAATTTCTGGACACTTGCAAACCGCTACTCCGAGTAGCGGTTTTACTATAAAAAAAAAAAATCTCAGGGAATTTTAATTTTTTTGGACACATTTTGGGAATTAAAACCCACTTTTGCATTATTCAAGGAAAAAATTCAAAAGTATTGTCATGAACATCGGTGTAAAACATTTTTCAAGATATTACATATAACTTTAAAGTACTACCATATTGTTATCATCTACTACTATATGATGATAAGAAAATTTTACCATGCGAAAAACAAATTAATATTTCAAAATTTGGAAGCAATACAAATGAGATGACTGAAAAAGGTAAATAAAGGTTTTATATTTGAGTTCTGAAATTGCCAATATCTAATATACATATTATTATTATTAATATTTATCTAATCGTAAATTTTGATAATTTTGAAATCTAAAAATTTTGAGGATATTCAATATCCAAAAACTTTGGCAATGTTTAATTTTGCACTATTTTACAAGAAAGTAAAAAAGAACATGAAGCGAATATGTCAAATATAACCATTGTTTCAAATATTAGATTGGATATTGGAAATCCAAATAATATTAGCTGATCACACGTTAGGATACTAAGTATTCAGTAATCCAAAAATCAATATTCCATACGTTTTCTTATATCAAAACTTTCGAATTGGATAATATTTTCGAATTTGATTTTCAAATAATTGAATTGGATGCATATCAAATGATAACTATTTTATAATATAAACTAGTTTTTTTGCCTGGACGATGTCTCGGGTCAGTTATAATAAACAAATATGTTATTATCTTTAAATTTTATAATTAGTTCCTTTGCCAAGTTTTCCCTGCCTATTATGTGTCATTTATTTTGCTACTTTTTGTATTTTTTGTCCATTAAGAAATTGAAAAATTCACGTCACGACATTATAAGTAAAATTTTTTTGAAAGGTTTGAGTTTGAAAACAATACTTTAAAAGAAACTGTGGTAAGAGAATATGACATCAATATTCTCTTGTAAGTTACGTAGTAAGACTGTTAGAGATGTATATACTTGTTTAAGTCTTTTTAATTAACTATAATTATTACAAGATTTCATCATATTCTATTTGAAACATTAGACAACAAAGTTATAGTGTATTAATGGTTAAGCTCTTACTTTTCATTTCAAAGGTTACGTGTTTGATACCTTATACGTACACTTCTTTTTAAAAGTGAGGAGTACACATAGACATAAAACATTTGCATTAAAAATTTGAGGAGAATGCCACGTGGCACATAAGTGTTCTTTCACACGCTTTTTAATATATTTGTATAGATATCCTTTATCTTAGCTAATGGCAATTTTGAAGATGAAAAAATATTGCCTGCATGAATTGTAAAACCCAAAAAAGGAAAATAAATTTAGATTTAAGAAAAGTTGAGGCGGAAGATTGCCCTGTGAAATATGATGTAATTTGTTTGAATAATTTTATTCCTTATTGTAATATATTAGTTTATTTTATTTTTGGTGTTTATATCTTAGTTTAGACATAATCCTATTCAAAGTTCAACATGTATCTAAAAATACTTGTACCTATATAAAATTTTATTCCAGATATGGGACCGATACTAGAAGTTCATGTTGGCTATCACGGTTCTCCAACTATTAAATAAGGAAAATGACGAGTCATGTGACCTGCACATGAACTACAGTCAACGTTGAGAAAAGTTTTTAGGTAGTAGTCAACAAACAATAACATAACAAACGTTAGTTGTACGACATTCTGTAAAAAAAGTAGTTTCTCGCAAATAAGTGTGTAAGTACGATACTTGTGGACAAAAAATCTTCTTTTTAACCCTTTGTTACCCCCCCCCCCAAACTCCTCCACATTCCCCCCCCCCCCCCCCACGGACTTCATGGTCACCATGACCACCACTACCTTTTCACCTTATCACCACCCCTCCCCCGCGAACCACAAGCCCCCACCTAAAACCACCACTCAACTACCTAAACCACAACTTGAAGCAACCCCACCACCGCCTAAACAACCTCACCATACACTTGAAATAACCCCACCACCACTGGAAACAACCTTACCCTTACCCGAAACAACCTCACCGCCAACAAAAACAACCACCCCACCTAAAACAACTGCCCCACCCAACAAAACCCTACCCCTCCACCCAACAAAACATCCATCAGATCATCTAAAAGCCATCATATCCACCAAAAATATCTCCCTCCTTCCAAGAACCATTAGATCTACAATAGAGATGAGGAGAGAAAAAATTACCTTAGAGGTTGAGAAGAAGCCGCCGGCAAAAGAAACAGAGAAGGGGAAGAGTGGAGATGATAGATGAGCAAAAGGTCGACTAAAAAGGAGTTGGAATTTCGTAGTTCAAGGGCGGTAGTGGTTCTAGGATAAAAGTTGTGGTAGTGGGAATACTAGGATTGTTCTTTGATACTTTCTTTGTGTTTTTTTAAGTTGCAACAAATGACCTTTTAGTGTGTATTAAAATAATCAAATATTTCAATTAAAAAATAGATTTAGTATATCTAAACAAGTAACTTGGAAGATCAAAGGATAACCCCTTTCATTCTTCTTGTAACCTTTCTCAAACCCTTTCTCTTTCCTCTTAACAAACCAAACACCCCCTAATACCAAATCATACTAACACGATTTGATATTGTTTAAGCATTATAATTAATTCTGATTTGTCTCTGATAAACTTCAAACCGTATATTGCAATTTCGTTTTTTTAGTGTAAAACCACATCTAACCCACTCCCAAACACCCCAAAGTCTTACCAACTGAACTCGTACTTAATCGTCCTTAAGTTTTCCTTATTGGAACCTACATATACTCCTGGATTTTGTGTAGTAAGCACTTGTGTTAAAGTATTCCTACTAAGCCAGCCGTGCAGCATTTTAGTAATTGTTTTCTTCACGCCCTGAAAAATTGATCTCCAAAACTTTAAGAAACTATGCAGTATTCGATCTATCTCGAGAAAAGTAGACATACAAACGACTTCATGCACACGAGTTCAAATTCATATACAAACAAAATGAGCAATATAGTTGCACGGGAGCTTAATGCGTTTGAGTCCTAAAGCTTACAATACATGATGTAAGTAGGATATGCATTGAATATTAATCATATTATCACGTTCACATTTAAAGAGCACAAGGGAAAGGGACTATTACCTTGGAATTACTTTGTGCCAATCAAATGTTGGTTTTAAAAATATCAAGAAAAACTAAAGTACATCATGATTCATTCATGAATAAAGTTGAACCAAAGGAAACTCTTCCATATAAGCAACATTAGAGTCACAAGACGAGTTGCATGTGTAGATAGCAATAGTAGCCCAATCTAGGGAATCAACCTCATTCTCAACACCAAAATAATAAAGCAGCTGTGGCATTATCTGTGGTGTCAAAGGAATAAGATGTCAGGAATGACTACAACAGAAGTTCATAGTAGTAAAACTTAGCAATTATAAAGGGCATGAAGATCAAAATAATTTATCATAAATTTAAAGTAACTCATGATCAGCGGCTATAAAAATTTACAAAAACCATTGCAAGGGCTAACCTGAAATTCAAATCTTAGGGAGCCATTACAGTAGGCACACTGAGGAATGTTTGCTGTTGATGGACTTCTGTGTGACTCTGGCCATAAGGGTTTACCATCACTTACCCAACACCTTTACAACAGTACAAATTACAATAAATTAACAAGCCGGAAAACAGGAAGTCTTTTGAAAAGTTTGATCACTATATAATAGTTCACTGTATCTCAAGTCTCTAAGTGCTCTGTCTTACTTTTTTAAGCCTTTGAACACAATCACCGGTATATGATGTGATGATGCTGCTATTCTAATTGGTGCGTATAAATGGAAGAAATCACAAAGAGAACACCACACATAACTATTTATCTTTTAGTTTATCAGCCCGTGACACGGACGGCATCCAACACCCCCAAAAGCGTTGTTGGCCATACTTGTGAGAAGTCTTATACCCAAGTGAACACATATTGAACATAATCACGTGCTGTTTGGCGGCCCAAATGGGCTTGATATTGGGCTTAAATTTTGGAGTCCATATTTTAGGCCAATGAAGACAATGTAATAGATTGGCCTAGGGGGGAAGGGTAACTTTGGTAATGCAACTTAGTTTGTTATGAGTTAGCTTGAGGGTTAAGGAACTAAGTTGTGTCATGTATGGTGGTTCATTACAGATAACGATCAGGCCACATTTTGGATTTGAGGCCCATAATAGTAGATGGTGCATGGTCATTTTCGATGGTGCACCAGAAGGATCTAAAAGTGCCTTGTATAATCTTGTGTGCACTTGTGTGGAACATCCTACGTGTCAGGTGCTTCTCGAATGTATCTAGGATATTCCTGGATGTACAAATGTTTAGTAGAGTGTCTAGAATGTACTAGGGTGTACGGTGTACCTTGTGTGGAACTCTTTTTAAGGGGGTTAGTAACTTTCAAGATTTACGGGAAGGTAGAATGGAGGCCTATAAAGAGGCATCCCCATTCTTTTGTACATAACAACCAGCATTAAATCCTCTATCAAGTAATCTGAGAGTACTTCTTTGAAACTCTCTCTCCCTTGCTAACCACCTTGCTCACTTAGCCATTTTCATAGCCACTTAGCTTAGCAAAGTTCATTGGATGCCTTGATAGTCTTCTACTCGGCAGCATACAACAACTAGGGGAAAGAGTCAGCACATGACACCGGGCTATGTTGTGTCATTACATTTTATTTAGGGGACAAAAAGAGCAAGAAAAAAACCTTAGGCCTCCTATACTTCAATAATAGAGGGTAGGTGATCACTAAAAAATATTAGATAATGGGAAATCACATACTGGTGTGTTGTTGACTCCTTGTAATACTACGTTCGTTATCGTGAATGGCACCATACTTGAAAATGCTTTTTAGTAAAATATTCTTAGTTTGTGTCTCAAACTCTAAACATTTGAAACCACTAATACGAGTTATAAGCAATAAAACATTTGCGTCCTCATATTCAAGATAGCTAATCACCTCAATACTTGGGCAGGATCCTCGCTTATGTGCTTTGCAAAAGAGGCCAAACTCTTCTTCTCATTGTCAACCTGCAAATCAAATTGTGGAACATCTAATAAACAAGAAATTTTCCAAAAACATCAAATCGAAAAAAAAAGAAGGGTTTGTCAAATTTCTTTGCCATGATTATACTTACATCTAAGTCTTCTAATGTTGACTTCATATTTCCATCCATTCCTTGAATGGACATTAGTGAATTACCAGTTTCATTACACTCGGAGAATAGTGAACTACCACACTCGGAGACTTGTGTTGCGAATTTGCGCCTTCCAAATACAATCTCGTATTCATGCCACAAAGAATTGCTAGCTTCAAGAAACAAATGATGATATAGAAAATTTAGACCAAAAAGTCACAACTTTGATTTAATAAAAGACCAACAAGTAAAAAAAAAAAAAAGTTCCACCAACGTATGTTGCCATTGTATCAACTAGTTGTCACATACCACCAATGATGCATGCTAGAACATCCATAAAGAGTTGAAAACTCAACCCAAAGGCAAAGGTCAATGTTGGGTCGTTGGCAATACAAAAATGAGTAAGCCACAATCTCTCATTCCAAAACATGATTAGGGATGTTAACGAAATCGAGCCTAGATTGGCCGGCGAATGTAAGGGCTAGGTTCTGCTCAAGCTCGATGCTTGTTGGACTCAAACTTTCAACACGACTCGAGCCCAATGTGAGCTCGGGTGAATGCATGCTCACTAAAATTTCTTTTTTCCATGAATCTTTCGAGTGATAGTTATCATTATGAGTTCTCAACATGGAGAAGGTAAACATATAAAAGAAAAATATAAGATAATAAAAAAAATACCAAAATTAAGGTTCTAACATAAATAAGAAGATTTTCAATTAAAGCATTCAAATTAAAAAAAAAAACAAATTAAAGCTTAACCTTAAGTACCTCATAAATGAATTATAAATTAAGATTTTTTTTTAAAAAAAAAAAAAATTAAAATTAAGGTTACCTCATATAAACCCTTTACCTAAGGTGTCTAAGTAGTATGGAATACTAAATGGCCCTAAAAAATTAGTGAAAGGCATTTTTTGTTCAAAATAGCTTAGATCTAATAGGTCTTCTTAATACTAAAGTCTTAGTTACATGGACTCTTCAATTTACCTCAAGTACCCGTGTCAGATCATTCATTGACACTCGGACATGGACACAGACACTTGGACACTTTATTTTAAGCCAAAAATCATTGAGAATTTACATAGAATAGGCGAGTCAGACACTTGACACGTACCCATGTCAGACATGGGTATACGAGTCCACGTAACATAGACTAAAGTTACGTCTCATAAGCAAGTACAACAATAATGCCAAAGACTGAATCCGAGAAGACCGGGGTCATCTTAACCCAAGATTTGAGTTCCCATAATCGTCCGTGTCTATTCACTTTTTCCATCCATTCCTACCTGTAAATCCACATTCTTCATAAACTTCTTCACTCTTGCTATTCAAGTTATCTTCGATCTTCCTCGTCCTCGTTCAAAATCTTAGTACTCCGCTTCTCGTCGGATAGTCTATTCCCATGAAGTTCCAATTTTCCACTATCCTTACTAGTGCATATGCCCAAATCAACAAAGACAATTCTCGTTCATCTTATGCTTAAAATCTGCTAAGTCCTAGACCATTTTCTTATGCCCTCGTTCCAAATTATGTCTTTCAAGGTACATCCGCTCATCCACCTAAGCATCCACATTTGGCCACCCCCATCTTCCTACTATGATCCTTCCTAAAAGCCTAACATTCTAACCCATATTGTAATGCTCATCAGATGGTTGTTCGACAAAACCTCCCTTTAGCTTTAGGGGCACACCCTAATTTGTTAATAACTCAAGTAAAATTCCAAACGTAGATAAAGATCTGTAATTCCTCCTAAAAGTGGTCCGATAATTGTGCTAATTATACCAAAGGTAGAATTTGGGTTAGGTGGAGCCCTAATGTGTTGAATGTTGCTGTTATAGAGAGTTGGGAGCATTTTATTCATTGCCATGTCACATATGTTAAAATTACTAATGAATTTAAGCTGACGATTGTGTAAAGGTAACATGCTATGGAGTATGGAGACTAAAAAGTCTTTGTGACAGAGATCAGTGGCATATAATTGGGGATCTTAGTGCTATCATGTTAATTGATGAGAAGAATGATGGAAACCATGTTCACCCTTGTCGAAACTACAATTGGTCGGTAATCAATATTTTGCTGAACTTCAGGAATTTATCACTCATGGTCTAGCAAGAGTCTTGAAACTAGAATTCACTGGATATCGACAAGGCTTTTAATACAAACAAATTGATAACGGAAATATATGAGTGTCACATAATTCGCTATACGATTTGCTTTTTTCAGTTCGCGGTTTGCCCAATATGGGTCAAAAATAGGCCAAAACCGACTATAATTCGCTTTTTCGGATCGCAATTCGCGGGGAGATTAGGGAATTATGTTACACTGATTAATCTATCATGTCTCTCTTGTTTGTATTTATTTAATCCTTATAAATTCTGATCATTCGCTTTGAAGTTGGTATACGATATCCGGCAAGGCATTTAAGCTCTTCAACTATATGGCTAATCACTCACATTCTGGTCTAATAACATGATTGGTAATGATATGCAGAGGGTATGAGCTATGCCAAACAGATCAAGGCTCAGATTAAAAAGCTTCATAGAAAAGAGGTTTCTGGTATTCAACAGAAGATCAGCCAGGCTAGAAGTAATCTGTAAGGTATATAGCACAGTTGGCGTCTCCCTTGTGATGATCTTCGATTACAACATAGTGAGCAGCACGAATAAAGGATCTTCCTAAATGGATTCATCTAAAGGAGGGGGGCTTTGAAACAATGGTCTAGAATAAAGTGGCTTAAAGAGGTAATAGCTAAAGTAATTTCTTGCTTTCTACTTTGAGAACCAGATATACCAGCAATAAAATCTCTCTACTGTATAATGATTAGAGGTTTCAAAACAGACCCGATTTTTAACTAGAATTCAAAATTGTAACCGACCCTATATTACCAAAAATTTGGCTCAAGATGGGTCAACTGACCCAAACCATCTGTGAGCCGAACCAAAACATGAATGGGTGACAGAACAATTTTTAATGGGATAAAACATTAACTTAACCTGAATTGTGATCCGACTTAAACGACTCGGACCCGAAACTTACACGACTATACATGTAACTGAATCCGAACAAAACCGATAAACAACCGAATACAACCGCATTTGGCTACCCCCATACTATGACCCGGAGCAGAAACAGATTTGGACATCCAACGATCCAAAAATTTTAACCAGAGTGAAAAATTTCTCGACCCGAAATTTAACAGACCTTATCTAAATCTGTAACTTGTTTGCAATCTACCCAAAAAAAAAATAACCCTTAATTGATTTGAAAGTTAAAATTGACCCGAAAATAATAGTCAAACTCGAATAAAAATCGAAACATGCGCAATAAGGGTTATAAATTACTAACCAAATGTGCAAAAAGTGAGGAGGAAGAAATGGGAAGACAAGGGGTTGAATGTCCGGAATCCGGCAAGAGGTGGTTTTTCAAGAAAAAAAAAAATTCAAAGAATGGTAGTTTCGTGTCCAAAAAATTTATAAAAGGTGGTTTCTAACAAAAAAAAAAATTAGTTATAAAAGGTGGTTTCTACCAATTTTTCTCAAAAGAACTAATAATAATAAAATTTTCCAACTTGACCAACCTCTTTCTATCTTTGCTAAGGTAGATTTACCATTATGCAAACTAGAATTGGACAACTGATTGCAATCATCTTTATGATGTGAACGCCAGTGGAGAATCTGCACAAAACACACATGCTAAGCATCCCCAACCTAACTTGTATTCCATGAAGAGAAAACTAGAGATTTATGAAAGAATTTTGACCTGATGTTTCTTGGAGCAGTAGCACACCCTTCGACAGCCACTACATAATTGATTTCCTTTCCATGTACCACACCATGAACAAAGTGGAGCTATAGCATGAAAATGTCAAAGACAATTAGTGCAACAAAAAAAAAACTTCCACCTGATGAATGTAACAAAGCACCCAAAGCAAATTTTTATTCCATACACAATCAAATAGTGAAATGTGTTTGGTAAGGAACAAATACAACCAATGAAAAATTAAAGCCTAAAGCTTAGCTAAAAAGTAAACATCACCTCTTCATCATCAAGCATCAGAAAAGAGGGCCTCCAAGTACGGAAATGCTCTTTCGGTAAGAATGCCGACTTAACAAATGCCATATTCTTCATTTGTACAAATACTCGTGTTATCAACCACTTTTGCTAACGTTGGTCCCAAACCATAAGTTTTAAATTGTATGGGTTGGTTTTACAATCAGTATGAACAGTGATCAAACTACCAAATTTTCAATGAAATTATGATTTGCATGCATAACAGAAATAAAAGATGTAGCACAACAATGATGGCAGAACCATGCATTTTGGAATTATGATTTCAATTTTAAGTAAAAATAAGATTACCAGCCAATGCGAAGGATACTTTGAAAATGAATTTTTGTAAAGATTGTGACATCTTTTTCAATACGCCAATTACAACCTACCTTCAAGCTGTGAGTGACTAGTACTCCCATTGTTATGATGGTTCTTCAATTTGTAGAAAGGATTTAAGAGAGGCAGTTGGCAACGAAACACTTTCACACTTCAAAAAAAAAGTAAAACATGAAATGTCAAAATGTTGTTTAATGAGTTTCAAAAGCATGTAACAAAACGAACACAACAAAATACCTTCGAGACCTTGCCTCATTAGCCTTTTTCAGTTGTTCAGGTTGATCTTTACGTAGACAAGTCATTGATGGACACATAAAAACAAAAAACATTCGATGTTGGGCAGATTCGATATTGATTGGTGCATAAACCTGAAGATCAACAAGTAGGCGAACTAGAATATAAACATAAGAGAGCCTTTAATACTAAATAATTGAACTAACATCAATATCAGCATCCACTTGGAATTTTCTATGACACCCCCAAATAAAACAAAAGGTTTTTAGTGTATAGATGTAGCAAAGCAATTAGAGAGAAACAGGAAAGTGAAACAGCATACCTGAAGAACAAATTGTAGAGGCTCTTCACAAAAGTCACAAAGATATGACTTTCCTGTTGGCAAATGAAGTGGGTCTAACCATGCCTATGAAAAAACAATTTATCACAATAATCTAACTAAGTTATTGAAGATCATAAATATCTTACTAACATATTCAGACGAAAAGAGTACTTAAGCTGAGATCAAGAGATGGTTTACCGGTGTTCCACCAGCCTTGCTGGGAAACGAATGGCGAAGAAGCGATGACCTATTCTCTGGCTTTTCAACAAAACCAAGCCACATTGTTTCTTTATTTCCAGTATTGTCAACATCAACGTCGTGGTCAGTATCAACACTGCTACCATCATCCTCCCCATCATAATCATCAGAGGTAGTATCACTATAGGGCTCATCAAGTTCTTGTGTGATAACATGCTTGTGATTAAGGTATGGCATATTTACGTTTGACAAAGCACTTTTGCCACTCATTTACAACTACACAAGAAACATTGGACAAAAGTGTAAGCTATCCATTCTAACCCAGTCATAAGATTTGGTTTAGAACTACAAATTAATTTCGACATCTGGAATTCAATCCTCAACATAGAAACAACAAATCTGGGCAAGTAAAATATGAGCTTTCAGGCCCGTCCCTGAGCCAGGGCAAGAGGCCCCTGGGCCCGGGGATGACAGGTCATTCATTACTGATTTCCAGCCACAACACTTGAAAAATTAATCTCATGAAATTAAACAAGAACAAGTGAACACAAATGTGCGCATCTACAAATTGTAACATAAATTTTCTTATCATTACTTCCATGAAACAAAGATGATATAGAAGTTAAACCAGAAACTCGAGTCATAAGTTTATAACATGTAAATTATCACTAAAAACATGAGATAGCATGTATGAGAAAGAAAAAATAAGTTGAATTCATGAAACAAATAGCATAAAACCAATCGCATGAATAATCACATGAAGTAGATCTCAAAAATCGCAATTCCACACCAAAATCCGCAACAAAACAAGTAGATTCATCTAAGGAACAAAACAAGAACCTGGAACGAGCTTCTGCAATTCGAGCTTTGCGTATCACATATGAGAGGTTCCAGATTCCAGAGGTTCTAAAGGAATTCAATTTTTATGAGTTGGCGGGCACCGGCACCGTGAGCGTTTTTGGAGTGTTACTCGCATATAGGCTATATACCTATGTAGTTTAAGACTATATGCGAGTAAGGAACAGAAAAGGTAAATATAAATACCGTATAAAAATATAATGTATTTAGGGCGTTAGTAAAAAATTTAGGGCGTTAAATAGCAAAACTCATTTTTTTTTTATGCACAACATCCGAAAATGTAACATAAATTGACGAGTTTATCTCTATTATATAAGCAAAGTGATGAGCTACGGTGTCGTCTTGTAAAATTACTGTTCTACCCTTCACTTATTAAAAAATGCTAACCATAAAATATTCAATTCTTTCTTGATCTATATTATGTGTAATAACTAATAAGGAAACTTAAGATTGTTTAATTTATAATAAGATATAATGTACACATAAAATATTTTCCAAAATAATATGCTTAAAAGAGATATTTTTGATTGAAAATGAAACTAATCTAACTAAAGCAATTTCAAATAATTAAAAAGTAAGAACTTATACATTAACATAAATTTATGCATATGAGACTAGTAATAGCGTATTGTACATCGATGATCTGTTAGAATTCTAAATATTATCATATAAATAGGATTATTATTCCTAGCCTGTTCTCTCCATCTTATTTTCAATTCAGTTCAATCAGTTGGATTCATGCTCCGTTTGGTAGTGTGTAAAATATTTTCCATGAAAATTAGTTTTCCTTTTCCTCTCATTTTCCGTTGTTTGCTATCTAAGGGGTGCAATTCCTGTAGGTGGTTATCTAATCCTTGAGGTTTTTTTGAAGAATTGTGAAGGAAAACCCATTGTGACGGGCTCCATGAGTTGGTTTGTTACTGAGTTTGGTGAATCTGGGCGTTTGGTATGAGGGATTGGGAGTTTGGGGATTAGAGGATGGGATTGGGAATGGGAGTTAGAAGGTGGGAATTCATTAAATATATCCCAATCCCTTGTTTGGTATGTTAGTGGGATTATGTTGGGAATATTATTATCCCATGTTTGGTATGAGGTACTTAAGTAGGGAATATATTGCTAAATTACAAATTTACCCATTTTAATGAAGGATAGTAAAAATAAGAGCAAACAATATTGGTGAAGTATATTTTAATGAAGGGTAAATTCGTCTTTTAACATAACTAGAAATAATCCCCTCCTTAATACCTGCCCCCTCCCATGTCTTATTTTGGTGGGATAAGAGGGGTTTAATCCCATTCCCCTTCACATGGAATTTAGATATCCCCTCAAACAAACATGGGATATCTACCCATGGGGATATAATATCCATTCCCACCCCGTAATCCCCCTAAACAACACCCCCTGAGGGTATTATAGAAGGACATCCCAATGATTCCCATTTCTCCAGGTGAAGGTCAAATGGTTAGAGTCAAAAAGAGAGGCATATAAATCAGATTGATGCATAAAAGGATAATTTTGGTTCTAGAAATAGTTTTACGACTCTTATCTTATTTTTTACCTTACTTATAATTATCTAATCTTAGGCGGATATATGGAGTTGGTAGATGCAATCCTTAGGTGCGTATGCCTTTTAACATTGATGATAGTTATTAATTTGCAAACTTCTAAATTTTTGTCAATTTATTTTATCTGATTCTATTTTCCTCTACTGTTCTTATTAGTTTTTGTTTAGACTAGTGATAATCACTAGTGGAAAAAAGAAGAAGGATTGCGCTGAAAAAGGCCTGTAGGGCTGCGCTTTTTTACAACAGCCCTTTCAGTAGCAGCCCTTCACTTTTTAAGTAGGGTTGCGCTAGAAAAGCGCAGCCCTTAAGCTAGAAGGGCTGCGCTAGTTAGGAAAAAGTGCAGCCCTTCTAGCTTAGAAGGGTTGCGCTAGTTAGGAAAAAGCGCAGCCCTTCTGAGCTAGAAGGGTTGCGCTTTTTCCTAACAAGCGCAACCCTTCCTACCAAAAAAAAAAAAAAAAATTTTTTTTTTGACGTTTTTTTACTCATAATCTCACATTTTCTGAAATTAAACAGAAGAGAAGAGAAACGAATACGAAACCCAAAACAAAAAAAAGAATGAAACGAAAATGAAAAAAAGGAACAAAAACTAATATACAAAGAGAAGTATACAAGAACATTAATCAAAACAAAGATGAAAATCAAGAAATTATATACAAAGAGAAGTATACAAGAACATTAATCAAAATAAACAAAGAGAAGTAACAGAACATAATCAAAACAAGAGAAGTATTACAAGAACATTAATCAAAACAAAGAGAAGTATACAAGAACATTAATCAAATATATATATAAACAAAGAGAAGTATACAAGAACATTATAGATCTGAAAATACAAGAACTACCTCCAACTTTAACCTAATAATGTTTAAATACATGAAACAAAACCCTAATACATAATTTAAGGGGAAAAAAAATTTCGGAAAAACTTAAAATGGCTATTTGGAGGCTTAAACAAACTCGGATGTAAACAAACTCGGATGGCTTAAAAAGCCTAAACGTCACGGCATAGCGGTGTGTTTGACTCGTTGGCTCGTTCCGCTTCCGAAAAGGTATCACAATAGGCAATCGGACTCCGTCGGCATGATTCGTGCAAATCATTTCAGCGTTTTTGTCGCAACATTTCTGGGAGTTTTTGAGAGGATTAGAGGAGATGAGGAAGGGAGAGGGATGTGAGAGAAGGAGGAAAGGAATAATGAGGGACGTGAGAGAGGAGAGAGAATGAGGGATAATATATCTGAATCCCCGCTAAATATTTCAAACCGCGGTTTCGAAATTTCAAAATTTTTCAGGAAGGGCTGTGCTAGTTTTAAAAAAGCGCAGCCCTACAGTGAGAAGGGTTGCGCTAGTTTTGAAAAAAGCGCACCCCTACAGTAAGAAGGGCTGCGCTAGTTAAAAAGCGCAGCCCTTCACAAGCGCAACCCTTCTCAAGGTGAAGGGCTGCGCTTTTTTAACAAGCGCAACCCTTCCAATTGAAGGGCTGCGCTTTTTTAAAAAGCGCAGCCCTTCTTATTTGTAGGGCTGCGCTTTTTCAAAAAGGCGCAGCCCTTCAACCATAGGGCTGCGCTTTTGATAAAAGCGCAGCCCTTCTGTTTTTTTCCCCTAGTGAATACCTCCATACGCAAATGTGTTGTTTAAGTCTTTCTTATGTTGCAGATGTTATCACTTTATTTCGGTCCAGGTTAAATTTTTTCCGCCTTTAGTCTTTCGATGGTTGTAACTTTATTTGAAATTTCTTTATTAATCATTTAATTGTGCATCTTTCAATTTTTTTTTTGGGTTTTCTTTGACATATTAACTGATCAATACTTACCTCCTTATCTTAACGTCTCTTTCAAAAATTTCGGACCAAAAAATTGTTTATTTTTTGGTCTAGACCGAAAAATAAAACGTTCAAAAAACTTGAACTTAAACAGGGCCCTTGTAGAGTGGCTCGCCCTTGGGCCTCAAAATCTCGAAACGAGCTGTGAGCTTTTATTGATTATCGGGGAAAAGGCGGCCTGATTTCCAGCAAAACACACTCGAAATCACATTAATGTGATGAATTAAACTAGAACAAGTGAACAATATGCATCTACAAATTGTAACAAATATAATTTACCCATTGTTAAAAAATGAAAATAAAACTTAGGGGTTTAGAAAAAAAACAAGTCACTGACTCACTGTGAGTTACTGGACTGTGCGACTGGCGTGGCGACAGCCCGACAGGTAGCGTACCACGTCTGGAAAGCTCCGACTGGAGCTGGGCTGGCGACGCACGTCGGCGGCGTCGTTCGTCCTTCGTCGTTCCTCACTTTCCTTCGTTTGGCTGGGTACTGGGTAGTGGGTTCCTTCTCCTCCATTCGTAGTTCGTTCCTCACAGCGGGCGTCAGGGAGTTAGGATCTTCTCGTCGACTCCGGCGGACAGCAGCTCGTGGCAGGGAGTTAGGGTTCCTCAAATTCTCTCCCTTCGTTTCTAAGCGTTATTAATATCTACTACCTCATGTAGTATTAGTTTACTCGTGTTTTTTTTAATTTATCTATTGTTTTTTATTTTTGAAATTAGATCATTAACCCAAAACTAAAAAGAGAATAAGCCCAATAATGACTAGGTTAATTTCTTTCGATGACTAGTTTAATTCATTTAGTGACTATGTCTATTTTTATATTAAAATTAGACAGTCTCTTTTTAATAATTTTTTAACTTTCTATCACATAGACACTCAACTTTAACATAAAATAATAGTTTCTCTTTCCTTTGATGTCCGCAATATTATTTCTGCTAAACTTTATGTAAAAAAATGGTAAATTAATAGAGACTAGAGGGAGTAATGTTATATACTTCCATCTTCTTCCCTATCTCCGAGATATCGATTATGAGAATTATATTTTTAATTGATTATATAATATGCATCAGTTTTATTATGCTAAATAGTTAAATTGCATAGGTTAGAATAAAATTAATAGATCGTATGATCAATAAAAATTTGAATTAAACTAAGAATTATTTGTCTCTACATTAATAAAATAAATGATTATGGATAAACATACAATTAAATGAAGTATTGGATAATCATCTAATAAAAGTGATCATTATTTTAAAATTTAATTTAATTATGTTATGTGATACAAATATTGATAAATTATATATATGTGATATGAATAATTATTTATTACGAGAGATATATAGATTTGAAATCAGTTGCTAACAAAATATTTAAATCACAAATTCTACCAATTATGTACATTATAATAATTCGTTAAAAAAAATTATTAGACATGTATTTGTTTATTATATATAAAATTTACTCAGTAAAGAAAAATTAACAGATCATGGAATTGAGATTGATTACTTGCCGAATTTAAAATAAATCACATCATATTGCGGAAAAATTGATCATGGAGAAATAGATCTATTTGAAATCAGTTCCCAAAAAGAATATGTATATCACAAATCTTGTCAACCTTGTATTCTATAATTAGGCTTTTTTTTTGGAGGGTAATTAGGCTAGTTTTTAATTTATTGAAAAAGATGAAATAAAGACATGTTGGAACTTTTTAACAATGTTAGAAAAATGGTTAGTAGATAATAGTAATAGTCAACAATGCTACTTCCAGTAACAATGTCAAACAAGTCAATTTTTATGTGCTTATGCTTATATTATAATTTAATCATATTATCTACAATATTTCAATCAATAATGTAAAGCAATATGATTAATTAGTAAGATTATCAATCACAAAAATAGGTAAATATGGCTAAAAAAAATAGTTTCTTGAATAAACAAAAAATTGTAATCATTTGTTGCTATCAGTTTAGAAGTGGATTTGGTCCTTTAAAGAATATGTGAGTTTGACTCGTTGGCTCGTTCCGCTTCCGAAAAGGTATCACAATGGGCAATCGGACTCCGTCGGCATGATTCGTGCAAATCATTTCAGCGTTTTTGTCGCAACATTTCTGGGAGTTTTTGAGAGGATTAGAGAGAAGGAGGAGAGGGAGGAGGGATGTGAGAGAAGGAGGAAAAAGAATAATGAGGGACGTGAGAGAGGAGAGAGAATGAGGGATAATATATCTGAATCCCCGCTCAATATTTCAAAGCCCGCGGTTTCGAAATTTCAAAATTTTTCAGGAAGGGCTGCGCTAGTTTTAAGAAAGCGCAGCCCTACAGTGAGAAGGGTTGCGCTAGTTTTGAAAAAGCGCAGCCCTACAGTGA
This sequence comes from Beta vulgaris subsp. vulgaris, assembly GCF_026745355.1. Classification (NCBI taxonomy): domain Eukaryota; kingdom Viridiplantae; phylum Streptophyta; class Magnoliopsida; order Caryophyllales; family Amaranthaceae; genus Beta; species Beta vulgaris. The sequence goes on from NC_079210.1 coordinate 37,932,471, forward strand.
GAAGGGCTGCGCTAGTTAAAAAGCGCAGCCCTTCACAAGCGCAGCCCTTCTCAAGGTGAAGGGCTGCGCTTTTTTAACAAGCGCATCCCTTCCAATTGAAGAGTTGCGCTTTTTTGAAAAAGTGCAGCCCTTCTTATTTGTAGGGCTGCGCTTTTTCAAAAAGGCGCAGCCCTTCAACCATAGGGCTGCGCTTTTCTGTTTTTTTCCCCTAGTGAATACCTCCATATAGGGGTGCTTATCGAGCGAGCCGAGCCCGAATAGTACTGGGCTCGGCTCGAGCTCGTTTAAATTTTTCCAGGCTCGGCTCGGCTCGTGAGCTCGCCGAGCTTGGGAGAGCGAGCTCGAGCTCGGCTCGTGAGGGAAATTTGGGGCTCGAGCTCGGCTCACGAGCCCGTTTAGGCTCGGCTCGCGAGCCCGTTTAAGCTCGGCTCGCGGCCCGTTTAGGCTCGGCTCGCGAGGCCGTTTAGGATCGGCTCGCGAGCCCGTTTAGGATCGGCTCGCGAGCCCGTTTAGGATCGGCTCGCGAGCCCGTTTAGGCTCGCTTGCGAGCTCGTTGATGGACTTTAGCTCGTTTGTTAAATTTATTTTGCAAAAAATATGTATAAAGTGAGTTCAATGATTCTATCATCATTGACGATTCCAATAAAACAATACAAAAGTTTCACATATTACAAACAATACAAAAGTTTCACAACAAAAGTTCAACTACAATAATATAACAACCAACACAAATACAATATGTCATTCTTGTAAGTTCTTGTAAGTTGCCATACGCCCATACGCTCCAAAGCCTCCAATGTCCGCTCCATGCTACTTCCGGTACACCATACAATCATAAGTTTTAAAAAAAAGATTAGTCAAGTTCTAAAAAAATTATATGGAATTTTCTTTAAAAAAAAACATAACATCATATGATTACCTATTCGATAGGAATAATAATTTCCTTAGGTTGTTCCGCCTTGTCCTAAAAAATATATAATAAAGTTAGTTAAGATATACTATAAATGAAATGAAAATTAATGCGCTATAGCAAATATACCAAGTTAGTGAAAGATTTACCTTATTTTTTCTCTTCACCCCATGAAGTGATCTACACCAATCTCCGGTGCAAATTAACATTTGTACGGTTTTAGGACTCAAGGAAGACCTATAAGGGTCAATCAGTCGACTACCGGCACTAAATGTAGCCTCAGATGCTACGGTAGTAATGGGAACGGCTAAAATATCAGCTGCCAATCTAGATAAAATAGGAAATTCGCTAGTTCTATCTTTCCACCATCCCAAAATGTCAAACGAAGCACCATGATCCTCAGACTCCGCAACAAAACACCGTGGCTCAAGATATGACTCAATTTCTGATTTTCTAACCCCGGGTATGCCTTGAGACCTTGCAACTTGTATTAGCTCAAACATTCCTGTTTTCCTCTTCCCACCACCAGTACTAACACCAACACCATCACTAGCACTAGTTGTACTTCCACAATGACGAGTAGTTGAAAAAGAATACAAATGAACATATTCATCATAAAGCTCATACAAAGTTGATTTAACTTTATGAATGTTCTCCCTAGCAACATCGGCCGAAAACATTGTTGGGAAAACTATTTCAAGACTTTGCAATTTAATTTGAGGGTCCAACACAACAGCTATAGACATCAACAAATTACATTCACCCCAATATTTATCAAACCTTTCTTTCATGTTTTTCACCATTTCTTTGACAAAGACATCACTAGAATCACACTTACTATCCAACATCCTTTTGACTCTATAAACCTCCCCAAGAAACAAATTAGAAGTTGGGTACTCCGATCCCGAAATAATCATAGTAGCTTCATAAAATACTTCCAAGATATCAACCAATTTCTCAATTTTATCCCAATCATCAACACTTGGACAAAAAACATAATCACTATCTTCTAAAGCAAGTCTAGAAAATACCTCTTTAAACTTGAGAGCACAAACTAACATATCAAAAGTTGAATTTCATCTTGTCTTACATTCAAGAATCAATCGTCTTTCTTTCAAGTTGAATTGTTGGACAATCTCGGCAAACTTCTTTAAACGATGTTCACTTCCATTAAGATAATCAACGGTGTCATGCACATTTTTAACAATGGTTTTAACTTGCTTAAGGCCATGTTGAACCATAATGTTCAAAATGTGTGCACAACAACGGACGTGGAACAATTTCCACCACAAATCAACCTCTTTGTTAGTGAGAAAGTATCTTTCATAATACTTATGCAAGAATCATTTGCCGAAGCATTATCCACCGAAACCGTGAAAACCTACAAAAAGAATATATATATATATATATATATATATATTATATATAATATATATATATATATATATATATATATATATATATATATATATGAAATTAATTATAAAAAGTTAGTCTTACATAATTCAAATAAATTTGAAGAAAAAAAAAACTATAACTTACTTTGCTCTCAATATCCCATTCCTTTAGACATTTAAAAATGCAATTGGCTATGTCCTTGCCTTTTCGAGGAGGAGGAATATGGACAAAGTTGAGAACTCGATTTTGCAACTTCCAATTTTTATCAACAAAGTGAGAAATTTTCTCCACACTTTTTAGCAAATCCTTCAATTTCTTTTTTTCCACCTCATAAACCTTAAAAGAATCAGTTTTTATAGTGTGACGTGACACACTAGTCCATTGTGGAATTCCCCTTTTTAACATTAAATTAAACCCTTCTTCTTCAACAATGGAAAAAGCATATTCATGCATCAAAATCCAATGTGCTATCCCTTCCCTCATTACCATCATATCAAACTTTCCATCATGTAAAGCGCTAACAAACTTAAAACTAGGATCACCTTCATTTAGATTCGAAGGCAAAAAATTAAGCATACTTTGTTGTTTTTGATTCATTTTTTTTTTCAAACAACTTTCAAGATGCCGCTTTAAGTGACTAGTTGTACCTGAAGCACTTAACACTTGATGACAATGCATACACTTGTTTTCATATTTTTAACCGGTTCCATGTCTTTACAAACCTCAGATACTTTTGCTCTCTATCTCTTTGATGGTTGACTTTCATTTTGAAGGCTCCGACTCATTTCCAGTTGCATTTGAAAGGGGTGGTTCACTTTCTTCCTCCTCATTTTCCAAATTCACATATGGCACACGATCATCGTCATTGACATAGAACTCTTCTACTATGAAGGGAGAAGTAGTTGAACCATGAGGTGTTGATGACATTGGTTGTGTACTACTAGACATATCTAACAATAGCATAACAAAAAAAAATCAATAAAAACAGTGGTTCATATGTGACAAATTAATGGATGCATTTCTCTTCAAAGAGGTAAGCATAGAACTGATATCATAAGTCATAAACTCATAACAATACTAGACGATTTCATCTGCTTTTCTTAAACTTCTGATATAAAATTTCAAATCTAGAAGCAAGATCAAGCTTCTAAATCACGTGTTACACTAGATCCAACAAACCGCACGCAGCAGGTGAAACAAACAAAACTTAACATGGCCGATACAGATACTCCATACCAACAAAACTATATGGAAAGGTGCAGCACAATCAAACAAGAACAAAGGCTACTTGCTGAGAGTAAAAATGACATTGAAAGCTTTGGTGTATTACAGAATTTAATACTCCGAGCCGAAATCAAGTTTCTTTATTTTATTCATCCAAAATCTGAATTTAATACTAACCAAAATCAACTCAATGATGTGATTTCACAGGCTCACAACAGAAAATCCAAGTATTAAGACATAGGGGGAAAACCTAAATGAATCAATAGAATTTTACCTGCACCACCGCTCACAATAGGGGTGGACTAGTGTCGTCGGCCGTCGTAGCCGTCGTAGCTGAGCGCCTGAGCCTTCGAGCGTTATCAATGGCGCCGCGCCGCAGAGGAGGGAGTGAGAACTGAGAAGGGAGTGAGAAAGATGAACGGTTACAGACTAGGGACACTAGGGTTACTCGCCACTTTAGTTTTCTTTTCTCTTCTCTATTTTTTGTTTTCTTTTTCTTTTTAATTGTTTTTACCTTGGTTAATATTGTTAAAAGAAATACTTAATATAATTTTTAATATATATAAATAATTTTTAATATAAAATATTTTTAATATAAAATATTTTTTTAATATAAATATTTTTTTTAATATAAAATATTTTTTTAATATAAATATTTTTTTTAATATAAAATAATAAACGAGCTGCTCACGAGCTTTACGAGCCGAGCTTTGCCTAGCTCGGCTCGGCTCGTTTAAGTCTCGAGCCGAGCTTCAACGAGCCGAGCTTTGACCGAGCCGAGCCCGAGCTGCTCGCGAGCTTGTCAGGCTCATTATCACCCCTACCTCCATACGCAAATGTGTTGTTTAAGTCTTTCTTATGTTGCAGATGTTATCACTTTATTTCGGTCCAGGTTAAATTTTTTCCGCCTTTAGTCTTTCGATGGTTGTAACTTTATTTGAAATTTCTTTATTAATCATTTAATTGTGCATCTTTTCAATTTTTTTTTTGGGTTTTCTGATTGACATATTAACTGATCAATACTTACCTCCTTATCTTAACGTCTCTTTCAAAAATTTCGGACCAAAAAATTGTTTATTTTTTGGTCTAGACCGAAAAATAAAACGTTCAAAAAACTTGAACTTAAACAGGGCCCTAATATGTAGGCTCGCCCTTGGGCCTCCAAAATCTCAGAAACGGGGCTGTGAGCTTTTATTGATTATCGGGGAAAAGGCGGCCTGATTTCCAGCAACAACACTCGAAATCACATTAATGTGATGAATTAAACTAGAACAAGTGAACAATATGCATCTACAAATTGTAACATTAATAATTTACCCATTGTTCAAAAAAATGAAAATAAAACTTAGGGGTTTAGAAAAAAAACAAGTCACTGACTCACTGTGAGTACTGGACTGTGCGACTGGCGTGGCGACAGCCCGACAGGTAGCGTACCGCGTCTGGAAAGCTCCGACTGGAGCTGGGCTGGCGACGCACGTCCGGCGGCTCGTTCGTCCTTCGTCGTTCCTCACTTTCCTTCGTTTGGCTGGGTACTGGGATGGGTTCCTTCTCCTCCATTCGTAGTTCGTTCCTCACAGCGGGCGTCAGGGAGTTAGGATCTTCTCGTCGATCCGGCGGACAGCAGCTCGTGGCAGGGAGTTAGGGTTCCTCAAATTCTCTCCCTTCGTTTCTAAGCGTTATTAATATCTACTACCTCATGTAGTATTAGTTTACTCGTGTTTTTTTTAATTTATCTATTGTTTTTTATTTTTGAAATTAGATCATTAACCCAAAACTAAAAAGAGAATAAGCCCAGTAACGACTAGGTTAATTTCTTTCGATGACTAGTTTAATTCATTTAGTGACTATGTCTATTTTTATATTAAAATTAGACAGTCTCTTTTTAATAATTTTTTAACTTTCTATCACATAGACACTCAACTTTAACATAAAATAATAGTTTCTCTTTCCTTTGATGTCCGCAATATTATTTCTGCTAAACTTTATGTAAAAAAATGGGTAAATTAATAGAGACTAGAGGGAGTAATGTTATATACTTCCATCTTCTTCCCTATCTCCGAGATATCGATTATGAGAATTATATTTTTAATTGATTATATAATATGCATCAGTTTTATTATGCTAAATAGTTAAATTGCATAGGTTAGAATAAAATTAATAGATCGTATGATCAATAAAAATTTGAATTAAACTAAGAATTATTTGTCTCTACATTAATAAAATAAATGATTATGGATAAACATACAATTAAATGAAGTATTGGATAATCATCTAATAAAAGTGATCATTATTTTAAAATTTAATTTAATTATGTTATGTGATACAAATATTGATAAATTATATATATGTGATATGAATAATTATTTATTACGGAGAGATATATAGATTTGAAATCAGTTGCTAACAAAATATTTAAATCACAAATTCTACCAATTATGTACATTATAATAATTCGTTAAAAAAAATTATTAGACATGTATTTGTTTATTATATATATAATTACTCAGTAAAGAAAAATTAACAGATCATGGAATTGAGATTGATTACTTGCCGAATTTAAAATAAATCACATCATATTGCGGAAAAATTGATCATGGAGAAATAGATCTATTTGAAATCAGTTCCCAAAAAGAATTTGTATATCACAAATCTTGTCAACCTTGTATTCTATAATTAGGCTTTTTTTTTTGGAGGGTAATTAGGCTAGTTTTTAATTTATTGAAAAAGATGAAATAAAGACATGTTGGAACTTTTTAACAATGTTAGAAAAATGGTTAGTAGATAATAGTAATAGTCAACAATGCTACTTCCAGTAACAATGTCAAACAAGTCAATTTTTATGTGCTTATGCTTATATTATAATTTAATCATATTGTCTACAATATTTCAATCAATAATGTAAAGCAATATGATTAATTAGTAAGATTATCAATCACAAAAATAGGTAATATGGCTAAAAAAAATAGTTTCTTGAATAAACAAAAAATTGTAATCATTTGTTGCTATCAGTTTAGAAGTGGATTTGGTCCTTTAAAGAATATGTGAGTTTGACTCGTTGGCTCGTTCCGCTTCCGAAAAGGTATCACAATAGGCAATCGGACTCCGTCGGCATGATTCGTGCAAATCATTTCAGCGTTTTTGTCGCAACATTTCTGGGAGTTTTTTAGAGGATTAGAGAGAAGGAGGAGAGGGAGGAGGGATGTGAGAGAAGGAGGAAAAAGAATAATGAGGGACGTGAGAGAGGAGAGAGAATGAGGGATAATATATCTGAATCCCCGCTCAATATTTCAAAGCCCGCGGTTTCGAAATTTCAAAATTTTTCAGGAAGGGCTGCGCTAGTTTTAAAAAAGCGCAGCCCTACAGTGAGAAGGGTTGCGCTAGTTTTGAAAAAGCGCAGCCCTACAGTGAAAAGGGCTGCGCTAGTTAAAAAGCGCAGCGCTTTTGATAAAAGCACAGCCCTTCAAGCGCAGCCCTTCTGTTTTTTTCCCCTAGTGAATACCTCCATACTCAAATGTGTTGTTTAAGTCTTTCTTATGTTGCAGATGTTATCAGTTACTAATAAAAAACAATAATATGATGGTTTGGAGATCGTAAAAAGGCGGACTGAAGTTTGTATAAATGCAAGGAGTATTAACTTAAAAAAGATGTACGTAGTACTATAAACTATGCATCATCCTACCCTTTTAAGAGTGGGAAAGGTGGCTTATGAACAATAATTTACATGTGCATTGGGGCGTTGTTGTTGTTAAAAAAAAATTATTCTTAACTTGTTTTTTCTATTAATCTTCACCTTTCAGCTACTTCGCTTTTATGCCTATTATGCAACAAATTATCCATGGCAAGAGCTTTGCCAATAAGAGCTTTGGGAGTAGGTTCTTGTTTTTATCATCTAAGCCGTGTTTTTCTCATGGTTTGCAATAAAAATAAGGTTTTATAAATAAAATCTCTTTAGTTTAAGAATGAGCTGGCGAAGGACGTTGCTGCTGGTGGCGTTCAGAAGTAGGTCGTGGAAAGCAGGCAGCCCTTTATATCTGAAGAAGGTGAATTTTGGTGGTTCGAAATTGTGAGTGCGGGTTTACCAATTGAATTGTTGGAACGAAATTGTTGTATGTATGCTTGAATTTGTTCGAAAATGAAGTACATTTATTTGCTTGAAATTGTTCGAAAATGCTATGTATTTGGTTGAAATGGGTCGAAATTGTTGTGAATTTGTGTGAAATTGTTCGAATTTGAAGTACATTAATTTGCTTGAAATTTTTGGTTAAAATTGTTCAAAAATGCAGTTTATGATGATTTTATATGTTGGTAGTAGTTTATTTGGTTGTTATAAACACAAATTCGAAGTAAAATCTTGTAAAATCTGTAATTTGGTTTATGTTTTTATGTATTGTTTTGTGCATTTAATTTAATAATATAAATAATTAGAAGTAATTCTGGGGTTGTTGTTGATAATTTGAGGGCTTATCTTCAGATTGTGTATTTTATTTAGAGTTTGGTTGGAATCTTATTTTGATTTGGAGAAGATTTCTGATAGCAGATTGATTTGTGAAATTGCAATATCTAGACTATTAGTTTTCCTTAAGCCATTACTTGGTGAATAGTTTTCATAGAGTTTCTAATCTATGAAGGCCAAAACAGCCACTAGTTTGGTCAATTCTGGTTGTCATCTACTAGTTGAAAGTATACTACCGCTTCTGTTGAAGTCAAATCTTTAATCATGTGTGATTCCTGCTGTTACTGATCTATCTGGTGTACTCAGGTTCCATCATGCCTTGTACCCCTGAAGCTGTTGATGTATTAAGGAAAGCCAATGTTGTAGTTGCTCCAGCAATGGCTGCTGGTGCAGGAGGGGTAAGACTGTAAGAATGCATGAATAATTTACTTGCCTTGGTGTTGGTCAGTACGTTAGTCATTGATAAAAGAATTCATTTCAGATATTGTCTTATTTGTTTCTCCCCTAAATTTAGGTCTTGTTTGGTTGTATATAGGAAGTCATACTTCCTAGGAAGTTATTTTTTTCCATGTATTGGAAATTCATAGGAAGTGTAAAATTGTATTTGGTTGATAATGGGAAGTAGAACTTCCTATGGGAAGCTCTACTTACCTAGGGGGACCTAGGTAAATAACTTCCTCCATTTTGGAGGAAGTAGAACTTCCTAAGAAGTGCAAATTCCCATGGTTTTGCCAACCAAACAACTTCATATACTTCTGCTTCCTAGGAATTTGCACTTCCCATGAATTGTTTTGTCAACCAAACAAGGCCTAAGAATTGAGTCTTTACTAGAGGTGAAATCTTTTAAAACAACAAAGAAATGTCGTTGACGCTTGTGAGTTCTGTCTGCGTTAAATTACACTGATGTTTCATGCAGGTCGCTGCTGGAGAACTTGAATTAAACCATGAGTTCAATCTAATGCAATGGTCCCCTGAAGACTTTGAATCTAAGTTACAGGTCAGCCCATATATAGTGTGCTATATTCCTCTTGATATGCCTTTTGTAATTTCTATTTAGTCCAAACAGAATTTTATCAAACAGCTTATCTGGACTTTGGTTATCGCCTTTTCTTTTCCTTTTCTTTGTGTTTTTCTTGTTACCTCGATTTATGCTATTAAATATTGATGAATGTGAATACTTAGAGCAGTTGTTGCAAGAAAATGACCAAACTGTAAGTGTAACCACCTTATGAGAACTCTATAATCACCAGATAAATGCTTCATGTTGTCCGTATCTGTAGTTATATCCAAAGCAATTCTCTTCTGCCTCAGATTTTGGTTTTTACATGTGTTTTCTTGTGCCCAATTTCTTACTCTTTTTTTCCTGAGAGGTTGTAACCACTTTCTAGTTAGAGGCGAGATCTTTCTTTGGAATTATGGTGTTCTTAACTATTGAACTCACTCTGAACTTTTTTTGTGTGTTTGGGGACTAATTTGCATATTATTATTTTTTTTAGGGGAAAAAAAAATAATATGCAAATTAGTCCCCAAACACAAAAAAGGGTTCAGATTGAGTTCAATAGTTAAGAACACCATAATTCCAAAGAAATATCTCGCGGCCTCTAACTAGAAAGTGGTTACAACTTCCTCTCGGGAAAAAAGGAGTAAGAAATTGGGCACGAGAAAACACATGTAAAAACCAAAATGTATGTTAACTTCCATCCATTTACGATTGTTTATCAAAGAGTACCTAGTTTCTTTTGATTAGGGGATATTGAACTTGAGTGACTACAAGATGGTCAAATAATGCTTTCGTGAAATGTGGGAATGTTCAATGTAGGATAGCATGGTCTGTATCATGGTCATTACTTTTTGAATTTCGTATTTCATTTCTAGTTGGAAGAATGTGTAAACGTTCATAGCGTTTCTTGCTGATCCACTTCTACATGATTGTGTGTGTTCGTGCTTTGCGCATAAGCGAAAATAAAAAGAAAGTACTATGCTGTATTGAACTATTATCTAGTGTCCCAAATGATGCTATCGGTGAAGAGGTGGCTCCTATGAGATCTTCAATTACATACAATTTGACTGGTTTACTCCCTGATATTGCACAGATAATAAAACGTTATGTGAGACATATTATTAAGCTAATTATAATCCAACCTCGAGCATGTAATTACTGTTTGATATCTTGTTGCATTTTCAGCTGAGATTGAAATTCTTTGTGAGATGTTAAATCTATGTTTGCAGGATGCCATGAAACAGACGTACCAGAGAGCTTTAAAAGCAGCGACTGACTTTGGATATGAAAAGGAAAGTCCTGAGTAAGTTGCAATACCAATTACAATTACCCCTTTTTTCCCTCCAGTTTCTCTGGCGTATGTCAATGGTGCTAAGCTTCGGCAATAAATAGAGTAATAAAAAGAATGTGTTTCCTTAAGGTGATGTAGTTCATCCCTTGTTCCCTAGAGAGGTTGGATGACGTGTTGAGTATGCCTTCATGCAGTCCTGGACTTCTTTGAGGTAGGAAGGGAGGAAACAGATGATGGGAACAGACTTTTGTTATTGCAGCAACAATGCTGAATTTGTGTATGATTAACCCTCCCTTACCTGCCATGGACCTGGAGCCTCTCTAGAGTTATTGGGATGCGGAGTTTGTACAAGACCTAGAAGCTTTTAGCTGATACTCGTCTTGAATCCTTAGGCAGATGGTGACAGTGTTGCATGTTCTTTTCCAATTAGTGGACCACCCTTTCTCTTCCTAGCAGAAGTGGAGCTTGAGGGGAGGCGGGGAGGGGGCTCTTTAGAGTTATTGGGATAATAATAGATAATAGGTCAAAGTTGTGCATTGGCAAACGTAAAAGTCAAGTTGTTGAATTTATCTAGAAACACAGAAAATATTATCAATTATTCAAACGAGAGTTTGACAATGAGCCACTAGGTTGATAAGGTTATACCATGTAAATCCATTCTAGATAAGGAAATAAGTAAAGTATATTGAGAAATTGAGATGGTAAGCAATACTTTGTGTGTTCTTGGTCCACGGCTTTGGTAAGCCTAAATCGTTGGTGCTGGTGTTGCTTCTCGTGATTTGCAACTTACTAGTCTCCCTCATGCTTTTACTAGTATGGCGTTGCAACCAATGGAAGACAATGTGCATCCTTTCATTTGGCTTCCAACTTAGATTCTCCTTTTGCTTAGACTGGCAATGGGATAACTTGCTGGTTGTAGGTTATGGCATGGCTAAACTAGAACCCCAACACTCTTTCCTTTTCCAATGTCATTCTCACTCTCCACATCATAAAAACCTCTTCTCATACAGAGCATTCATGGTCTTCATGTGAAGTTGCTAAGAGTAAAGTTGGCTTAGGGAGAAAGTCGTTCGACTTCTTTGTGTTTCTACACGTTTCACCTCAAAATTAGTATGCATATATCTTTACTGTGGGTCAACCGTCTTCACTCTTCTTGAATTTTCGATAGTCTCATTGTCTACTTCCCTTCTACTTCAGTTGAAGGGGTGTGATAGTAAATGCATAAATATGTGAATATTTTAATTATGTTTACTTAGTTGTGTATGTGTTCACATTGTATCATGTTAACCATACATATTGTGAACTACATCTCATCACGAATAAGTGATTCTTGCCTACTCAAGCAATTTGGATATAGCTTTTTCATTATTTCCATGTGATCATCCTTCTCTTTGAATGAACATGTCATTTATTGTTATATCATCCTTTATGTTTGATTTAGTATCATGTTTGAGCTAGCAGTCTAGGTTATAATATTTGAAGTCAAGAATGTTGCTTTTCATTAATTGAGGTAAGATGTCGGACTCTATATTCTGAAATACTGTAGGTGTCATGTCATGTGAGCACCCATATGAAGAACGTCAATAGGGACTCTGGAATAATCCTCCAACCCCTAAAATTTAGAAACTCTAGATCCAAATCCCTCCCTCCAAATAGCCATTCCCTTTAGAAAACAATTTTTGCCCCAATTTTCCTCTGGATGTCCCGTCTTTTTCTGTCATAAAGCGTGCTCTAGCCTCCTAAAAACCCATCTTCAATCCCTTCTCATTTGGTTTTCGATTCGATTTGGGTGATGAAATATAATCGTTAAGTTCTCATCGGCCTTTTCCTTACTGGAATTCGGTGGTCACTAGACTCTGTTGGCAGTGGAGGAGTAGAAACTGTAGCTGAAACCAGGTCACATTAGATTTATGCTTATGAGTAGAAACTATCAGATTGTGTTAGGTGCCAAGCTGCAGATCATGCTCCTGTGGTGCATGTTCAGGTTTATTTTTAATGTTCCTTTTTTGTTTTGGGTGGGGGGGGGGGGGGGGGGGGTGGTGGGTGGGGTGGGGGGGCTGGGCTTGAGGGGAGGCTGGGGGGGATTTGGTTCAGCACGCCTAGTAATCTAGAATTGTTAACAAAGGAGGTGGAAATAGAGAGAGCAAAGCCCAAAAAAATCATCAACTTACAAATTTGGACAGCATATCTCGACAGGAAGAGGAGAGCTTCTTTTTTTTTTAACGTTTTGACAGATTTCTGCTACATTCGTTAATTATATGGGCATTTAGTAGCTGAATTGCTAGAATAAAATTGGATTCATTTGGATTACAATGCTGGATTGCTGGTGCAAATTCTGTTTATTACCAGTACAGATTTTTTCCGTATTCACCAGTTAGTGTATCTCGTGACCTAGGGATCTAGTTTTTGCATGGATCCACCGTAGCATTCATAATATATGTTGGATCTATATTGGAAAAAACACTTTCCCTAATCCTAGCTTCCTCGTCAAAAGAATAATAAGCTATGCCATCATTACTGTACCTGCTACTTCATTTATGTTTGAGTTGATCTCTAATACATGGGGTAAAGGTTAATTAACAATAAATTGTGTTATTCTAATGTCTTATTTGTCCTTGTTAGGGTTTTGGTGTATGGAGCAGCCATTGCTGCTTTTCTAACCGTTGCTCAAGGTATGACTGACCAGGGATGCGTGTAAAGGAAGATAAGAACTGAGCTTCAGCTGCTTCCTGATGAATTTGCAGTTTGAACCATAATAGTGCGTATTATGGTAGTCTCTGCTTGCGCCTGTTGATAAATTGCTGGAGGGTTTAAAGGTTACTCTTCCACTCTCGAAGAAAGTGGAAGGACATCAAGTAATGACGATGCAGCAAATACTCCAGTACTAAAATCCCAAAATGTTGTAACATACGTTTAACTGATCATTTTCGTGACTATGAGCTTTAGGTAGAATTAGGATCTTGAAAAATGATCAGATGGGTGATGTTTCTCCCGTGAGTATAGTAGAGAGCATGCGTATACATCTGTTTACTTGATGGGTAAATGTGTACTTGTTGGGTATTAGTTGCATTAGTGCAGGAAAAAGAAACATATTGTATGTAATATACTTGAAACAAATCAAAGCTGATGAATGGAAATTAGTTGATCATTTTTTCTCACTACTATAGTAATTTGTTTAGAACTCAACTCTTGGTTTGTAGTTCTTTGACACTCCTAATATTTCCTCCCTCCGCTTTTTTTATTTGCTAAATTGTTGTTTTGGGAAATAAACCATTAATTTTCACCGATTAATTTTCCTAAAGCATCCACAAGAATCATGTACTCCATGGGAAAGCATCTTTATCTTATACTAATACAAGAATCCACAAGAATGGGCATATCATTGCTAGTCTTGAGTCAATCTGACTCTTGCTTTTGAGCTAATACAAGCTCTTTAAAGTATCGGGGAAGGAAAAATTAAACATCACAATTGTCATTTTTCATAATTATGCTTCTAATTGAAATATCGCAATTTGGATGGTGCAATCATAAATAACAAAGCAATCAAAATTATAGTATTGGAATAGACATAGATTATAAGGCTATTAGCAATCAAAATCATATTATCCTACTTTCTTTTTTTTTTCCTGACATCGCAAAAATTTGCATTAATTGAAAATGAAATTACAACTTAATGTTATTACAACTAAACATGAAACATAAAGCAACACACTTTAAGATGAACTTTATTCGCTCTTACATTCTCTAGTAAGAAAAACAAACTTGATGCTGATTCGATCCAAATGAACCTTATCTTGAGTGATTTTTTTGTGGGCTTGGGTAATGTATCTTGTCGAAAAAGATCTAGTGAGAGAAAAAAAAAAAAAGTCGGTTAAGATGATCCAAATGATCTTCAGAGATAGATTGCCCCTTTCCATCTTGTTGAACTCTTTGTTCACAGAACGATAAATCCCAAAGTCCTTAAGCGGATATTTTTCCTGAGATTCTACTAATTGAACAACTAGAGAAGCAACATCCTTTAAATCAATGAAAGGGGTAGCTTTGGATTGATGGAATCAATTTTATGATCATAAGATCCTACTAACCAGCCAAAAACTATATTAAAAAAGGATAAAAATCATGTCTTTCAACGTTGTAGTAGTTAAATTGCTACTTCAGAAAATCATTTTGTTTACACAAGTAGTTTTAAGTTCTACAAATAGTTGAGCGACAATTTACAAGTCATAACTGATAATGTACAAGGTTGCTGAAATTGAGATTTTAGCTTTAATCAACTTAGACGAAAATGAAAAATGATATGAAGTTTTTGGATTCTACAATTTTTACCAACAATGATTAGACACTATACAGCAGAATTATAAGCTATGGATTCTGATTGCCTGAAAATTCAGCTGCTGTCCTTTTGGCAGTTGGTACATTTTCAGAAGCAGAAGAATTCATGCCAAACACTAATTTAAATTATTGGGATGTAAAAGAGAAATAAAAGTAATTCAAGGTATATCGCTATATGCTGGGTAAACAATATGCTGAAGCTCGAATGGACCTACTCTTGGTTTATAGTAATTCGGAGTAATATATTAGCCATACAAACAAATGGAAGATTACAACCTTGCCTTTCTGCATGGATGCAAGCGACACAAATAAGATGGAGAGCGCATGGAAGAATGGCAAACGACGGCAATGGCCTCCTATATACTCCGATGATCAGTGTGAAGACAGAACACAAAAAGTCTGACTGGCTTAGTATGTAGACAAAAGAGCAAAGGTAATGCATTATACCTAACATTTGTTAAGCAGCCAAATAATGCTCAAGCATGTCGTCTTCATCATCTGGTAAAGCACAAAAACAATTCCTTTAATAAAACATACAATCCTGATAAAGGAAACAGAGAATATTTTTTTCTTACTTGCGTCATTCCAAGGGAGTGACTTTCTTGATACAGTGATAATAGTGTCTTTTTTATACCCTAAAGGCTCGTTTGGATGGAGAGTAATGCATTAAGGGGTAACAAAAGTCAAACTAAGAAAAGAAAGGTGGTTAGAAGTGATTATGAAGGGGGGAGAAGTTGTGATAAAAGGGATAAGCTAGTGATAGTAAGAAGAAAAAGGAATGGATAAGGGAAATTGTTACTCTCGTGAGGGTAATAATTACCCAGCACCGCCCTAGAGTAATTGTTATCCTCATTTGGAGGGTAATAACTTCTTCCCTTCCTTCTCATCACAACAAAATCATATTATCCTCTTGCAACCATCTCAATTCACCTTCATTTTTCCTTTATGAGGGTGGTTTGACTTTTATTACCCCCTTAATCCATTACCACAAATACAAGCATGCGCTAAATATTGCATCTAAGTATATTTTGGATATGTTTACATAATTAGGGATTTACTTCCACTCCGACACAGATGATTAGTCTAATCATTGACTTGGCACCAAATTATCATGAGGCCGCAAGTTCAAGACTCCATGGACCATATGAAGGGGTTTTACCCATCCCTATCCCTATCCCCCCCCCCCCTCTTCCATTTCCCATATGCCAAGGTTCACTTATTGCTAGGAGCCTCTGGTGTGCTAAGTTCAAGCCTTCACTGGACGATATGAATGAATTTTCCAATTCCCTCCCCCCGGGACCCAACCTTTCATTTATTTATATAAATGCCAAGGTCTACTTAACTTACAAGGAGAACACCACAAGGGGTCTACCTACCCAGAAAAGAGAAGTTTACAACAAAATGGTGTTCCTTTCAAAAAGATGAAACTATTTGATTTGGAAAAAAAAGTTTCATGAATTGGGTGATGGAGAAGAGACAAAAGTGGACACTCACAAGAACCTACCCACTTGGGGGGGGGGGGGGGGGGGGGGTAGAATGTTGGCATAGCAGGTAATGTATATGAGTTCTAACTACAAAAGCAATGCAGTGGCTACAGAATTTGCATAATTTATTTCCCTCGTGCTGACCTTTCACTCCCATACCTGCTTCCTGACATGTTTTTCGAATTCAAGTTTTCCTCTCCCCCCCCCCCAACTCTCCCCCTGTCCCTGAATTTCATGATTAATAACACACCATATACATGCCTAATATTAGAAGTTATGTATCTAAAAGTGTGGCTTTGCCTGTAATAAGGCAGACAACCAGCAACTATTGTCATTTCATATATCCATGAAATACATTCATGAGAATATTGGGGGAAGGGAGCCATATCTAATACGAGAATCAGCCGTGCCTCATCAATATAAATCTCTCTCCTATAGAACACAAAATATATTGAACTTTAGAATCTCACCTTCAAAGTCGTCATCGTCAAAGTCAATGTCTTCTTCATCTTCTTCGTCTGATTCTTCCTTGCTCGTCAATGCACCTCTCTGCAGAACAACTACGTGTTACATTCCAAAATCTCTAAATCTCTTTAAAGTTAGTACCGTGTTTCTTCACTTATCGAGGAGGTGGGAAGATCACACTGTAATGTTTGCATTGAGGTGAGGGTAGGTTAAAGCTAAAATTAGTTAAATTATTTGTCAGCCTTGTTCCAGTATTGATTTGGGGAGGTGAAACTAGTTTCACTTTTAACTTTTCTTAACCTAGTTGCACTCCTTTTCTTAGCTACAAATCTAAGTATATAATAAGTCGTCATGAAAGTCCATCGGTCATGTAGCCCCTCTCTTCATGCATTGAGCTCTTCATGTCAGTCACATCAAATAAGTCAACTATGAAGACTCAACCACTCAATCTATAAACAAAGCTCTGCAAGGTAATAGGACTTATCCACTTTTGATAAAGACTATTAAAGCTTAGCTTATCCAAAAATCACAACTATTCGTGAAAATTGCTTAAGACTTTAGAAATTCAATCCTACTCCTTACCCTTCACACAAATAACATCTGTTTCCCTTCTCACATCAAAAATGAGAATAAAAATATTAATAACTAGTGTTTATGGGAACCAGAATAAATTTCTAAGTGTATCATATTATAACGATGATCTATCCCAGTGCCTGGGCCAATAACCAATTGCAATTAAATTAGGTCTGTTGAAAATTCACAGTAATTGTTCCTATTCCGGTTCATGATTTCTCTTGGCTATATGGTTCATCCGGTGGAGAGATCGAGCTTCAAAAAATAGTGAATACTGAATGGTAAAGATCAAATCTAAACATGCACATGCCCCATCATAGTTTAAAAAGAATTATCACAATAACATTAACCTGTCTACACTTTACTTTAACCTAATAGAACAAGTCTTGTATTAGACGGCCATTGAACTTTTAACTTATTTTTCTTAACCTTTGAGTAATATTTTGTAACTGTTTTAATTTTTAAAAAAATTTACATAAATTTAACTATTTACTTATTCAACGTATTACCTGTTTTTTGTAACTTCTAATAATTTAAGCTTAACTAATTGACAGTTTGACCGTCTTTCCTAAGACTTTGCTTACCTAATATTATATAGTAAGTCAGCATCAACTTTCCATCGGAAGAGAAGAGCACCAATAATCTAATGGTTTCACTAAATAACCACAAACATAACATGAAGAAAAAAAAAATATAATCTCAAATTGTACCCACCCAAGAAACCCAGATGATGGCAAAGGAACTTCGTGCTCTTGAGGATAAAAAGATCCTATTGTATTGGATAGTGTAACACAATGGCACTCAAACTGTTTGCATCTAAGCAAGAGTTTCTCACTTTTTGACTTGCCTTGCTATGTAGCCTAGTTGTTGATTCTCCTTAGTCCATTACTCCATTTATCTGTAATGGCTGGTTTAGGTTGATTATTCCATGGTTTTACCGTTACCACTAAGTGAGGTTTTACATGATGGAGTTGTAACTTGTAAGTTGTCTTGCTAAAAGTCCAATAATCTTTAAATTCTGCTGAGGTACAGATATGTGATGGTTCCAAGTTGTGATGACTCATTAAGAGATTCTCATTCCTTAAACGTTCACTGACCATTTTATACCAAAGATGCATATTTAACCTTCATAGAAAGACCCTTGGTTTAATAGATTGTGAAGCTGAAACATCAATAATCCAGAATAAAGTCATATCAAAGATCCTTAGAATTGCAATTTGCATCTTAAACATTTCACTTTGGCAAAATTGTCAATAGACAAGTGTTAGGCATTGTATCATAACAACTCATATCAGATTTCTCTATTTATTCATCATGTAGGTTCTTTAGGGAGGTTGCTAATACTACGGACAATAGCAAGATTAAGACAATGTAAAATAAAGTGAGGAATTACCCCGAGTAAAGGAAAATAACAAAAACAAGAAGTGGATTATTAGTAGGGAAAGAAATGACTACCGCTGCTGCAACCGCTCGTCCACTTTCAAACCACTGCCTTCCGGTGAGCCTCTTTTCCTTGGTTGTTGTAAGTGCGGAATCTGGCATCAATCTGAAAGTAGAAAGTAAGTCAATCAGTCTTGCAAGCAAAAGCTGCAAGGGAGATAAAAAAAAAATAGTAACATCAGATTCAGTGTATCAAAGATCTATATTAATTTGAAAAAAGATTGTCACACCTGCCCATTTATTATTATGCAATGAGGAGATAAAGTAGCAGAGATGATAGAACTTGGAGAGGGGGGAGGGGGGGATTTGCAAAAGGAGGGCTGAGACCAGATCATCAAACCACTAACCTCCAAGGGCGCACTAAGCAATAGAGAGAAGCCAGGCAGACATAAAACAACACCCTCAAGCTGATGAATCACTTATGAGTTATGACCTAATCTATAAAGGAAAGAATGTCAAGCTATGCACCAGATGAGGGCTTAACTCCAACTATATAAAGTGCTTGACGTGAAAAAGGTCAAACTAAGCTTTAACCCTTTCTTACTAGAAGTTCACTAGCTAAAAAAAGAGATACCTATACATGCAGAATTTCACATGCATCTAGATTTGAAATAAAGTATAAAAACAGAACAGCGGCAGGCATGCCAGCTACAAGCCTACAAAGCATGCTTCGAGTACAGATCACTGTTCACAAAACTCTTGTAGCTTAGCTCAGCCTTTAATGAGACTTTTATGCCTCATGAAAAGGAGAAACTGATTTAGGAACAAAGGCTGCTTTTAAATACAGTAAGATTTGATTCTTGAACAACTAATGACAATGACTTTAAAAGATTACACACAATGTACATCATGCAATAGCTTACACCAACGGAAAAACTAGTTATTTCCAATTTAATATAGTCCACGTCTGTACCTCAGCAGAGGAACCATCACATATCTCTTCACTAGAGAATTTTTGGACCTGCTTAAAGAAAATACAAACCGACATGTTTTCTCTTCTAACATTCCACAAGCATCACCAACTAAAATCTTAGCACTTTGAATCCTCGGTAGAGGAAGCCTGTTTCTGATAGATTCACATTATGCACCTCTACATCCATATTCTCATCATTAGGAAAAAAAAATATGCAGCTACACCACTTTATTCCCTAGTTCAACACCGTTTTGAGTTAATCAGATTGTTACAAAATAATGCCTGTTTCTGATAGATTCACATTCTGCACCTCTACATCCATATTCTCATCATTAGGAAAAAAAAATATGCAGCTACACCACTTTATTCCCTAGTTCAACACCCTCTTGAGTTAATCACATTGTTACAAAATAATGGAAGAATTTTGCTCATATAAATGCAAATATTGATTGAATAACTTTTGATTGACCCTGAATTGCATTATTCACTGTTTTTTAACTTTCTGAATCTTTTTAAACACCAACTTGTGATCAAAATCATGGCTTCAGTCACCATATGCTCCTAAGGCACTGACACACATCACATCACCCAGAACCTCCCACGTCGTCACGAGCACCTGTGCATGACGAATCTCTGTGTGCTTAAAGCCTTAGGTATAGTCTACAATGATTTGAATCAGCAAACCACCCTGACCACTCCATCCTTTAACTGCTACCTCTTCATAGCCAATCATCTAGCCATGGCCCATGCATCCTGAAGACCCTCATCAAATCACCTGCCACCCCATTAACTATTAAGTGCCACCCTAAACTCTATCTAAGGAACGAATATCTGCTTCCATGGAACATATGACTATGGCTGACTATTTACCCTGTTCCAGGAGTAGAATCTCCAACTTAGGAATTTGATTTATTTTTGACACATCCAAGAAATCTCCCAAATCATCCTCCTCGAGAAATTGATGCAACCTGGTTATAAAAAAGGCGAACCTCATACAGCAACCCTTACCTACCGACACAAGCACCTACTGACATTTCCAACGCCCCTTCTCCTGGACCTCTCTGAAAATTTCTAAGATCAACCCTCCGATCTGCAGTAAAGAACCACTAAGGCTCCGCAAGGGCCATGCAAGAAGAGAGAAAAGGGTAACAGAGAGAGAACAAGAGTGAGAGAAAGAGAAGACATATTAAGAGAGAGATCTGTTCGATAGGTTCATATTCTCCCATTGAAAAGTAGTTCAATATATTGACTTGTTTATCAGTGATGAAAGGCATATTATATACGAAAATGCAAAACACGCCAGCTGAAAGGAACTCACTTGGCTCGCTCTAGTGCCAACTCTGCTTCATATCTTTCCCTCCACGCCAGGAAAGTTTCAACAGTAACAGGTTCTCCATGTGGTATTATAACCTAATAACAAGATATAAAGATGTCTATCAATAAGCACAAGCATAAAAAATAGCAAATTATATAAAGCATCATGATAAGAAAATTACCATTGAAACTAAAAACATTTAGGATCCATGCCCAAAAAAAAACACAAAGGAAAAAGATGCTAAATCCAAAAAAAACATATAGATAAAGCAGTGTAACATCAAGTTTTTTTATCCAACTAGGACTAAATAGATAATAAGATAATTATATTTCCAGGTACGTGAGCAATAGATGTCAACAATGTGACAAACATTCTTTGGATCAAATAAGAACATCTAGGTACAACATTAGTTTTTTTTAATGCACGTACATGATCAATGCACTGTAACGCCGTATTTTCATCTTGTTCCATCAACTAATGAGATGGTATTTTTATTTTGTTGGGAATTTCATTCACCCCAAAGCAAGCCTCCACACCCAACCCACCCCCCCCACCCCCCTCTCCCACCTTTCAACCTCCGAGAGAAAGAAATTCCAAAAAAAGTTAGATAATCTTGCTCCATCTCTCATTAGATTGAATTCTTCCATACAAATGCTAAAAACATGACCATACAACGGCAAGAACAACATTCCATATCCACTAACGGCTCGTTTGGTAGTCGTTAATAAATTGCGGTAATGGGAATGAATTTTAAGTGTAATTTCATTAGGGAAGCACCCTTAAAATCTCCATGGGGAGATATTTTTTCTCCATGGGCAAGCAATCTCACCCATAAACTTGTGTTTTTGTCTCCAAGGGGAAGCAATTTTCATTACCACTCATTACCAACCTACAAGGTGGTATTGGATGGGAATGAAAATTCAAGAAGGAAAGTGGACACTTTAGGATAAATTAGCATTACCATGGGAATGGACAATGATATTTTTCACAAATTTACACACAAATTCATTCCCATTACCACCATTTATAACCAACTACCAAACGGGCCGTAAAAGAATGGCCCCTGAAATCTGTAAAAGCACTTAACTTCACAACAAGTTTTTGGGGAATGGGAAAACTTTTTGCATATCAAACACTTCTTACAAGATAGAAGTCACAGTTTCTGAAAGGGGTCGGAATCTGGAAGATATATAAGAACAAAGCAATTCATAGTGATAAGTCCGGGGATAGGATGAACACATATTTACATAATACTTCCCTGTTCCTTGAACAGATCTTGTTATTTAGGATGCTTAGCTGAAACATAATTCTTCTACAACAAAAACAATAGTTGCAATCAACTCCAACTTCCAAGACGTTATTAGTTGGTCTTTTCCTAAAATAACTAACTATGTACTTCCTCTGTTTCTTGATAGATGCATCATATTGGCTTTTTAGTCTTTACTTCCTCTGTTCTATAATAAGTGAAACACTTACTATTCTAGAACGTTTCAAATTAAGTGAAACATACCTTAAATGAAAAAAAGAAAGTGACAAAATGACAAGAGTACCCATCACAAACTTGTATTGTTTGCTTTTCTCTCTCCTCCTTTTGATAATGAAAAGGGTATTTTATGATTTTTTGGCTTTTGAAAGTGATATTTATTAAATCTTGTGTCCAATCTCTATGTTTCAATTATTATGGAACGGAGGAAGTATATATATATATATATATATATATATATATATATATATATATATATATATATATATATATATATATATATATATATATATATATATATATATATATATAGAAGTGAGTTCATATGAGAATGCATACTTACATGAGAAATGAAAATGAATTTTACACGATATAACTCTAATGAAAAAGTGATGTAACTCCAAAAAAAAGAATATTAGAAAAAAAAATTAAGAAATTTTATTTTTTCAGCTCAAAATTTTTTAGGGGGGTATAACTCTAATGAACAAGTGTTGCAACTCTAATCCAATTGTATGATTAAGATTCACTCTAATTTCTCATATAAGGAGCATTCTCATGTGATATTACCCCTATATATATATATATATATATATGGGTGTTCATGGGTGGTGAACCAACCCGGAACAGTGTTTCGGTTCGGTAATCGAATATTTCAATTTGCCATTTTTGTGAACCATAATCAGTTCAACCGTCACCGTTTAACCATAACCATAAACGGTTACTGCCTAAGCGGTTAACCAATTTTTCGGTACGGTTTTCCGGTTAGCCATTAACTGTTACTTCAGTTTTTAATATTTATTATACTTAATTTATATATAAAGTATGATTTTTACTTTTTCTAGACATAAGGGAATATACCATTTAACATTAATACAAAATTATCTAAATAAACCGTAAAGACACTAAACTAATGCCTACTTCCACATTGTAAAAAGGTTTTAACAAAATACATATAGAAATGAATTTTTATAGAGTTATAGTAGTAGTAGGATAATGACACTAAGCTACTTAAATAGATTTACAGTATCTCTATAAATGAAACAACATTTAGTAGTAACTACTTAATCTAAACTTCTACAAAAAAAATTGAAGAATAATTAGATAGAATAAAAATATTCGACTTTTTGGTTAACACTTTTATAAAAAAAACATAACTGTACCGTTGAGTTATTATTTTTACCGCAACGGTCACTGAACCATTTAAATCCTTTTTTTCGATACAGTAACCTCCCATTTTCACCGACTTTCTAGTTTTTGGACACGGTTTTTGGTTTCAGTTTTTTCTAAATACCCCTATCTATATACTAACACTGTTTTTTAGACGCAACATTTGATTATTTTAATCCACCCACCAAAAAGGCAAATATTGCATCTAAAAAAGACAGAGGAAGTATAATATACATGGAAAAAATATGATACTACTCACCATTTACATTCTTTCCAAAATTTACGTGATCATAGTAGATAAGAATTGTTTCAAATAATATGGAAAGTAGTTGAAAGTACTAACCATATACTATAATATTTTCATAACACTCCTCCATAATTTATGATCGATTGTTGTTTTTTCTAATGAATTCTTATAATTATTTTATTCTAAAATATTATATTTTTCAACAAAAAAAAATATACTCCATCTAAAAATAGCAATTTCCAAAAAAAAAAACAATTCAGATCAAAAAGAACAATTAATTAATTCCAACAATACAAATAATTCTGAAAACCATTTATTGGTCTTGCCAGATGAAAAATAATAATTCAAAAAAACTAGCGATATGATGATTTATCATATAATTTTTTTTTGTTATGAAGATAAGAATGATGGATTCTCTTATGCTTATAATTACAACATAAATAAAGACGAATTAATTGACATGTGGTGTAATATTCCTATCACTAATAATTTAGGGACAAAGAATATTAAGGATATAGAGAAAAAATACAGATAGAAAATATTTGGATTTGAAAATGCTCCATTTCTGTTTTTACTAGATTTCTCATTTCTCCATTGCACGTTTTATATAGTTAATATCTTTAGTTACATATTAGTAAAAATTATAAAAGTTTGATTTTTCTAATATACGCAATGAGACGAATCAAACAAGACCCCATATGAATATGTTTTTTCTTATACATTGGTTATTTTTTTTTTAGGATTTTCTATACCTATGAATAGTCCTCAAATAAGAAATGGGAAATCTATTAAGGGACGGAATAAGTATTATGTTATAATAAATTTGAACCCTTAAATGACACACGCCACAAGTCCGGTCTTTTATTTGAATTAAGAATATCCAACAAGCCACTGGAAGGACTATAGCTGATAACATTAAGGCAACAAATGTAAAGGGTTTCCATCACTCTTTATCATACAGTAGAATGGATAATTCGGCTGACAAAAACTCATCAAAGGTTGATCTATTTACTTTCCTTCAAAACCCTGGACACCTGGTTCTGAAAAGAGTCTCGATAGATTTTATTGTTGTGCCCAACAATAAGTTCCCTTTACCTCCCCAGCATTAGAAGTCTAGAAAAGAAAAAAAAAACAGCTAAAAGATGGAAAACTTAGTAAGAAAATAATAAGGAACATCATACTTCATCTTTTGCCTGCTCGTCATCTGCAGCACCATCATTGGCACCATCTTGACCAAATCTTCCACTCAGCCATTCTTTGGCAGATGTAACTAGTGTGTACACCATAGCCATCCCAAGGTTCTCAGTTGCCTGTTGTAACAGCAGAAAGTAAAAGAATGAGACCAAGGTAAAGAATTCATTTTCATATATTCATTCGTTTTGGAAAGGAAAAATTATTATAATCAAAGAACAATACAATTCGAGGAAAGCAGTCCTCAGGATAACAACGAAGAAAGAAACAGAACTTTGTCAATGCTGCATCAACACCCGGTTTCACAATATCATAATAAATTTTAGTATTGCATTCAACTTCTTCAGTAACTACTCTAAAACATAGCATGTGAGGCAAATCTAACAGAGAAGTAACTTACCTCTTGTTTGAGCTTTTCTTTCAAAAATCTGAGATCTTCGATAGGTATTCCCCGTATACTGAAATGTGCATAAACGACTCAGACCATGCCAGAAATTAAAGATTACAGCTCATAGAAAGTACTACCGTCCACTCTAACTAGAAGCACTCATTCACAACATACACTGAGCAACTGACTATACCAACCCACGTAGGATCATGCAGTGCTATAGTACTTAGACATGGGTTTGAGTGTTGGGTATATTACATATCCAAGTGCGAGACCCACCGGGGTTCAAAATTTGAACACATGATCCGTGTCATATTATCAGACACGGTGTGGGAACACTAACATTTATGCAACAAATTACTAACTCTAAAAGACTCTTGTTGGGTTGTTCACATTACAAATACATGTATACACATTAATATTGCGTTGTTTGCTAACTCTAATTAAAATTCTTATCTCAAGCGGATTTTCAAGCATTTATAGCATAAAATCTCATCACTTACCCTCATTTTTTAAAATTTTCACTGCGTATATGTAGATCCAGATACATGTAATGTCAAGGTGGATATGAGAGAGTCGAGGTAAAGAAAATCCATACACTTGCCGGAGTTTTCTATGTCCAACGCGAATGGTTTAGATACATAGAGTAAATATCATGTATTAGAGACTTAGAGTCGTGTTCTTTCTTTATAGAAGAGGAAAATTTTATGAATAAATAAATAAATTTAGAATCTCGTTCACAAGAGAATATGAAGGCATAACAAAATTCCAATCTGACAGATATTTCAGCAAGAGCCCATATAAGAACAAAAGGGATGCTATCTACACTTCTCTCCAACAGAGGAATTATTAGACACCATGTCTCGGAATATCCTATCAGTTATCTTTAACCAAACCATCTAAATAGTAACAAAATAGGCTGACCCAACCAATAAGCCATGGAAGAATTGAATATATTTAAATAAATCCAATACAGAATATTTTGGAAGGGAAAAAATTTAGCCTAATTAGATAGTTTGTACACTTGTGGTAATATCTAAGCAGCAGTCAGACCCTCCCCAAACAATTGTGCCTCCTGTGAGCTGTCAGACTTCACCATCTACCTATATACTTCCTCTAAATCTTTTTAGTGGCAGGCTGGCAGCACTTTGACTTTTCACTATTCATATGCTAACTTCGACCAAATTGTTTTACTAAATCATAAAAAAGTTTACTTTGTGAAATGTTGGATTTATCCCAACGTGTATTTTCTAAATATCAACTAAATACTTCCTATGTTTTTAATAGTTGCAACATTTTGATTTGAACACTATCTATTTACTTACTTTGAATGACAAACTTGTAACTTATATATAATATGAACTTTAGCATGTAATCTCGACATATATCCACAAGATTTCAACTTTTTATAACTTTCACAAATAGATAATTAGAGATATTAATTGTCAAAGTTGTGTATTGGCAAGTGTGAAAATCAACATTGCAACTATTACAAAACAAAGAAAGTATAATTTTATCAATAGATAATTCGAGATATTAATGGTCGAAGCTGTGCATTTGAGAGCGTGATGGCAAAATGTTGTAACAAAAAAGATAAAGAAGTAAATGTCTATGTTCCGTCAAATATCGCCTTTGCTTGGATGAGAAGGACAAAAAATGATTGGCTTGCTCAAGCGTGGAATATGGTTTCTGGCAATTTGACAGTGCACCTGAAGAAAAAAAATTGAGATTGTAGCTTCTCCTCATCAAGGTTCCAAGTTCCAGTTTTTGAGGATATGCCAATATGGTATACCTAGACACGAGTATTAGCCTGTGCGCGTCACCCGTCGCTCGACTTCCTTAATTTTGTTCATGAATTTCTTCACGATAGCTCGAGGGGAATATATTTTAATCCTTAACCTTCCTTTTGTATATGGATGACATCTTAATTTTGTTGATGAACTTCTTCACAGTAGCTGAAGGGACTTTTTTTTTTTTGTCCTTACCCCTCTTCTGTTATATCAATGACATCCCCTTGATGTCTTTCTAACATAATCCCTTATAACTTATCAAGGCAACACGCTTCCTAGAAAATAATAAATCAGTTTAAATTATCATTTGAGACTTGATTTTAAGATCTATCATTCACGTAATAAATCACCAAAATTCAGAACTTCCAACAGCTTCAGAGACTGAACAACTATGCCTGCACTTGTACAAAGTACAGATGCCAGAATGTACCCAGAACGTCAGGCACTATTATGTTAACCAGTCAAAGATATGAACCTGGTAGATTTAGGTATTCAGAAATAAGAGGGAGTATTGAAGCAATCATGACTCTGAAGTACATAAGCAAGCCTTATCCAACCAGCTCAGAAACAAGTCACTAATATTATCTTCACAATCTTAATATAGAAGACAACTACCACAGAATATTGTTGGCAGATCTGACCTTAAGACATTAAGTAGCGGAGGTTCATCTGGATAATTTTCTGTGTGAGAGAAAATTAACGCCAATTCAACTGCAAAACAAGTTTAACACAGCTAAATTCTCAAGATAAAAGAAAAGTTAATCAAACAAAGACACCAGATAAAAAAATATCCATGAGCAACGGATTATATCAAGATGAGAGATCTCGATAAGCTCAGAATATAGCACCAGATAAGACAGCTAACCTGGCATTGAGGCTGAATCATCTTCTTCGTCATCCTGTAGCATAACAATATTAGTTGCAGTGACTCTTTATATAAGGAAAAATTCTTCCACATAAAAAATAGTGAAAATTCTAACACCATATTGTTTTCAATGCTCTCTATCCGATTCATCTTAGGTCTCCGCCTGCTTCTTCTGAAATCTCCCATCCTAACCTTCCACTACCCTGACTAGTGAATCTCTAGACAACGTGTCACACGCCCAAATACAGGTTTTCCCTTATCTCACTCTCAGTTTCTGCAACTCCAACCCGCATTCGAATATCCTCTTCATGACCCACACATTAATCTCAACATGCACATATTTGCTCACACCATCTCCCTAATATCATCGATCCTTGGAACCCAACACTCAAACCAAAATAACATGGACTAATATTTTCCTATGAATTTTCCTTTGATCCTTAGAGGTACACTAAGGTCGCACAAAATAGCACTTGTCCTTCTCCGTTTAGGCCACCCACACTAAATCCTCTAAGTCGCGTCTCGGCAGCCTCGGACAACGCACTCATACCTATATAAGATCAACCCCAAGCTACTAAAAACACTCACTAATGGGCAACTTCTTTCCATCTAATGTTACCACATCCACATTTGTCTCTCTCTCATTACAAAAATTACACTCCATGATCTCTATTTTGCTTTGACTTAGCTGAAACCCCCGCTATTCTCCGTCGTACCAACTTAGCATCAAAGTTGGCCCTAGCTTGGGTATAAAATACTATATCATCTAAATTCAACATACATTTATGTATCTCATCTTGAATTTGTCGTGTTACTCCATCTATTGCAAGTTGCAACCGCAAAGAAGAAAGGACTCAGACCCCTCATGCAATTGTATTGTAATAAGGAAATCCATTGTTACACCTCCATGACATTTGTTTTCATACCCCAATATGTTCTTAACTAAGGCAATACATCTAAAAGGCATACCATACTTTGGCATTGCTCGCCAAAGCACGTCCTCATGACCTTATCATTAGCCTTCTATAATATAGAGTATATACCAATTCCAAACCCTAATAACAAGAGTAATGGTGAAAAGTGAATAATTTTAAGCGAAATGCATCCAAAATTGAAAACCCTAATCTTAAAATTGGTTAGTCAAATCTTAAGCAAATTTGACATAAATGGAGCGTTAATGGTAAAATCGAAATAATGGGCGGGAAAAGAGACGGAAAGGAGCAAGAAAGAATTAAGGAATACCCCACAAACAAACAAAAAATTGGATGGTTTCCATCAATTGGTGGTGGTATCAATAAAAGTATATAATAGGTAATTGTTTTTAAATATAATTTTAAAACGTGGTTTTTTCACAAAAATAAGTTGTATACAAAAGGTACTTCCCTACAAAACTATAAGCAATGCCTACTATTCCATAAACTCCTGACAAAGATCAACCAAAGTGATAACTTCAATCAGCATGAACTTTTAGAAGGTACTCCTACAACATAAATATAAAGCAACTTAAACCTTCAGCTTACATTGAGATACATCATTGAAACAAAAACTACATACTCAAATACCTGTGGAGTTATTGTGATATGATAACATTTATTAGAAGTGTTAAGTCCACTCTCTCCAGAGTGAATTTCTGCACCAAACATAAACGGCCAAAAAAACAGCAAATTACTACTAAGAATATAACAGCCTCAGCAATGTGGGGTAACAAACTAAAATAAGAAGTTGCATTAAAAGCGCAAACCTTTAAAATCATCCATAAGGATGGCCTCTAGAGCTTCAATTTCCATCTCCTGCTCCTGCAAATAGTCTATAGCAAACAAAAATGATTTAATATTTGCTTTTCTAAGATATTTGCGTCTAATTAATCAAATATATGCAGAATAAAGTAATTGAATATGTGTAGAATCAACCGATTAATTATAACATTTGCTTTTCTTTTCATCAAATTAAGCGATTAATTATCGCATCATATTTCCTCGAATTCGGAATTAAACTTGCTAAAAATTGAAGTATCAAGTATAAAGTAATTGAATCGTCAATCATACTCTAATCATGAAAAAAGAAAAAATTCACAAAAAAGAAGAAGATTATTTACCAGTCATGGCTGCTCACTAGATAGTCTCTTCTTCTGGGATTGCTGAATTGCAGAGTGCAAACCCCAAATACTTCTATAACCTAGAAATGAGCTAGCAGAGAATGAAGTGCGCAGACGTTCTAGAGACGAGAGAGAGGTGAATGGAAACCAAAATAGGAATTTCTTTTTTTAGAGGAAACTAGTCTTTTGTGCACGCGATGCGTGCGATGATATTTTTAGGCCTAATACTAAGTAGTAAACAAACTGAAAATGCAAGTTAGTATTTAAGTTCACCTACATTTTGTGAATAAGATTCTTCCATGTTCTTTTTATGTTGTTATTTATTTTTGTGATTTTGAATAATTTTTTGTTTCTCAAGTCTAATATGCGCATGTTCTTTTATAATCAGTACTACTATGATGTTCTTTACTAAATATCGTCATGTTCTTTTATTTTTGGTTTTATTCATTTTTGTAATTTATAATAGTTTTTGATATGGATTTCA
Source organism: Beta vulgaris subsp. vulgaris (assembly GCF_026745355.1). Taxonomy (NCBI): domain Eukaryota; kingdom Viridiplantae; phylum Streptophyta; class Magnoliopsida; order Caryophyllales; family Amaranthaceae; genus Beta; species Beta vulgaris. The sequence continues at coordinate 37,962,979 of NC_079210.1, forward strand.
CTAATTTCTCTATGACCCCAAAATTGTAACCGAAAAGTATAATGCAATTTCAGTTTTTTTTTCCTTGTCTAACTTCTAAATTCTAATTTCACAAATTGATATTTAAGAATTTTCATCATTTTAATTTTTCTCCTTTTCTAAATGTTCACACTTTGAGTTTCAATTATATTTGAAAGGAATTTTCATACACAATCTGATTGCACATGAAATGGTCATTTTTAATATTTTCCCTTTTTTCTAAATTTGAACATTTTGAGTTTCAGTTATAGGTGAAATGGAATTTCAAATTTTTCATACACAATATGATTTCGCATGAAAAGGTTTTCGCAAATTAATGTAAATTTTTTTTTTCTGAAAATGGATTTTTGCAAAAGTTGTTCGCAAAAAGGTTTGATATTGTTTTGTTTTTCAAAATTTATTTCTGAACATGGATATTGTGCAAAAGTTTTGGGCAACACTTTTATATTGGAATTTAAAAAAAAAAAACTAAATTTGTAACTTTTTCATCAGTGTCATAAATGAATCAAATTTCATACACATCTTTCTGATTTTATATGAAAATGAATAAAATTTAAGTCTAATTATATAAAAGCCCTTTTCAACTAATTGCTATTATCTCCATTTTTTCAACTACATAACAGTCAACTAATGTGAAATAATTTTAATTTGAAGATTAAAAGAATTATGTACCTATTTGAAAGTTCGCAAATCGCCAGTGGACGAATGTGTGATATCACTGTCAAAATCTTATGTTTTTCTCAAATTTGTGTTTATAGGTAATTTTTGTGAGTATGTAATTGTGAATGGTTATTAAGAACAATGATTTGTAAGTGAATTTTGTGAATGTTTATGTATGTATTGACGTCCTAGTATATTAGTTTTAGTTTGTAAGTTAATTTTTAGTTTTTGTAAAGTTTCCTGATCATTTGAGTGGTTTGCATGATTTTTACAACGTGATTTTCTCAATTCTGAGTGATTTGTAAAGTTTCCTCATATAAGCGATTTCTGAGTGATTTTGAAAATTAATTTCCGGTGGCTTCGTTTGACCCCCATTTTGGTATTGAGATTTCTTTTGTAATTTAGAAAGGGAAGGGGGAAAAATAGTCAGTTCAAAAAAGGACACCGTTGCTCCCCCATTCCCTTATGTAATAGAGATATATAAGGGAACGCTCTTGTGAGAACACATCTCTTATATTTTATGAGAATATTTTTAGATCATATGTAAATACGTTTTAGAACAACATACTTAACTCCTTTTTTTTTAGGAAATATACTTATATTTTTAGAACATATGCAAAACTTTTTAATAACAACATAATTGTTTTAGGCAACATAGTTAAATTATTTTAAGGAAACAAATTTAAATTATAAGAACATACGCAACACTTTTTAGAACAACATATTTATTTTTGAGGATAGATACTTAAGTTTTTTTTTTTGAGGAAGTACGCCCTTTGTATTTTTTTATCTTTCTCACTTAGAATTTGGACACTATTCACAAATAGAGAGAATCTTTTAGATTTTTCTCAATATATAAGAAAAATAGTCATCTGGAGTCTTGTTTGATTCATCTCAATGAGTACTTTATTAATATTCAATTATTATAATTTTACTAATATGTAATAAAAGTGCAGAAATGGTACGGGCGGATAGGACAATAACTACAATAACTACAGCTACTTAAAGAGAAAAAGAAAAAGGTAGATACTAACTTTACTTAAAAAAGAAAAAGAAGACATATATCTTAGATGACCATTGAACCTTGCTGAGCTAGTGTAGCTCAGTATCTTTCCTAGACTACGGGAAAGATCGCAAAGAAGACAAGACGACAATGGTTGTCGAGGTATAAAATTCCTAAGGCCGAACTCATGAGAGCTTTATATATTTTATATAAGCTCGGGGTAGGATCGGAACCAATTGAGTGGAAAAGCCAAGAACCTAAGAGAATCCAGAGCAGATATTTAATGGATAATAAGTGCATTGACAAACGTGCAATGTCAAAGTAGGAAAGATAAAAAAAATACAAAAGGAGTATATACTTAAAATTCCAGAGCATATGTTTCATAACATATTTTTCTCCCATGTTAATTTTGTGATTATTTTGTTGATAATAAAAAAGGATGATTTACGTGGTTGTTGTTATGCCCTAAATATAGTAAAACATATGTTCTAAATAGTTGTTCTAGTGTTCTAAATTGTTCTTCTAGTGTATAAATAATCCTTGTTCTGTTCTAAATAGTTCTTATTATGTTCCAAATAGTTCTTATTGTGTTATAAATAGTTCTTGTTGTGTTCTATATAGTTCTTGTCATGTTCCAAATAATTGCACCAGAGTTTTGATGTTCCTAATTTATAAATTTATGAAAAAATTAAATATGAATAGTATTGTATCCTTTATTTATGCATTTTTGGAATTATAAAAAATCAACTGAAAATTACCAAAAACACATCGAAATTTTTCGGAATCATTTGAAAATTACTTGCTTTCTTCTTTGGAACATGTTAAAAATAATTTAGAACATACTTAAAATAATTTGCGACACACTTAAAAATATTTTAGAACATACTTGAAGTAATTTAGACATAAGCTTGAATTTTTAAAACATGTATATATAAATATTTGTATATGTGTTGATTAGGTTCTTACGTAAAAAGATGTATTCATGTTCTAAAAATCATAGCATATGTTCTAAAAACAAAAATTTAAGTATGTTGTAAAATGTATTGCATATGTTCTAAAAAGTATTGGCGTATATTTTAAACATAACATATGATACTAGTTTTTATATGCATGCGATGCGTGCGAAAATACGTAAAAAAATTAATTTTTTTTAGGAGATGTAGAAAATTAATTAAATGTTAATTATATCTAATAAATTAAGGATATTTGAATTGTTGATGGTTTTCTTTTTGTAATGTCTTTTTTTATTTTTTAAAGTTAATTAGGTAGTTTCCTTTTTATTTGTAAATTTTTATTTTTTATAATTAAAGTAAATAGTTAGAATAAAGGTAATGAGGGTAAAATGGGATCTCTAATATTTTGGTGTCCTACCCCTCCTCCCATATAGAATATAGATATGTTCTCATATAAAGATTCATTCTCATCGAATCCTAATCTTATATATACTAGTTGTATGTGCACGCGATGCGTGCGTCGACAATCTTATGCAGTTATATATAAATGGATATGTTTTTTTTTATCTAAAGTTATTTTGATAGTGATGTAAATTATTGAGGTTCTTTTGTAGACCTTATTATCTTTTTAAATTAAAGGTGAATGATGTTTAACTGTTCAATACCATCACTGTAAAATTTGATAGATGATTTAATAATTTTCTTTTCAGCGATTTTAGTATAGTTCTTTAACAATTATAGATGTTAATAAACCATATTGTTTGAACTTTGTAAATATGAAATATTATGTTATCACGATATGTTGCTAACTTTTTTTGGTTGAAGATTCTAATTGATTTCGTGAATTAATTGTGTCAATCTAGGTTGTCAAGATATTAATGGTATTGCATATTCCATTTTTGACCTACTCATATGGCAAGTTTCATTAATTATCATTTTTCAATTTTTTTATAAAAGAAAAACTTAAATGATTAGAGGGTATTTTAGTCACTTCAAAAGAGGACACCACACCTCCTCCCTTGGCTTATATAATAGAGATAGGAAATTGTCGTGAGAAATTTATCAGAAGAGTGTATTGTATCTTTATTGAGCAAACCCACTTCTTACAAATGACACTATTTATAGATATAAATTTCAGTGTATAATTTGTACAAAATCAATAATTGCAGCGACTGGGAGAAAATTCATCCAATATGCATTAAATACATGTCAGGTACACTCCCCCTTGAATGTCCACTGATAACTCATAATAGACGTTGTCTCATTTAGAACCTTGTTAGGAAAAATCTTGTCAGAAAAATCAATAACTAGGAAAAAGTGTGCAACTATTATGTATCCTTATATGCTTAAAATTTAACTGCCTCATTAGAAACCTTATCAGGAAAAAACCTGGTGGGATAAAAACCTGATCGAAGAAAAAAAGAGTGCAGCAATACTCCCCCTGAATCTAGCATATATCACAAAGATGACGCATTTCAATTTTTCGTACTAATTCTTCAAATTTCTTCGCCGGAAGGGATTTGGTGAATAAATCTACAAGATTCTCACATGATTAGATTTGTTGGATGTTTATCGTCTCTTCCTTTTGGAGGTCATGCGTGAAGAAGAACTTTGGTGATAACTGTTTAGTTCTGTCTCCTTTGATGTACCCTTCGCTTACTTGGGTGATGCATGCAGTACTGTCCGTAGATGATAGTTGGATTTTTGTTGTTATTGTTTCCAGTCCACATTCTACTTGGATATTCTTGATCATTGACCTTAGCCATACACATTCCTTATGCTTATAAAGAGCAATTAGCTCTACATGATTTGATGATGTGGCCGTCAAAGTCTGCTTCGTGGGTTTCCAAGATACTGCAGCACCTCCATAAGTGAATAGATACCCGGATTGAGAACTTAGCCTTTTGCGGATCTGATAGGTACACAGCATCTGCATATCCAATGAGTGATGCATTTGGTTTCAACTGTCAGAATAATCCAAGGTCTTGTGTTCCTCGAAGATAACGTAATAAGTGTTTGACTCCATTTCAATGTCTCTTTGTTGGTGCATTGTTGTATCTAGCTAATAAGTTTACTGAAAAAGCTATGTCAAGTCGAGTATTGTTAGCTAAGTACATTAAGCCACCAATTGCACTTAAATATGGCACTTCAGGACAAATAATTTCTTTGTTTTCTTCTCGTGGTCTGAATGGATCATCTTTCACATTCAGGGAATGCACTATCATTAGAGCACTTATTGGGTGGGCTTTGTCCATGAAAATCCGTTTCAGAATTTTTCTGTATAGTTTGATTATGGACAAAAATCCATTTCTTAATGTTCATTTGCAAGCCAAGGCAAAATTTTGTCTCCCGAGATCTTTCATCTCAAATTCTTTCATCAAGTATTTGCAGTCCTTCAAGTTCTCTAGGAGTTCCATAATGTTCAAATCATCGACATAAGCAAATGATGCGAATCCTGATTTAGATCGCTTAATGAAAAACAGGGACTGATTTGATTATTTTTGAATCCTTCTTTCAATAGGTATTCACTAAGACGATTATACACATTCTTCCAGATTGTTTTAACCCATAGAGTGATTTTTCAATTTTATTGAAAACATCTCTTTGGGCATGCTTTTCTGTAGTTTTAGTCCTTCAGGAACTTTCATATAAATATTTGTGTCAAGTGAGCCATACAAATATGCGGTCACTACATCCATCAATCTCATTTGCAATCCTTTCGAAACTGATAAACTTACCAGAAATCTTAGTGTAGTTGCATCGACTATTAGAGAATATGTCTCATCGTAATCAATTCTTGGCATTTGCGAGAAGCCTTGGGCTACTAATCTTGCCCTGTATCTAGTAATCTCATTTTTCTCACGAATACCCATTTGTACCCAACTGGTTTTATACCTTTTGGTATTTGGGTTATTTGATCGAATACTTCACGTTTTTCAAGTGATTTCAACTCTGCTTAAATTGCTTATTTTCATTTTGGCCAATCTTTTCTACGTCGACATTCATCACCTGTAATTTAGTTCTATATCATTTCAACGGCTATGAACTAAGCAAAAATTTCATTCAAGACAACATCTTTTCGATTCCATTGTTTCTTTGTAGAAACATAATTAATTGAAGTATTGTTGTCTATGCTTTCATGTTCTTTTCTTCTGGAACAGCTTCTTCATTTTTTCTTATGAATTTCTCATGCTCTTGAGAATTTATATTAATGTTGTTCGTTGTTTGACCTTGATTTTTTATTTTTCTCGATTTTGAATCTTTAGAAGTGGGTGGTCTGCCACGTTTTCGACGTGCTATTGACTCATTTTCAATGGCCTTATTTCAATCCATTTCGGAGCATTCGCAGTAGGTACATGTGACTTTGTCACTTTCTTAGTATTTGTGAATGCATGTGGCAATTGGTTTGCAATACTTTGCAGATTAACAATTTCTTGACTTCTTGTTCAGGTGAATTTGTTCACGGGTCCAGAAATGACATTTGCGACGCGTTCCATGTAATTTCTGTTTTTATATTTTGTGGGTCCACTTTCTCTCTCCCACAAGGATGGGAATACTAACTCATTAAAATGACAGTTGGCAAATCGAGCCGTAAATAAATTGCTAGTTGTTGGCTCTAAATATTTGATAACTGATGGAGATTCAAATCCAACATATATTCCCATCCTTCTTTGTGAACCCATTTTAGCCTGTTGGGGCAGAGCAATAGGTACATGTACAATGCACTCAAAAATTCTCAAATGTGAGACATTCGGTTCTTGGCCTGATACTAATTGTAGCCGTGAGAATTTGTAATAGGTTGTCGGCCTTAATCTTATCAATGATGCTGCATGTAATATAGCATGACCCCAAGTAGTATAGGGCAATTTTGATCTCATTATTGATGGTCTTACAATTAATTGTAATATCTTGATTAATGATTCAGCAAGACCATTTTGTGTATGTACCTGAGGTACAGGGTGCTCAACAATAATCCCAATAGACATGCAATAGTCATTAAAAGTTTGGGATATAAATTCCCCAACATTGTCTAATCTTATTCTCTTTATTGTATGATATGGGAATTGAGTTCTTAATCGAATTATTTGAGTCAAAAGTTTTGCAAATGCAACATTTCTACTTGACAAAAGGCTCACATGTGACCATCGAGTAGATGCATCAATTAATACCATGAAGTATCGGAATAGTCCGCATGCAGGGTGAATAGGCCCACAAATATCTCCTTGTATTCTTTCTCAAGACATTGGAGATTTTGTGGCAATCTTATTTATAGATGGCCTGGTTATCAATTTGCCAAGTGAGCATGCAGATTCATTGACTGAGGAATTTTGACATTCTTTATAGTATGTCCAATTGAGTTTTCAATGATTCTATGCATCATTCTGTGTCAGGATGGCCTTATCGGTCATGCCATAGAGTAAATGATTTTTTTTATCTAACTTCTGGTTAGATATCATATTAATTTCAATTGGATGTATATCTATGTGATATAGTCCAAAGGAAATTGCTGGCAATTATTCATAGATGTATTTCTTGCCGCATTTTTCTGTCGTGAGTCATATAAATTCCTCTTGGCTCACTGTCATCGTTTCCAAATGGTAACCATTCTGACGTACATCTTTGAAACTTATGAGGTTTCTTCGAGATTGCTCGAATATAATGTGTCACTGATTATCAATTTTGTTCCACTTGGGAATACAATGCAGACTTTTCTAGAGCCTTCAATTAACTCGGTTGTCCCATAAATTGTTCTAACATTTGCTTGGAATATTGTACTTTGAAAAATACTCTTTATTTTTCAATATGGTGTGTGTTTCCACTATCAGGAAGACATTGTTCTTTGTTCCAACTTCTGATGAATTCATATCTTTATAAATAATAAATATGATGATCAGTATAAGAAAAATACATATTTTAATAATAATCAAGGAAGGAATACATGAAAGTGAATATTGAAGTAAATAAATAACTAAGCATATTAATGATTGTATATTAAACAAATTATTTCTGCTTCAGCATCATCCATAAAAAAATTTGAAACATCAAGGCTGGACATGGATGTAGTAGCTTCATTAACAAAATTTGCTTCAGCATTTTTTCCTTTGTTCTTTATTGAAGCTTGATATAGGTCTACCAAATGTTTAGCAGTACGATATATGCGACCCCAGGGCCCAGTCATGCCACATTTGTGGCAAGTGTCATTTCCTTTATAGGACGTCTGCCTCTGATTTTCAGATGATTGTCCCCAATTTTTATCAGAATTTTAAGTTATTATTTCTTGGGGAAAATCGACATCTACCACGTCCACACCCTCTGTCACGGTAATTACCACGTCCTCTCCACGACCGTTGTAATTAGCGTGTCCACCCCTATGTACAACATTTGCTTCTGGTGGATCAGAACTTTCTATTGCATTTATCTCATGGGTGATTGACGACCCCGTAGGTCAAAGATTATGATTTTTCAGCAGAAGATCATTATTTTGTTCAGCCACAGGTAGTACAGAGATTAGCTCATATTACTTTTTGAAAGCTCTAAACTTGTATTGTTCTGCTAATATTATATTAGAAGTGTGGAAAGTGGAGAGCATTTTATTTATCATTTGCTCTTTTGTGATGGGATGATCACAATATCTCAATAATGATACAATTCTAAACAATGTTGAATTGTAATAACTGACTATTTTAAAATCTTGGAACCTCAAATTGGTCTAGTCATAATGTGCCTTTGGGAGGAGCACATTTTTGTAATGCTCATATCTTTCATTTAGGCTATTACATAGTTCTGTTGGATCCTCCACAAATAGATATTCAGTTTTTAAACTTTCATGTAAATGATGTCTGAGGAGGACTAAGGCTTTTACCTTTTTTTGTACATTCGCAATTTTGATTGATGCGGCTGATGTAGTTGCATCCTCTTGTTGGGTTGTCACATCTTTAATTATATGTTCCAGTCCTTTGACCTTTAAATTCATTTGGCCGTCCACCGTCCATTCTAAAAACTTTTGCTCGGATAGATTTAGTATGTTAAATTGTCTTTTCACTAGATCTCTCATTCTTTGACTACAAACATGTAAATATTTGAAATTAGTAAATGATAATAAATCACATAAATTATCTCCCCCTGATTTATATCATTATAATTATACAATAAATAATAAAAACAATAAAATACTCAAATAGCAAACAATATTAATGAAGCAAGGAAAAAATACCAAAAACAGAAAAAAAAAATACAAGTGAAGAAAAAAAAACTTCCTAAAATGCATTTAAAGACATAAAAAAAATGAATTTCATGTGCATTTTTCGTCATTCTTCTGGGGAGATAATTTTTTTTTGTCTCCTACTTATGTATTAGAAGATATATCATTAAAGCCATGAGGAGGAAAAAGAAATCGGCTATAAGGAATAAATAGAGTTTTTTATTTTCCTAAAATCCTCCTCAAAAGAAGAAGATGAGGGTGGAGGACGGTTGACGTCAACGTGGAACATGGTGGCCGAAAGGCCGAGGAAGAAGAGAAAAAAAAATTGTGAGTTTTAAAAAATGGGAAGAAGATAAGGGATGTGTGGTGAAAATGGAGATGGGTAATCCGCTTTTATAGAGGGTTATCCCTAACTGTGCAGTTCATCTACAATTAAAAATATACAATGTAATAAAATTTCAAGATTGGCAAATATATATTAGAGCATGTTGGTAAAATGGTAATATAATATATGTAACAAAAAATGCAAAAAAAAAAAGAAGATTAGAGACAATAATATATAATAGTGTTCTGAATACTTGTTTCCTGCATACATATAACATTATTGCACATATAAAAGATAATAATTTTATAACTTCACTAGGCCGTCCATATAGGCGGCAATTTTTTTAAAAAAATTAACCTGTCCATATAGGCAGTTCAAGAGCAAAAAAAAATAACGTAAATAAGATATTCTTGCCCTCCATGAAGGTGGCGTTATTATCGAATCATTTATTTTCTGGGTTAGCGGCATGGGAATGTTTACTACTAGTTTCTTTTTGTTCATCTCTATCTCTTTTATTATTTGGTGGGGGTTGATTTTCAGTTGGTTGTATAGGAGGGTTATGGTGTTGGGAACACGGGTTTGTGGGTTTTCTCTGGTATAAGGGTATGCTCTCTTCGGCATAAAACAGTTGAACTGAACTGAACTGAACTTATTGGAGCTAAACTGAACTGAACTGAACTAAACTGAATTGAATTGAATTAAATTAAATTGAATTAAATTGAATGTAATAAATATATAAATAATATTTTAAACAATAATAATATGAATATTAAATAATAATTATAATGATAAGTAATAATAATGAATAATAATAGTATTTTTTTTTTTAAATGATAGTTATAAATAAATAATATTAATGATCATAAATTAATAATAATAATAATAATTAATGATAATGAATAATAATTATTTTATATTATTTGTATTAATTTATTAATACTTGATGATGATATATAATAACAATAATATCTAAGAAGTAAATTAATATTACTATTTTGATAATTAGATTTAATAATATAAGAATATTTAGTAATAAAAAAAATGATTGGGTTGGACCGCGAAAATTACATCATAAACCGTCTTGACGCGATTTGATTGGTTTATGAGCTAAAAAAAGTGGGTTTATTTGTGCTTTGACCTAAACCATGTTCCTCCTAATAAGAATAGTAATAATAATGAGTAAAGCTATAATAAACAAAATAATATATAGAAACAACAATAATAATAATACTTAATAATAATGATATATATTTAAATAATAATAATAATAATAATAATAATAATAAGAGTAATTAGTAAAATAAATTATACCAACATAATAATAATATTTAACAAAATGGTTATAAAAGAATGGAGCTGAACTGAACTGATTGGAGCTGAATTGAACTGAATTGAATTGAACTGATTGGAGCTGAACTGAAGTGAAAATAAGTTGGGGAGAACAGGCCCTAAGTATTTGTACCGTTGTTAAGGTTATTGGGTTGGGGATATCTTACACATCCCCTCGTTGGGTTGGTAGTAAATGGCACATTTTTTCGCTCTATCCGAAAGTAAACACCCGAAACAGAGACATTGTGTAAAACAATGTTAATCCCATTACTTTATTGATCCATGTTCGGATAGTAAAGGGTTGGGCTTGGAGAAAAAAAATAGAACTTGAAACAGAATGGATGTAAAGATTTTAAAGATACTTTTAATTTTTTTCGGTAGCAAACTCGTGTTGATAACGTGTTGTGAGAAATATATAGAGAGGGAATGTTACTGATAGAAATTTATCAAAAGAGTGTATTGTATACGAATTGAGCAAACCCACTTCTTACAAATGGCACTATTTATAGATACAAATTTCACTGTGTAATTTGCACAAAATCAACAATTGCAGCGACTGGGAGAAAATTCACCCAATATGCATTAAATACATGTCAGGTGGACTTCACTATGCTTAATAGTGGAATTTACCATTCCACTGTTCTCGCAACAGAATTTATTTTGTTGTGTTTTTTCTGAACTTTAGAAGTATTCCCCTAAAAAAAAAGGTTAATTGGTTAGAATAACACAACCTTTGGCTCTAGTGCAAGGAACATCACAACCTTAAACGTGTGCAAAGCGTGGCACCAATATAAATGTGTGGTGCATAAAATAGCATAAATGACGCCGTACTTTGTGGTAATGGCTTTATAGTCTGATAATTATCTAGAACTTTAGAGGATGAAAGACAATAAATCAACTTGCATATATACTAGCCAGTTGTTTATATTTCTGGGAAAAACTTCATTGGTACTTTGAAGTGACATTGATATTTGAAGTATTTAACCAAATTTAGTTCTTGATATTTTAGTGTTATCAATTCCGCATGTCATTATAGTGTGATTTATATTTTAGTGTTATAAGCTAAGGTGATCCTTTGTTTGAATCAAAGGGAGTACAATTAAAGTGACGCTTAATTTTAAAGATATATCCCCTTTGAACTTTATTAGTTTACCTCTTTTTTTGGGCACATTTGTCGAGACATTCATTTGAACCTTAATATCTCTAATTTTCGATAAGCAAAAATTACAAAAAGTTGATATTTGGATAATACACATTGAGATGAATCCAACAAGATCTCACATGAATATATTTTTCCTCAAATACAAATTACAAGAGATAGTCAAAGTCATGTATATAAATAGTGTCAAAAGTCAAAACATGTAAACTAATAAAGACCGGAGAGATTAAATGACAAGCTAAATATAATGACATAAAGTTTATCTTTGAACCAGTTTCTGCTAGTTTTGTATGTATTTTGGTGTATCCTGGCATGTTGCTGTGTGTCAGCAAATTTACCGCGCATCAATAATCTCTTATTAACAAATTGAAAATTTTGAATTATAACTTCAATATTGTTTTGTATTATAGGTACTTGATGATATGGTATTTAGTGGTCTAATTTGACCACCATGACTCTGGTTCCGGAACCATCGAGTTCGGCTACCCAACATCTCCATTTTACTTTCTTTGGGACAAGAGAAAGAGGAAAATGGGAAAGAAAGAAGAAATGACCATTCTCGAGGTAATCTTTTTCTTTTTCTTCTTGCCTTCATTTCTTTGCTTCATTTGGATGTTGTATTTTTTGAACTTTTGCGGTCCCTTTTTTATATAGTTAACATCGTTGCAATTAGTTGATAAAAAAAAAGAAGCATTTTTGTATGCCCAAGTTTTCCTCCATATATACTAATCTATAAAAATCAAATAGATTTTACTGCTATCATGTTCATGCTTAAAAAAATATACGATCAGGGATCAATAACTCACTGCCAAGTCTAATAAAAAAAATCAATACCACAGTCTTTTGCTCCTCTTTTTTGTATTTGCCTTCCTTTTTTGATACTTCACTATGCAAATACTAATGCTTACAAAGATTGCTCGGTCATAATAGTAATAGTTATTTTAGCCTAATTTACTCGGGTGTTTGTACAAAGACATGTTATCAAGACAATTTTTAAACCTATAAATATTGGTAAATTGTCTATGCTTCTCATAAAGGTATACAATTACATTACAGGGAACTCTCGATTTGGAAACTATTAATAACGAATTGGCGCTAAACACATAGTGATGCAAGTAGGTCATGTAACTTCACTCTGAAGGAGCCAAGTTCTATGCTGGATTCGAAATCCATTTGGTGGGATTAATCGGCTCGTGATCACTTGTGTCAATCAATGGGCTTCGGATAGCAACAGTCTGCTGGACAAAAATAGTTGTGCATTTTATTTAGATTGTGTGCTTGTACTTGTATTCTTATAAATTACCTATCAAAATGTAAACATGTAGTCTAGTCTGTCCCTATACAATCAATAGAAACTATTTGTTCGAATTTGAAGCATGAAAAACATGTGGTTCAAACAAACAATTATAGAGGCACTTAATTGTAACTAATATGACATTTTGGAGTAACGTGCGCATCTTCCTCTATGAATCATGTTACTGAGTTGAAATTGAAATGTTCAAACATAAAAAATTTAGCTTTGTCAAAGCACTTTTGTATAATATGTGTACTTATGTGGAGCTTGTTTGACATGTCCCATTTCAAAATGCTATTTTGTCAAAACTTGGTATTTTATATAAAGGGGTTAAAGTTTTTCTAAATATAATAAGTTTGCATCTTGATAGTTTAAAGAAGATTCACTAGCAAATACGAGAAATAACATAGGGGGAGTAAAATCTATTTGATTGTTATAGATTGGTATGTGGAGTGAAAAATGTGAGGGGAAACGAAACTTCCTTGGCTGAAACTAAAAGTAGTAATATATATTACCAGATGAAACAATTGAGGTTAATTACTCTTAGAAAAAAATGTGCTTCTCATGTCAACAAATTTTATAATAATTAGAAATAATTGTAGCCCAGTTGACCGATAATATTGTGCCAATCTAGCTACTCCAAGCCATGCGCGCGCGTAGCGCGCGAGCAAACCACTAGTAAATTAATAAAAGTTGCATTTTGGTTTTTAACCGTCAAGCCTCCAAAGTTTGCATTATCTCCTTCATCTCTCCATCGCACTCATCTCCAATAAAACATGGAGCATGTGCATTTGATATAAAAATAATTGCATGAAGATGGGGTTGTTTGGGAAAAAAAAGAGGGAAAAAATTGAAGCTGATTTGGTGCTTGATGTCTTACACCCTTACAAGATTTATATTTTTCGTTTTTATTTTATTTACATGAAACATTAATACATTAGGCCAATGACGTGAAAAAGTAAACAAATTTATAACGTCAATTCTAATTTAGCAAAAATCTAAAAAAATGCATGAACAACACCCTAAATGACTACAATTAGTCACTAAAAACTAGTTTCAATAAGCAAAAATCAATAGAAATTAGTAAAAGAATTCAATTTTGCCTAGTAAATATTACAATACAACAAAGAAACATTGAAACCATCTTAAACCAATAAGAACCAATTTTAATCAAACAAAAATCAATTCTCAACAAAAAAAAGTCAACCAAATAAAAATAATCTAAGTTTAGTAAGAACAAATCGAACTAAAACATACACAATTGTTAAAAAAAAAAACTAAACACACACAAAATAGTCCACTAACAATTAGAGTGACATCAGTCACATGCTTACTAAATGATATGAGTAAGTAAAATCAACAACAATTACAAACCGTAGATTTTCACAAATACTCTTCTTAAGTGGGACCCACAAACGTGTCATCAACCGTAGATCATCCATGGGACCCATGATGCATGAGGGACATGTGTTAAGATAATAAAAATTTTCATCCTTAATCACATTCATTTCAACCCTTAAAACCTTTTTATTTTTCTTCCAATTTTCTCTCTCATCCTCCCTTCAATTGAATTGACCCTCTAAAAAAGAAAAAAAAAGAGAGTATCTTTTGTTTCTCTCTCTTCTGGCAATAAGAGGAGGAGTTTTTTAGAGAAGATATATATTCATAAAAGTTTATTTTTGTGTTGAATGAGGTTGTACGTTCGATCCAAACTCAAGGGTAAAAAGAATGTTAATACAAGTATTATTCACATATTAGAAACTTAGAAAGTAGAAACACAGAAATAGTAGTGTAGAAGAAAGGTGGGGTTTTTCATGAAAAACCCTCTTCTTTCTCTCTCATATCTTCTCCAGTCTCCTCTACTGGGAGGAGTGATGTTATGAAGTCACCAAACCAAAAAAATTATAAACCGACATCATCAAATCTCATCTGGGTTTTTTTTGAAACTCAACTTAACAGAAATAAAGAAATTAAAGATATGTTTTTTCAGATCCTTTTAAACTCTTCCTGTTATTCCTAGTATAGGGTTTTTTGATTTTTTTTTTTTTTTGCTCTTTTTTTTTTCTGGGTTTTATGAATATCTGGGTTTTGTAACCAAGGCAAATTTGCTGATTTTTTTTTTGGGGGGGATTTTTTTGTTGGGTTTTGTTTTGTGTAATGGGGGGAAGTGGAAGGGCTCTTGCTTGAGCAAGGGCTTTGAAATTGTTGAAAACTTCCTTAAGCTTTTTTTTTTTTTTGTTTTTTTTGTTTTTTTTGGGATTTTTGGATTTAGAGGAGAAGAGATATGGTGGGTGGTGGGTCAAATGAGGAAGAAGGTAGAAAGAGATTAGATGAGACAGTTGGAGGATTAGTCTGGGTTCGACGTCGAAACGGGTCATGGTGGCCGGGTCAGATTGTGGGTGTAGATGAGTTATCTGAGAATGGTGTGAGCTCTCCAAGATCTGGGACACCCGTCAAGCTATTGGGTCGAGATGACTCAAGTGTGTGAGTCCCCTCTTTTACATGTTACTCTTTGTTTTTGTTGTTTTAGTTTGTTTTTGTGGAATATATAATGTGAATAATATGTGTGTGGGTTTCTAAAGTTTATCTTGTGCTGCCCCATTGTGGTGTTATACTGTTATATATTAATGCAAGTATTGCTCTGTATGGTGTTTGCTTGTCATTTGGATGTGTTTTGTGTTTTTGTATGTTTATGTACTACTTTTGAGGAATGTTTGGTGTTACTTCATGCTCTATTGGATCAAAAATGTTGCAAGAACCCAATAAATGACCTTACTGTTGGGCGTTGATTTAGCTATTGAAATTGAGTTTGTTGGTTAGAGAAGTATTTGTGGTACTTCTCAGCACAGTGTAGTTGTGAACTGAGGTAGAGCTGTGGAGGGCTTAAGGGCAAAGACAGAATAGCATTGAAAATGTCTATAGCTATCCAAAGTTTGGGTTAGAATTAGGTTTTATGATGTCTTATCATGGAGACTGTGATTGAGGTTTATTTAAGTTTTGAAAGTGCATAGGCCACACAGATAAGCAGTTAAGACATCATAGACTCGTAGTGAGTGCATATGGTGAAGCTGTGAAGCTAATTTTCCACATTATTTGCATTGCTTATTTAATGTGGTCAAAAGACTATTTAATGAGGTTAACAGACCTAGCTTATTCTAGGAGGATATGCTGGCATCATAATGTTGACCCAGTGTTACCTAATTCCCTAATTCCCCCGCGAATCATGAATTGAGAAAAGCGAATTATGGTCGGTTTTGGTTCATTTTTGGCGAATTAGATAGCAAATTATGTAATACCGTTGATCCCACGGAGCGGTAGCGGAGCTATTACGAAATGCACAGAAAGTTTAGGGAAAATGAACTATCGATATAGTAAGTTTGTTAATATGGGAGTAAGTAGCATGTTTTTTACTTTGATAAACATTGTTTGTGTTTTAGTTTGAAGCTTTAGTGGACTTCTATGTCGGTTATAATGCGCCTTGGTGTGCTAGAGAAGTGGAAAAAAGGGAGAGCGCAATGCATCAATAGGCCATTCGGGATTTTCAAAGGCCAATGTAGTTTTAATAATAAATGTAGTTGACCTTTTTCTGGGGTTAGACTTGGAAGGGAGAGGGGGCATTGTTATTTCATGAATGAAAATGGATGCTACACAGAATGTTCTTATCATCGAGAGTTAGGAGGGATTTGATAGTTTATCTCCTTTATCACTGTTCTTGGTTCAATCCTACGGGCATGATTATATACATTGCGTACAAGATGCCAAATACATCTTGTTTTCTTCATATATGAAGTTGATGTTGTTCTATGTAACTATTGAAAATGCATGTCTTTGCAAGGATAAATACATTGCGTATTTTTCTATCTGAAGTACAAACCTCTTGCTTCTATCCAGGAAGATATTTGTGCTTAAATCCTTATATGTTAAATAAACTATGATTCAATTGCAAATTTACACTTTTAGCTTGGCATCTGAATTGCCTGTTCTCTGTTGTAACTTTATAGAATGCTTATGGAGATCTGTTGGTCAATCTTTGTTAGTACCTTTTGCATAGTTAGTTTGTGTGGATTGATTAGCAACTGATACTTACAGACCTCCATGACCTGTCAGTCTGCCACTCATCATCCTTTGTGACAGCCTTTTTATAGTCTACTAATATGTAGAGCACACACACATCCGCGAGTAAACTCATGAATGCATTATGTACCTTAAATTTTCTTTATGAAAATGACATTTGAGTGGGATATTTCTGCATCCACTGCATACATGCCTTCAAAGAGGTCAACGCATTGGTAAAAGTATAGGTGCTGCTTGATGGACAACTTTTACTTTTGGCTATTCAACACCCTTTGTTACTGCTGCCTGTAGGTTAGTAAATATTCCCATGTTGTGTCTAATGAACAACCCGATGGGTGTTATAGTAAGTAGGATCTTATATGTGGGGATCATCATCATGTATTTGGAGTAAAAGGGTAATGGAAGCTAGGTAGGTCTGTCCTTCTGTATTGAGTAAGTTTCTTCCTGTGCGAGAACTTGTCCATTTCAAGATTTAATTTAACCAGTTGATGAGATTGGCTTGTTGCCTCTGGATTTTTGTGGATTAGCCATTTCATATCTTAGAGCTTCATTTGGGTGTATTGCCAATTTGCCGAAACTTGAATTTTTGTGATTATTTCTTAGAGAGATTGTAACTCTGCTGATTACTTAAGTTGTTCAATGGAAAACTGCTTACATCCTTATCTTCCTCATCTAGATTTTACAGGCTGATTTTGTTTTTTGTTTGTTCTGAGATAACTGGATATATGTTGGAGATTTCTTTATTGGGAAATATGTTGACTTCCTATGTGTTAGTAATGAATATATAAAATAGCTGGTGAATTGGCTTCTTGCTTTAGCTAAAGGTGTTAAGCTGGGTTTCTTGGCTTTCAATAGCTGACCATGTGTGGAGTACAATTGTTGCAAGTCCTTATGTGTGATCTCAAAAAGTAGGTTAACTGCTGGCTGAGCCACATCAAATTCGAAATTGATAATTTCTGGCTTTTGGTTAATAGTAGGTTTACACTCAGAAAAGAAGCAAAATAAAGTCTTAAAAGAACTATAAGAAAAGGAACAAAATTGGATTGATTATAGCCTTACAGGAAACAGAAGATGTCATTACCATGGTGCAAATTAATGGCATTTGGTGATCATTTGCCTTCAGGTTCTTCAAATAGGCACTTTGTCCCTTGAGCCTTATATAGCAAAAGTATTGTAAGATAAAGGAGAGGAATTTGATTGATGTTATATGTTTGCTTGGTTTTTTGGTACTGTTTCATTCTGTCAATCTATTGTGAGGATAAGACAGAGTTATTTTACTGCTTTAGCATCAGCTTGCAGGATTCGGAACCATTTTTTTTTATTGCAGTTCTGGAACTGGATTACGGGTACTGTTTTACATTTCTCTCTGGGGTGTCTGTTGGCTTTCAACTCTAGAGTGTGAGAACGTGGTATTTCTGAATTGTCCAACTTGTAAAGGCTTGTGCTGTTTTTTCTTTTTTCCTGTAGATCGTATGCCCTTTTAGGCACAGGCTAGCAGTTCAAACTCCTGTGTGCTCAGGTTTTATGTCAATTTGATTGGATGTTTGTGCTGTTTGTTTAAGGAGACTGTTCGTGCATCTTGTGGACTGCCATGTTTAGGGGACTTTTTGGAGTTTGGATCTATGAGCTTTTTCTGATCTATACTTTCTAAATGCTTGTTTTGGCTTTTGCCAGGGACTGGTATGATCTTGAGACAACTAAAGGGATCAAGGCATTTCGTTGTGGAGAATATGACAACTGCATTGAGCAAGCAAAGATCTCTGGGCCTAAATTTTTGAAGAGATCATTGAAATATCCTCGAAGAGAAATTGCGATTATTCGGGCTCTAGAAATCGAAAACACCTGCCTGTTCAAAGATGCCCCAAGCCTCAATGACAAACCAGATAATGGAAGACCGGTCAATCGTGAAAATGGTACTGCCTCCACTTCTCGTCCTACCAAAGACAGCGAGTGTTCTTCCAAGGAAACAAGTTCAGAGGAAACAGCAAGTGCTCGTGAAGAGAATTCAAATTCAAATTCAACGCAGGAGCTGTCTCATTCTGGTATTTCATATGAAGAGACTAATGGGTCCACTGGTCTGAAGGGGCAGCAAATCAAAGGGAAGAGGAGGAAAACTCCAAATGATTCGGAAGATGATGGTAATGAAGGGTTTAAGCGTATGAAAGGACTGAATGACCTGGGGGTGCGCTCAGAGCGGAAAATTCAAGTTTTGGCATTGGCAAATCCAGCTCCACCAAGTAGTGTATCACTTAATGGTAGTACACGTGCTGCTAATTGTACAGCAGTGGCGAATGGAGGTGCTCTGCCGACATTTAAGAAAAAGAGATCTCAAGTGGTTCATATACACGAGCTCTTGAAAAGGAAATACCGCCGGCGTCCACTGACTAAGGTTTTGGAAAATACAACAATGGTCCCTGTTCGGATTATTTGTGATGAATTTGCAAATCCTTTTGAGAGATCTGATGCTATATCTCCTACTTATGAATTTGAAGATGGTACCAAGGCCAAGGAGACTACTCATCTGTTGAACAGACACCATCACCTTCCTCTTCCTGAGGTTGATTCTTCAGATGTACTATATGAGGTCCCATTTATTGACGAGGAACTGCAACCTTCTGGTATGTTTATAGTGTGGCTCTATCTACCATGGCATCATACCATCATATGTCACCTATGTTGGAGTTTGTTGCTTTCTAATAGCTTACTAGTCAGTGGCCAGGCATGCTTCTCTTGGATTGGCAGTTTTGTCACAATATGCTAATTTGAATACATGTTGAAAGTCCAGGATGTTTATAAATAATAATGACAACCTAAGGGTCTGTTTACTATCATTTCTAGTTTTGGTTTTAAGATTTTAGTTTATTTTGAAAACTGACAATGGATTACTGATTATCACTTTTTTTTTTCTCCATATTTTATGTTTTTAGTCCGATAAAAACTGGAAACTGAAACTGAACAGACCATAAAGTATATGTTTAGAATGTAGTCACCCTTTCTTTTAAGGATTTGATTGAGCTGCTTCTTTGGACTCTTTGCCTGTCTATAGCTCATCTATGATTACGTGTGCTTGAAATAGATTATTGATTGTAAGGTTGTGCTTTCTTCATCAGGTTTCTCGCCAGACTGGAAACCCTCCTCCTCCTTGAAGCCTCTTGTTGGTCCTTTGAAAGGGGATTTCAATCGCAATTTTCATGTTCATGCCTCTTCTTTTCTTGAGCATGAGGCACTTGATGAGCCTGGTCCTATTTACTGTGCTTCCCATGTCAGCCAGAAGGTGGAGAAAAGCGCTTCTAAATGGCAATCGAAAGGAAAAAGAAAGGCAAGATATGTGAGTAAATATGATGAAATGAATTCCCAAAAGAAGCCAGATGTTGGTCATGATAAGTCGGATGCTTATGGCATGGGTCTTGACAGTCCAGGCCCAAGCTCAAATGGGTTAATCAATGGGTTCACAGATCTGAGAAAACACATTTCTTCTCAGAGATCATTCTCATATCATCAGTCTCACTCCCGTTTCTTAGTTCCCTCCAGTTTGGAGTTGCCTGATGTTCCATCACTCACACTGTATGAGGTTGAAGTCACGGTGGAAGCTACCAGGTCGCAGGTGCAACATGTTCCTTATATATCTCTTATGAGCAAGTTGAGTGGTAAACCTATCACGGGTCATCCAGTTGCAGTCGAGGCTTTAGAAGACGGGTTTTGTGATCTTCAGGCCTGTGATTACCCAGCGAGCGGAAGCTGTGAGTTAGATGATGAAGATACAGAGATGGATTTCGTAATTGAGCCCAAAACAAAGCACATCAAACTCCAATCTCATTTCCCTCGGCGTAGAGGTAAAGGTAAAAAAGGTAAAGGTAAAGGTAAATCTTCCAAGTCAAAAAAGAGACATGGTTCTTCATCAAAGAAAACAAGGAAGTTGTCATCACTAACTGGTCCTCACAAGCTAAACCCAGAAAAAAGAAAACCTATGGTACAGACTTCCAAAGGTCCTACACTAGCTTGTGTTCCATTGAAGATAGTTTTCAGTAGGATAAATGAGGCTTTAAATGGTTCAACACGATCAGCTCACCGTGCCGCGACATTGAATAACACATGACAGTGAACCCCCCAGGTTCAAATTTACAGTAGGCTGGGGGTGAAAACATTTTTACTTTTTACTTTTTTCTTTTTTTTAGCCTCTGGATTTATCTATTTTAGAGATTGTAGAATCTATGAGGTAGTCTAATTTCTGCTTAGCAATTCAAAGTGTAACGAATATGATCAATTTTAATTTGTACATTCGGTCTGATTAGTAGGAGCTTCATTTTTTTCTTGGTTATGACACTTCTTGCATTATTGGCAACACTAGTTGAAACTTGAAACTGACAAGTTTGCTAAAATAAGCCAAATGTAATGTTATTCTGGTAGAAGTAGAATTCATCGTTTCTTTTGCTGGAATATTTATTTTTATTTTGTAAGATACTTGTATTTTGATACATTATATATATCTGTAGTCTATACTTCCTCTGGTTTTCGATTGTAACAATCTTGACGTGTTTAGATGCACTACTTTAATTATTAATATCTTTGATTATTTTTTAGTAAATATTATAAAGATTTGCCATTTTGGAAGTATATATCAAGAGTTTGAGATAAATCCAACTAGATTTCATATAACTATTTTTCTTTACGGAAACATCAAAATAGATCGTGCAAAATGGTGGATGAATAATCTAAAAATTCAATTGTTGTAATAGAAAAAGAATGTACATATTACTAGTTTTTAATTGGTTTTTTTCGAATCTAAGTTAATCATATACCTAATAAAAAAATGTCAATTATTGTATCTAAATAATAGTACATTGTTTTGGTTCTTACATAATTGTTGATAATGCCCACTAGTTTGAGATCTATTCTATGCTTATCTTATTTGATTTTTTTTAACTATTATAGAATTTTTTTTTTTTAAAAAAAGAGCACACGAATAGAAATGAGATGAAATTTACGATTCGTTTTGATTGAAAGAAATGGAGGGAGAGGAAGGGAAGGGAAATAGAGGGATGGATTTTCCTCGATATGAATACCAACTACCAAGTGATGAGAGGATTCAAGGATGAATTCCTTCACATTTTGTGTTTGTGATAAACTAATCTCTTTAACAATCTTTAAAATTTTAGAGGAACTCATCACTCGTCCTTCCTCCTCCCATTCTCTTGATTTCCTTCCTCATTCTCTAACCATACGCACCCTAAGTTGATGTCTCCTTTAAAATGTTACTAAATATATCCATCCAAGTTATGTTGCAATTGGTGATTCTGAGTTAGATGACGTAGTCTCATATGATTTTCAAAGTACGTGTTTTTATTTGTAAGTAGTTTATAATTAGAACACAATGTTAGAGTTGATGACTTTCTCTTTAATTAATTCGTTGCTATTGAGCATTGGACATTATGTTTAATTACGGTGTCCTAAGTCCTAACCTTCGCTTTTACTCCATATATGTGAAGGACTGCAAACAAGTGCAAAGCATCCTAAATGCGTGTTCTATAACATTGAGCAAATAGTTCCTAATCTCTAATAGCATGTTCCCTCAAGGATTAAATTTGACAAAGATAGCCTATTCAGGATAGATAGAATAAACCATATATATGCATGTCAAAGCAGTAATTATTATACATTGTTCCATTAATTGTATAATTGACCTTGAACATTTTACATTTGATTTGAACTCAAAATATGAATTACAAAATGATTGGAGACATGATTTAGGGTTGACAATCTAATCCATTGAGTTCACACCCTTATTTTTAGAAAACTCAAATTATAAAGTGTTCAGGGTCTCTTCTTTTCAACTTGTTTTTATTGGACTTTTTAAAACTGCTTTCCACTTTTTTTTTTTTAATTTAGTAATTTTTCTATATTATTCTTATTTTTTCCAAAAATAAGTAAGTAAGTTGAACACAACGGGCCCTGAATTATTAAGGTTGAGTTTCCAAAATCTAGAATTCATATTACTAAAAAGTCTTAGTGGTTGTTTGGTATACATGAAATCATGTAGGCAATAGAAATTCTCATAATTTTCTGATTTCAATAGTTGTTTGGTTGACCGTAAGTGGGAAAAATAGGGACAATAAAAATTTCTCAGAAAATTGAACTTTCCACAAAATGCGAGAATTTATTCACCCACCCCCTTTGATCATCCAGAACTCCCACATCAATGCATGGAAAGTACAACTTATTAAGTATCAACCAAATATATTATAACCATGTTCTAAAAATTACATATAGAAAATAACTACTTAAAAAGTAAAAAATTTTATGGACAAATTTACCCTCAGGCCTTAGGTAAGTTAAAAAGGGGTTGCTAAACCATTACTATTACTTATGACTTATGCGCCTTAACAATACTAGGTAAGGTTATTCCTCAAAATGGCCCGTAAAAGGCCCAAGTACAAGATTTACTCATCACATACAAAGAAAAGCCCGTTTGAATAAACAAAAACCTAGGGTTTTATTCAGAGACGACGATATAAAACCCTAATTTGTCGTCCCCTACTCTTCTTTCTCTAATCTCTCTCCTACATTTCTGAAATACTCAAGAACCCTAATTCCTCTTCGGAGCTTAGGTTTGTACATTTCTCCATCAATTTTCCAGATTTAATTCAATCAATCTTTTACGATTGACTTTAATTTTTGATTGATTATGTTGTGGGTTTGAAAAAATTGCAGGAGAAGAAATGGCGACAGTACCAGGAGCTTTGATTTGGGAGATAGTGAAGAAGAATAACTGTTTTTTGGTAAAGGAATTTGGTAATGGAAGTGCTAAGGTTCAATTTAGCAAGGAAAGTAACAACCTTTACAACACCCATTCCTACAAATATTCTGGTATTTTATTTTCCTTGTATCTTTTTTTTATTGGGTTTTGTTATGTTTGATTTAAATGATGTGGGGATTTTTTTTCTGGGTTTTGTTGATGTGTTTGATTACTTAGAAATGGAAAGTGTAATGAAAAAATGAGCGGATGTATGTTATTTTTCTTGTAGATTGAGCAGATCTATTTGTTAAGGTTAAGTATGTTAGATGCTTTTTGTGGTTTTTGATTTAATTGAGCAAAATGTAATCTGTGAATTTGCACTGGCTTTTGCTGACTTTTTTGGCTAGTTGATGTAACGATTTAAATTTATGCTAGTATTGGACTTGTATTTTTGTTTAGAGTTGAGTAATTAATACCTTATTAATTGAGAAGAAATTGTTGTGAACTTGTACATTTTAGGTGCTGAATGAAGGAGACATTAGTGGAATTTGCTGTTTCTTTTATAGTTGATCTCTTCTTGGCAATTTTAGTTAGAAAGTCAGTATATGAATTTAGCGTATGGCGGTGCATTTGTTGATCTTGTTTCACCTTGATGTTGCTGATGGGTTTGGGACCTATAGCTGGACGCCTCTGTAATAAGACCCTAGTGTTAGATTGATTTGCATTAGTTTTTCTTATGTGATTGTTGTTGTAGGGATCGCAAACCCCAAGACTGTAGCTGTCCAACCAGCAGGCAAAGATTCTGTTGTCCTCACTACAACTAAGACTAGGAAGCAGAACAAGCCCGCCAGTCTACAACACAAGTCTGTTATGAAGAAGGACTTCCGCAGGATGGTCAAGGCTGTCGAGAACCAGGTGAAGATTCATTTGTTTTTGGGTAGTTGTGATTGCTTTATTGATAATTCGATTTCTTGAATGTTTGAGCTTGGTATTCCTTCAGTCCCCAGTGTTACTTATAGGATCAGGGAGGGATCTTTTATTAATTACTTAATGCACCTGTTTTTTCATGTTATACCTGTGTTTTTCCAGAGAAGATTGTAGTTCATGTGTGGAGAAGTTTATGTAGTGTACAGCATTGTGTAGTATCTGTAGCGGTTGCTTGTACATGTTTAATCCCATGGAATTATGGAGGGTGTTGGTGTACGTTGCTGTACAATAATATAAGCCTGCAGCTGCAGCACTATGTGGTTTTATATTTAGGTGTAGCAGGACTTCTCAAATTCATATATCTGCCTAAAGTGCATCTTTACATTTGAATACTAAGATTTTGATATGGGTTTTTAATTAATATATTTTGTTTTGAGAAATAAAGATGATCCATGGTTCTTGGGATAAATTTTATTTATTTAAGAATTCTGGCTTCTGATAATTGCAAAATACTCACATCACATTGTGTGTACATTGCACAGGTCGGTGATAATTACTACAGGCCTGACTTGAAGCAAGCAGCCCTAGCTAGGTTGAGCATCGTGAACAGGAGTCTCCAAGTTGCCAAATCCGGTGTGAAGAAGAGGAACAGGCAGCCACCTAAGTTCCGCGGCAGGAAGTGAATTAGGTGTTGAAATTTTGTCATACTCTCCAGTAGTAGTGTGTTCTGGACGACTCTTCTATCTGAATTTATATCCTACTCTTTTTGTAGTTTTTGTTGGATTTGAGACAGTATTATTTTCAGTTTATGAGAAATAGACGGCTTGGTTTCTATTGTTTGTTGTTACCGAAGTTTGTAACTTGTGGAATGGAGGTATCTATGAAAGTTAAATACCTGCAACCATCACTTGTTTTTGGATAGTTGAACCTCTATAATATTCCTTGTGGAAATGGACTGTTTTACCCACATCGGTTTCAAAAATTTGTTTGATTTTCAGTTAGCAGAGTTTTTGTTTCAGAGGTATTTTTTGTCTCTAGACAAATCATTTGAATTCATCTTCCATCCTTAGCCCCCCGTTTGGTTCACTAATTTTAGAGTCCTAGAAATGGAATCAATTACCGATTCCCTTTCTTTATGTTTGGCCCAACCCCTTGTCAATCTATTACTATTACTTGGTGGTAAATTGGTAATAGACTTTCCCAATTTGTTACCTCTCCTCTTCCTCAAGTAATAAAATTCATTAGTTGGTGGTAATGCCTAATGGTTACCATTTTATTTTTGTTGATGGCTTTGAACCAAATAGTAACCATTTTTATTATCATTTTCCTCATTTGTTTTCATTCTCTTTTCATTCCCTTTCCATTCCATATTTTGAACCAAATGATCCCTAGTGTTTTTGGTCCAACCAAACAAAGTCTTAAATACTTGTTTGGTTTCGGACATGAAATGAAAGGTAATGAAATTGAGAAGAGGGGAATTGTTACCTGTATTGATTGTTTACGTTAACTCATGTAATGGAAAGGGATCGACAATCATTGACATAAAGACAACAAATTTGTCACTTCAGAAGAACAGGAAGGTAATAGATTAGGGAGGGGAGTTCATCACCACCAATGGTTGGTAATGAATTGACGAGGGAGTGAACCAAATAGAACGAAAGGGATTGGTAATCGATTTTGTTTCCGAAAGCTTAATAATGTAGAACCAAACATGCCAGTATAGGAAAAAAGTACTTCATCCATTCCATACGTAAGTAGTACTCTTATAGTGTCTTGATGGAAAGAGAGAGAGCTGTGCCAGATTTCTCATTAGCGGACTCATTCAAAAGAGAGATATAAGTATGTTGTTAACATCTGCACCAGGATCCATCAACCCAGCTCCCTATGGACATCTGATTGCAAAAGGAATAAACACAGAGAAGAACAAAGAACACATGGAAAGGTATCAAAAGCGATTTTTTAAGGTGGCAAATACATTTATTCATATATCACAGATCATGGTTGTCTTAAGGTCTGTTCAAACAATTGTTTGGGCAATTATCAACCTTAGTTTCTTTTTTCTATGTACAAGCAAAAACCCTGCTATTCAGTTAGTCAATTAAGAGCAGCAACTCGAGCTTTGGTTGACAGGTTGGCCGCGGATTTGCACAGTGGAAGGCTTGTCACCACCTGCTCCTGGTTGAGTTGCCATTCTGCACAGGAAAAAAAATGGTGAATCATCTGCAATTTTCTTCATACTTCCATTAATTCCATACCATAAAACAAAGATCAAGTGAGACTAACAAGTTTGGTTCAACTCATGAAATGGAAATGGAGTGAAATCAAATTGGGGAAAGAGATGGAAGCAATCATTGTTACATTTATTGGGTGTTCGGTTTTATTATGATTGAGCAGGGTAA
Organism: Beta vulgaris subsp. vulgaris; assembly: GCF_026745355.1. Lineage (NCBI taxonomy): Eukaryota > Viridiplantae > Streptophyta > Magnoliopsida > Caryophyllales > Amaranthaceae > Beta > Beta vulgaris. Next base: position 37,990,055 of record NC_079210.1, read on the forward strand.
CACAATGTGTTATCATAGGTTTGGTCAGGCTAATGATAGGTTAGAAGTAGTTATCCTCAAAAAAAAGAAAACATCACTCAACCCCTTACACCAAATGACGTAACGAAATGGTTTCTAGTTTTCGTTCCCAACAATTATAAGTCTCATACTAAACATGGTCTAAATGGTTTCTAGTTTCCGTTTCCAACAATTATAAGTCTCATACTAAACAAAGTATAAATGTTAAGCATACCGTTTTTTTATATCTTCCGTCATGGTCAGAAATGCCTGCTCAACATTGGTAGCATCTTTGGCACTTGTTTCCAGGAAGGGAATACCAATTTCATCAGCATATGCCTTGAAATTTTTTTCTGGAAATGTTAGCAAGTACATAATGCTTTTGAAATTGATTATACAAAATCCAGATGATTAGAATAATGAACACTACCTTAGCAGTTTCATAAGAAACTGCACGATTGGCTGTCAAGTCGCTCTTATTTCCAACTAAGAGCTTGTTGACATTATTGCTAGCATAACGATCAATTTCACTGAGCCACTGTTTCACATTATTGAAGCTTTCTTGGTCTGTGATGTCATACACAACCTATAGTAGAAAAAAAAGGAAAGACAGTTAAATATGTATCTGTTGGGAAAAACACAAGGTTGATGGACATAGGCTATGTTTTGTTGGACGGAAAAAATTACAATGTATAATGATTTTGCATGAAAAATTAATTTCTAGGGAAAATACAACTGTAAATTAGTTTTATATTGTTTGTCCCTGTGGGTTGTCTCCCCTAACAAAAAGACTTTGCCTCTATTAATTCTATCAAACGGAAAACTAATATCCACCTTTTACAAATCATACAAAAGAAAACATTCTCTCAAACTTACAATGATTCCATGTGCACCACGATAATAGCTACTTGTGATTGTCCGGAAACGTTCTTGGCCTGCAGTATCCCACTATAGAACAAGCAAAAGACAGATATGAAAGTTGACTTACAATATGCTGGTATATAAGTATTGAAAAGAGACTTACAATCTGTAGTTTTATAGTCTTTCCATCCTGGTCCACCGTGCGTATTTTCTAAAGCAACAAGAATAACGTATGATGATCAATTTACTGAAATAGTGTACAGTTCAGATCACAAAGGATAATGTCATTACTCACAAAGTCGACTCCAATGGTGCTTATGTAGCTATCGAGGTATGAATCGTCCTTCATTTTCATACAACAAATTAGTCAGCAATCCAAAACTACAGAAGTTCAAGGGATACTCCCGATAAAGTAGATCCACTTTATGGTACATAGGTAGAGATTGACAAAGTAGAGATTGACAAAGTAGAGATTTACAAACTACAAAGGAAACTAAAGCGGATGGAAAAGTATCTAAAGGACAGCACACTTTATGACCTCAAGGCTCAAAGATAGAAATATTGGGAAGAAAATTGCAAAGAACAAAGCAAAAATCTATACTATGAAGGAAAACCGGTATTGTTGTCTGTATATAGATGCATAGAAAGGAAGCCTAGAATATGTTAAGGAAGTGCTTAAAATGCTAAGTGACAATTTCCCGAAAAGAATACTTCCATCATGCTAGATCCCCGGGATGAATAGATTACACCAAAATGCACCAAACCTTCGAAGTCCTATGATCAACTACCTTCCTCGACAGGAATTCGAAAAAAGGGGCATTTGTTTGATAATAGTACAGACATTTCACATGATCAAGAAAGAAAAAAAATAGTGATGGGCTTTATAATTCAATTCCTTGAATACCACAAGAACCATTTGCATTGCAAAACCTTAGAGCTTTCTCTTAGGTACACTCACTTCATAATACAGTGATACACTCAATTCATTATTGACATATTTTAGTGATCAAAGCTAATCTGGCAGAAGTTGCACTTGCCACAATATGATATCCGACAATGTATTTTGAAACATTATATGAACAAAGATGGAATGGACATACAGCAAATCTGAGTAAAAGACATGATTTGCCCACTCCAGAGTCACCAATAAGTAAGAGCTTGAAGAGATAGTCACTGCAAAGTGTATAGACAAAGACAATTCAGATTTTGAGAAAGAGATGCCTTAATACCAGAGAATAACATATCTAACTTCTATAATTGTCCTTTAAAGGCTAAAGTTAGATGTCCCTGACTAGAAATATTAGGTTGGTGAAGAAAATTTCAAGTATAGGCTTCAATTTTCAGGAGTTATTAATGGATGTTTAACCTGGCTGTCATACATACATATTTTTCAAATCAGTAAGCGCATATGTAACAGAAAAGTCACCAAAAATGTTTACTTGTTATCCATGGATACGACTGCACACTTTGTCATCCATGTTAGAAAAGGAGAGGAAGTGCTTACGTAACAGAAAAGTCACCAGTACTGTCCACTTGCTAATTGCTATGCATACGACGACACTCTTTGTCATCCATGAAAATGGATAGAAAGTGCATATGCAATAGAATAGCCCCAAAATTGTTCACTTGCTATGTATAAGATTGCACTCTCCCTTCTCCGTGTTAAGTGTACAAAAAACACACAAGGGAAACCGAAAATACCAAGTATAAATTTTGTTTCATTTATAAATTGATAAATACATGACATTCTGGATAACACAAACAAATTTCTCAAAGGTTAATCTTTTCACCAAGTTTGAACAAATATTGAACGTGTTATAAACGATCACGAGCATTTCTACTAGACACCCAGGTATACCTAGAAATAGTACACCCAATACAACAATTTAGGTATCTAGAAGCACTTACTATAAAGTCAATAAAGCCCCTTTCTCATACATTTTTCCATGGACCTACCTAATTCTAGGTACACCAGGGTGTACGTAAAAATTTGCAAAGATCATGAATGAAATCATAGTCTATGTATACACGAACAAGCTCTTCCTGAGCCTAAATGATAAAATTTGGGATTATTTTATTTAGTTATTCAATTACCAAGCTTCGACTGAGCTAGTTCTAGAGGTATCCGCTCATTCATCCCAAAGCACAAAATGAAAATTCAGCTTCAATAACTACCCATTCAGCTTAATAAAAAATTAGAACATATTCTTACAACCGTTGTATATCCTACCTGATACAACAAAATCGTTCCTAACCGATCAAAATCTTTTAAAAGATTTTTGTTTTTCATTAATTCCCAGAAACCCTTATTTTTCCGGGTTGTGAGAGGATTGTATTGCTACGTAGCGCAATAGTTGTACCAGAAAGTTCCTATCAAAGATTGGTCTCAACTACAGCTGTTCATCCACGTAATTTGTTATCACCATGTCTTTCTTCTTTTAATTTTTTTTTTTAAAATATAAACATGACCATGTCTTTTTTCTTTGTAAGACACAGTAAGTAAGTCTTAAGAGATTCTAATTTCAATTATTCTCCTCAACAAAAATCAACATCAATATATATAATTCTACCCAGCAAGAAAAATTCAGCAACAATTAAGGTCAAAGTTTCTTAAAAGATAATAAACTAACAATAAATAGAACCAGATGAATAAACTGAAGTAAACCAAGCAACAATAAAGTTAATCGATTGAAATTGAATTGAACAAACTAAGATATAGGTAAAAAGAAGAGCTTACTATTCGGAATTCATCGTAATTTGCGTTAAGAGGAGAGAGAAAGAAAGGGGGGTTTATTTGGAGGATCAAATGATTGAATGAGCAGAACTGCAGAAGAAGTTAATCTTTCGTTAGTTAAACAGGTATACGCGTCAGCTTCAACTTTACTCGTATTATTTTGAGTGCTTTTTTTTCCTCAAAGGATTATAAAATTTGTCAGAAATCAATTTTTATAATCATTTTTTTTTTTGAGAAACCATCTTTTAAAAAAATTTGGTTAATTAGCCACCTTTTTGGTTCTTTTTTTTTTTGGTTGGAAGCCACCACTTGCCGGAATCCGGCGTTGACTTCAATCTTCCAGCGTTGACCATTAGATTTTCGCCATTCTTCCCCTTTTATCTTTCTCCCCTCTCCCCCCATCGCATCCCCGACAACCCACCCTCCCTCTCGCATCCCCGGCGACCCCCCTCCTCCCTCGTAACCCGCCGACAAACACCCCCCACGACCATCTCCACCCTCCCAGCCCTAAGCCCATCTCCTTCCTCGCATCCCCCGACATCTCAGGTGGAAGAAATGACGAAAATCTGGAAAAAAATAGCAAAAATATGATGGTCAACGCCGGAAAATCAAGGTCAACGCCGGATTCCGGCAAGTGGTGGCTTCCAACAAAAAAATGAACCAAAAGGTGGCTAATTAACCAAATTTTTTTAAAAGGCGGTTTCTCACAAAAAAGTGATTATAAAAGGTGGTTTCTGACAAAATTTTTCTTTTATTTACGAGACTAGAGAGATATTTTAAGGGAAAAACTATATGCAGACGACTTATTACTTTTTGGTAGAGTGGATGAACAAACGGCTTTTCAGGTAAGGAGGGAAAACAAAAAATGCATCTAGTCTTTAAGGAGTGTACGTTTCTCCCTAAGGCTAAAGGGGGGCTTGGAATTAGAGATCATAGAACTTTAAATAAGATTCTTATGGCCAAGTTAGGATTGCGTATGTGCCAAGGGACACCAAATCTTGCAAAAGAGTGTATCACGTCAAAATATGTCCGTAAGAATGGTATAACAAAATTCCAAAGTGTTTCTCAAATATGGCAAAGCATAGGAAAAGGTTGGGAGTTACTAGAAGCTAGTTGTGTTTGGACCCTAGAAGATGGCAAAGTGGCTTCCTTTTGGAATGACAATTGGTTAGGGAGTGGTAATGTAGGAAGCTTAATTATGGGTCCTCTAAATAAGATTGAGAACCAACTGTGTGTTAGAGAAGTATGGAGCAATGGAGAGTGGAACGGGCGTAGATTATCATTTGAGCTGCCTGCGGAAATAAAAGAGAGATTCAAAAGCTTGTGTTGGACCCCAATAGATGAGAGTGACACACCCTTCTCGTCTCTTGCTATGCAAAATATTTTTTCTCTAAAGAAAGCGTATAATGTAGACAATTCTAAAAAAGTTGATACAAAGGCTGACCTCTCTTGGATTTGGCAAGGCAGCTACCCCCTAAATTAAAATTCTTCTTGTGGCTTTGTTGGTTAGATAGGCTTCCCATGAAGAAAATGCTTTGGTTAAGGAAAATTCGACCATCCCCTTTGTGTGTAATATGTCATTTGGAAGAAAAAAGTGTCCTCCACACCCTTAGAGAATGTAGTTTTGCTAAGGAAGTATGGGATCTCACTAATATTGAAATAACCCTACTCACGGGTAATAGGAAAAACTGGATTAATAATAACATTCATGCTTATATGTAAGAATATCCCTTGGCCTACCCTATGTCCCTTTGTGTGTAATGAATTATAGATTACAAGAAACAAAAAGATCTTTGAAGACAAAAACCTCCCAAGTCCGAATCATATCTTGAAAAAAGCTTTATACCTTGCCCTTGAATTCATATCTTCTGCCCCCATCATACCACAATCAAACAAAACCCCACCCTCGGTTACTCCAAGCATCATATCCCCTAGGCAGGGCCGTCTTGGATATTTACGGGGCCCTATTCCATAATGGAAATAGAGCCCTTTCTTTCCCCTTAGTGATAGATTAGGAGCATAATTTTTCTTAGAGAGTAGAAAGAATCAATACTAATTGATGATGAATTGATTTTATTATTGATAATTATGAAAAATTATTGATGACAATACTAAAGTTAAAGATATGGAAGGTTGAATTTTTGGTGAAAAAGATTGAGCAAGATGATAGGGGATAACATGAATTATGGAGTTCGAAGACGAAGATGTGAAGCGTTTGCCGTTTATACAAAGCATGATATTTTTCAAATTGGGCCCTTTCAAATAAAACCAAAATATTTTGGACCTGGGGCCCTGTGTGGAGGGGCTCTTTGCACACCCGCAACTACGGCCCTGCCCCTAGGTGGTGTGCTATATGTGTTGCTGCCTTTTTTGTAGATAGTCAGGTTCCTGCAGGTATTGGAGGATGGTTGCGGAACTATGAAGATAAGTGGGTAGGGGGTTTCCAAAAGCAAATATATGTGGCGGATGTTCTCATGGCGAAATTCATGGGCATTATCGAAGGGCTATACCTAGCAAGAATGAATCACTTTGAACATGTTTTACTCTACTCGGATAGCTTACAAGCTATCAAAATGCTGTCCCAAGATATTATTCATAATGACTTGTATTGTAATGTGTTGAAAAAATGTAGGGAATGTACTCGGAGTTCAAGGACATCCAGTTCGTATTCGTGAGGCGGGAACTTAACAAAGTGGCGGACTATCTTGCGCGTGGAAGTCGGAAGAAAAACATGGCCCAAAATGAAGTTAGGATTATTCCCCAAACCCCTAATGATTGTATGGAGCTTATATTATCGGACTGTTGTAGGCTCTCTAGCCAAAACTATGTTTAAGTCTTAATTTATGCCGGATTCACCTAAAAAAATAAGACTAGAGAGATATTTTAAAGGAAAAGCTATATGCAGTCATAAGGACTGTATATAAGAAGCTATATCCTATATAATTGATCATTTATTTCATCAGTTGATGCGAAATTTTTCCATAAATTCACAACTTATTTCCATTTTAAGTAGTGTATTTATCTCTTATATGCAACCCTAAGAGCTGCATATGACATAACACATTTTTTAATAGCTATCTACCTTTTGTAGACGAGTTTTAATGATGTACTCCCCTGTTGCTATGATAAACTAAGCTGTAATACTATGTTAGATTATGAGAACAAACTCCTTAACTAGAGTATTCTCCGATTGATGTTCATGTACGTGTTACAAAGTAGTCCTCAATGTGTTACAAGAGCTAACTAATAATATACTAACTCCCGTTTCTAAGAAAGTACAATGTTTTGACTTTCACGCTTGCCAATGCACAACTTTGATCATCAATTTCTAATTATGGATTTGTAAAAGTTATAAATTGTTGATATTGTGAAAATATTCTTTGAAACAAATCCAACAACATTTTACATGATCATTTTTGTTTTTATATGTTAGTAAAAAAGTACAGTCAAAATAAGGTGTGTGAATAGTGCCAACAGTCAAAGTGTTGCACTAAAACAAAAACAAATCAAGTAATATTTACAAAAAAAAAATCCTAAACCGAAGAGTATTACTCCCTCTGCTTTTTTAATTGCTACATTGTGTTTTGCACAAGAGTTTAAGCAATGTCATTTTATTTTCAAGCTTTTTTGGAGGGTACTTTTTGACTTATTTAATTAATATAAAATCGTAAGTGCTATATACAGCAAAAAAAAAGCCTAAATACAACATCTAAAATTATGCTTAAGTTAACCATAGTTAATTTTAAATTTTTTTAATTGAAAAAAGAATCGATTATAATCGATATCAATTTAATTTTTTTTGGTCTCGGTACTCGGTGGGTACCAAATAGACCCGGTATAATGTTTCCAAAACCTGGTATGCGTTTGAGGGAATTATAAATAAGTTGTGATTATAAAAGAGTTTGGGCTTCAGAATTTCCAAAAATGCTATTTGATAACTTAAGTCCTAAGCCCAAACTTGCTAACCCTAAATCCCTAATTTGAATCTCTCAGATTAAGACACTCACGACTTTCTTCTCTCACTTCTCACATCTCTACTATGTCTCTTTCTCTTCAATTTCACTCCCTTACGCATTTCACCATTCGACTTTTTCATTTTTAATTTGAATTTATTTTAATTATTATATTCATCGTTATTATTCTTTTTCTTTGTTATATTTGAAGTTTGAGTATTGTAGTAGTTTTGAAATATTGTCTGAAATTATATTGGAACTGATACCTGAGGTTTATCTTTGTCGCATAGATTTTAGATTGCGAACGTCGGCTCCTTACCATTGAAAAAAGAAGAGTGATTGAAAATTTGTGGTTAGAACTTTGCTTGTGTATTTGAATGTACTTGTGGAGAGTTTTTGAGAGTTTTAAGAGTTTTGAGTTGTTGAAATTTTGAATAAAAGGTGAAAAGTGTTGGGTTATGAAAATATCCGTCGCGAAGAATAAAATGAAGTTGCGCATGGCACAGAAAGCATCCATAGCAGGCACATGCCATGCGACTAGCGAGCAGTCCTGCACTCAGTGCATAAAGGCCTGTGGAAGATGGTTGCGTTAGCGCCGGCTAATTTGCGGCACCTTGACACGCGGGGTTCGAGGACCCTAATCACTATTGTTGACCCTTGAGTTTTGAAGATGACCTAACCACAAAAGACATAGTGTATTTTATTTATGGTGTTGCAAGGTAATTCATGCTCGAGCTAAGAGAATACTTGATTGAAGATTGAAGCGGAGAATTAATTAAGATCGAAGTAAAGATGTTCGAGAGATGAAGAATCAAGCATGGAATGAAGATTAGAATACATTAGGGTATTTATTAATCTTCTTGTTAAGGTAGAGTAAAAGCTTTATTAAGTTCATGGTGAATTCTCAAAGGAACTTGGTTCTGTTCCCATGAAAGGAACAGACCTGGCACTATAGGAACAAGGCTAAGGAACAAGACTTAATAATTAGGGAACAAGACTTAAAACTAATTTGGGAACTTCTAAGTGACTAATATTGTGCGCCTAAGAAATTGGTGTCTAATATAGTTGTTAGAGTTTTTAGGGATAATTTGACTAAGATCCATTATTTTAGGAAGTTAGTTTAAGTTTGTTAGGAAAAGATTTTAAAAAGATTTTCTTATTTTAAATTAACTGATTTTCAAATATTATCTTTTTAAAATATATATTTTATCTTTTATATTTTATTTAAAAGATTTAGTTTTCGAAAAATTTATTATTTCCGGTTTTCAAAATGTTTCGGATTTTTGAATTATAAAAACTGTTTTCCGGTTTTATAAAAGATTTTGAAAAAGATATTTTCCTAAAAACTAGCTGAAGTATTTTTATTTATTTATTTCCTAAAATCTAGATTACACGCCTAAGGTTTACTGCTACATGTTTTATGTAGTTAGTGGATTTAGTGGCTTAAGTTAATTATCCTCCAAGTATTTAATTAAAATTAAATAAGTTTAATTATTCTCCAAGTTTTGCAAAAACCACGTAATATGTTACTGCTTCTATGAAGTGAAGTAGTGGATTAGTGGATGCTTTACATGACATGGAATAATTAATTTAATTTAATTAATTAATTAAACATCATGGAGAACATGTGATAATGATCTAAGTTAGTGGAGAACATGTCTTGTCTTAATTGTCTATAAATAGGCGCCTAATTCATTTGAGCAAAATTGTGTCTGACTTTTATTAGTCTCACCAACGTGTGTCTGACTTAGTTAATTTGTCCTAAGTTATCTAAAGTGTCAGTGCCTTTTCCTTAAGAGAATTCATACTTACATTAATCGAGTTTATTACTCTTCCATTATTTTATAAAGTGTACTTTTGAGAAAAAGGGTTTGAGTGAACTCTTGTAAGTGTGAGAAAGCTTTGAGTGAAGCAAGAGAAAGAGAAAGAGAAAGAGAAAGGAACTTCGAGTGAAGTTTGAGAGAAAACGTCAGTTGTTGGGAACTGTCGTTGGGAACTTGAGTTGAGTGACTTAAGTTGAGAATCGAGAGAAAAGTAATAGGTTGTAATCAGAGTTGTTTTGGCCTATTATAGTGGAAAGTTGTTTAAAATCCCTTGTGGTCGAGGTTGTTTCTTCCTACTAGGCCGAGGAAGTTTTTCCTCGTAAAATCTCTCGTGTTCCCATTGTTTGTTCCCAAGTTTACTTTTAATTCCGCAAAAAGTAGAGCTTATTCTCTCACTATAATTCACCCCCCCTCTTATAGTGCTCATATTATACAACAATTGGTATCAGAGCGGGAACTCTAATATTCAGGAAACCCTGTTGAGTTCAAGATCTTAAAAAATATGAATACTAGAGAGAAACTAGAAGAAGGGTACTCTACGCAGAGGCCACCAATGTTCAATGGTAAGTTTTACACTTACTGGAAGAACAGAATGGAGATCTTTATCAAAGCCGACAATTACCAGGTATGGAGAGTCATAGAGGTAGGTGATTTTAAGTCACTACCACTAATGACAAAAATGAGGTAATTCCTAAATCTATATCTGATTTTGATAAAGCTGATTTCGAAAAGATGGAAATTAATGCTCTTGCTATAAAACTGCTTCATTGTGGTCTTGGACCTCATGAACACAATCGTGTCATGGGATGTAAAACCGCAAAACAAATTTGGGATCTTTTGAAGTCACTCATGAAGGTACGAGTGAAGTTAAGAGATCAAAAATAGATCTTTTGATGAACCAATATGAACTTTTTCAAATGAAATCAAAAGAGTCTATCCAAGACATGTTTACACGCTTTACTAATATTTTAATGAGCTAACATCTCTTGGTAAAGTGATTACATCTGAGGAACAGGTACGAAAGGTCCTAAGGAGCCTTCCTAGGGATCGTTGGATGGCTAAGGTAACTGCCTTACAGGAAACTAAGGACTTTACTAAGTTCAATTTGGAACAACTTGCTGGTTCCCTCATGACTCATGAGTTGCAATTGGACAATGAGAATGGAGACATGTCCAAGCAAAAATCGATTGCCTTAAAAGCTGATGAAGATGAAGACTCAAAAACTGATGAAGAAGAATCCGCTCTCATGGTCCGAAAATTCAAAAGAATGTTTAGGAACATGAAGAATGGAGATTACAAAGGTTAGAATAAGATATATTCTAACAAACTTGTTTCTCATAAGTGTGGCAGTTCTGAGCACTTCATCAAAGATTGTCCCCAATGAGAATAAGAAAAAGGCAAAGGAAGGGAATGAAACAGAGATAGGAACAAGGAATACAAAAACTCCTATACTCGATCTGACATGAAGAAAGCTATGGTTGCTGCATGGGGAGACTTTGACTCCGAGGAAGAAGATGATCCTCAACCAAATGAGGAGACTGCAAACTTCTGTCTTATGGCACGTGACAATTCCGAATCTGATGAAGAGATTGAATCTCTTGAGGTTGGAGTGAGGGGGAACAACACATGGTACCTAGACAGTGGTTGTTCTAAGCATATGACTGGAGATAAATCAAGATTTCTCTCACTCTCAGCCTATAATGGTGGAAGTGTGACTTTTGGTGACAACAAGAAAGGTAACATAGTTGCCATGGGCAAAGTTGGTAAGTCATCGTCACATTCCATAGAAATGTGTTTCTAGTTGATGGATTAAAGCATAACTTGTTAAGTATTTCCCAATTCTGTGATAGAGGGAACTGTGTGAAGTTTAATAGTGAAAAATGTTTGATTGTCAACAATAGCACAAAGGATATCATTTTGGAAGGAACAAGGAAAGGGAACACATATGTTGTGGATCTCAACCTTGTTCCCAAAAACAAATTCACATGCCTTAGTGTTATTGATGATGATTCATTTTATGGCACAAGCGTCTAGGTCATGCTAGCTTTTCCTTGCTTGACAAACTGCGTTCTAAAGAACTAGTTTTAGGTTTACCCTCTACTAAGTTTCATTTAGATCATGTGTGTGATGCATGCGCAAAAGGCAAGCATGTTAGGTCCTCTTTCAAGTCCAAGAATGTGGTGAGTACCACAAGACCTTTAGAGTTAATACATATGGATTTATGTGGACCTATGAGGATACAAAGAAGGAGTGGAAAGAAATATGTGTTAGTAATTGTAGATGACTTCTCTAGATTTACTTGGGTTATTTTTCTTTCTAGCAAGGACGAGACTTATGATGAGTTCCTTGTCTTTGCAAAGAAAGTACAAAATTTGAGTGGTCATAATTTACTTCACCTTAGATCCGACCATGGTAAAGAGTTTGAAAATTTTAAGTTCGATGACTTTCGCAGAGACAACGATTAGATCACAATTTCTCAGCCCCTAGAACACCTCAACAAAATGGTGTTGTTGAAAGGAAGAATAGAACACTAGAAGAGATGGCTAGGACTATGTGATAGCTAGTGGACTTCCTAAAAACTTTTGGGCAGAAGCTGTGAATACTGCTTGTCACATTATAAATCGAGCCATGGTAAGACCTTTATTAAATAAAACGCCCTATGAGCTGTATTTTGGTAAAAAGCCCAATATTACATATTTCAGAACATTTGGATGTAAATGTTTTGTTCATAATAATGGGAAACAAAATATTGGAAAATTTGATGCTAGAAGTGAAGAAGCTGTATTCTTAGGATATTCTTCTAGTAGCAAGGCTTATAGAGTGTATAATAAAAGGTCTATGTGTGTAGAAGAAAGTGTGCATGTTATTTTTGATGAAACAGATAAATTTGATGCAAGCACACAGGTTGAAGATGACTTCGAAATAGGATTGACAAAAGATCTAAGTCTTATTGATGAGACTTTGGAAGACGAAGTCATGGGAACAAAGCCAAGGGAACAACATCCTGTTCCTGTTCCCAATGAGGAAGAAGAAGAACTAAGTGATGATCACTAGTGAATGAATCCACTATTGTTGAACCTGGTTCCCAAGTACAGGAAATGAAGATGATCAAGGAAACCAAGTTTCCATCCAGGATTTCCAACCAAAGCCTTGGAAAACTCATCGTTCCCATCCTGTGGAACTAATAATCAGTGACATAAATAAGGGAACTCAAACGAGATCTCAATTGAAAAACTTTTTGCTTTTCATGCTTTTCTTTCTATGTTGGAACCTAGGAATCATGAAGAAGCTCTCACTGATGCTGATTGGATCGTAGCAATGCAGGATGAACTTCATCAATTTGAAAGAAACAAAGTTTGGCACCTTGAACCTAAGCCTAAACATAACAAGGTTATTGGTTTAAAGTGGGTGTTTCGAAACAAATTAGATGAGTTCGGAACTATCATAAGAAACAAGGCCAGGTTAGTTGTGAAAGGATACAATCAACAGGAAGGCATTGATTATGAAGAAACTTTTGCTCCAGTTGCAAGACTGGAAGCAATTAGAATCTTCATAGCTTTTGCTGCCTTCATGGGTTTCAAATTGTATCAAATGGATGTAAAATGTGCTTTTCTAAATGGTTATCTTAATGAGGAGGTATTTGTAGAACAACCTCCAGGTTTTGAAATAAAGAATTTCCTAATCATGTCTTTAAGCTTGACAAAGCTCTTTATGGGTTAAAGCAAGCTCCAAGAGCATGGTATGAAAGACTTTCTAAGTTCCTTCTTGAAAATGAGTTTAAAAGAGGAAAATTGGATCGAACCTTGTTTTTAAAATCAAAAGGAAAACATTTATTAGTTGTTCAAATATATGTTGATGATATTATATTTGGTGCCACTAATGAATCTTTGTGCAAGGACTTTGCTAATCTCATGAGTAAAGAATTTGAAATGAGTATGATGGGTGAGCTCAACTTCTTCTTGGGGTTGCAAATCAAGCAACAGAAGAAGGAATCTACATCCATCAACAAAATACATAAAGGAACTATTGAAAAAGTATGGTTTGGAAGCATCCAAAGTAAATCATACACCTATGGGATTCAACCGATTGGATGAAGATTCTATAGGAAATAAGTGTGGATCAAACCAAGTATCGAGGTATGATTGGCTCATTACTATATCTAACTGCAAGTCGTCCTGATATTGCTTTCAGTGTAGGTTATGTGCAAGGTTTCAAGCCAATCCAAAGGAATCTCATCTCACAGTGTGAAGAGAATCCTAAGATACCTCAAGGGAACAGATGATTTAAGCCTATTCTATTCGAGAGTGATACCTTTGAATTGAAAGGATTTGCGGATGCTGACTATGCAGGAGATCTGGTCAATAGGAAGAGTACATCAGGTATGGTTCAGTTCCTTAGTCATAGTTTAGTTTCTTGGAGCACCAAGAATCCACAGTTGCTTTATCTACACCAGAGGTTGAATATGTTGCAGCAGCAGCATGTTGTTCCCAAATGCTATGGATAAAACAACAACTACGTGACTATGGAATCTACTTTGAATGTGTTCCCATCTATTGTGATAATACTAGTGCTATTAGTATTTCTAAAGATCCCGTGCATCATTCAAGAGTCAAACACATCCATATTAGGCATCACTTTCTGAAAGATAATGTTGAAAAGGGTCTTATTAAAATGGAATTCTGTGAGACTGAACGTCAAATTGCAGACATCTTACAAAGCCCTTAAATAGAGATAGGTTTGAGAAATTGAGACTTGAACTTGGCTTAATCAAGTTGAAATGATTGCTACAATATTCCCCTTTGTGTTAATTCTTTGGCATTATGTCTGGATGTGCATTTTGATGTTTTATTTGCTTAAATACATCACAATTCTTATATGATTATTTCATATGTATAAGTAAAAATGTCTGAAAACTGCTCACCAATGTCCAATAATATTCCCCTTATTGTTCATAAGACAATTCTATGCCTTAAGTGATGACAAAGGATTAAAAGAATTAATGGAGTTCCAAAGTAGCAAAATTTCATTGTTTCCATTCACTGTTCCCAAACGCTGTTCCCAGCGTATTCGCTTTAGATATTTTTTTTCAAAATTCGAAAAACCAAAAATATTCTGTTCAGATTTTATTTCCTAAAAATCTGATTTTTCCTTATATCTCTCAAGTTAGTTGAAGATATTTTTTAAAAACGTGTACATACACGGTTTTATATTATTCTTTCCTTAAACCAAAACAAATTTTTTTTCCTTCCTTCTCATAAAACCGAAAAACTCTCCACAAATCATGACTACCAAAAACACTTCTCACTCTCTCTCCTCCCACAAAGCCGAAAAACCCTCTTCTTCATCCACTAAAATTGAATCACCAACACCCATGGATATTTTTCCCAATTCTTCATCTAGAATTCTAAGGAAAAGGAAGAAAATAGAAGAATCGGTTGAAATGGAGGTTGAAGAAGCTCATGCAACTAGTGAGGGGAAATAAGATGTTCCCGAGAGAGGAACTGATGTTTATTTCAAGAAACAACGTGGTTCATATCCATTTTCGGATATCTCTTTTGATCAATTGATTGTTAAGTATGGTGGTCAAAAGGGTAAAACATTTCTTGATCATAATCTCCTTTCCCCTTATCACAAAATTTTGTTTCACATCCTCAAGAAAGCTTTATTGCCTCGTCTTTCCAAACGTGCTCAAGTTAGCATGTTGGATTTAATTTACATTATTGCCTCGTCTTTCCAAACGTGCTCAAGTTAGCATGTTGGATTTAATTTACATTAATTGTTTAGCCTCTCACAAACACATAAACTTTCCGTCTTTAATGATTCAACATTTGAGTCATTGCATTGAAAATGGATTTGTTGTTGGATATGGAGCTTTAGTAACCGAAATTCTACTTAAGTTTAATGTGAAAATTTCGGGAACTCAGTCCATTGGAGTATCTACAGGAAATATGCTAAATGTGCGTGCCTTGAATAACTTGAATGTTTGTGTTGTGAATGGAGAAGTTATCAAGGGACGTGCTAACCTTGATGATGATGAGGATGATGATGAGGATGATGAAGTGGAAGAAGAAGAAGAAGAAGAAAAAGAAGTTGAAGAGAAGAAAAATGAAAAGGCCGAAAAAGAAAAGGAAAAGAAAAATCAAAAAGAAAAGAAAATTGAAAAAGAAAAAGAAGAAACTAAGAAGAAAGGGAAGAAGGTGGTTGATGAGGTGGTGAAACCGGTTGTGAAAAGCACTAGAGCTAGTCAAAGGGTTCAAAACATGAAAGTGCTTAATTTTCCTTTGCTTGATGCCGAGGAAAGTTTTGAGGAAGATGAAGTAAAGGTGATTGATAGGGAAGATTATGACTCTAACCTACCTCCTTCTAGGGAACCGACTCCTGTTCCCATGGAAACCAATCCTCCTTTTCCTCCATCTCCACAAAAATCTGCCTCACCCTCTACCCTAGCACCACAAAATGATCCTATCCCTCCCTCTACCTCAAAACCCTCCTGTTCTGTTCCTAAAGCTAAGAAAACAGGTGGTGTTCCCATTCTAGAGGAACAACATGCTGTTCCCAAACCTAAGGAACAAACAGATGCACCCCATCCTTCTCCAGCTCCCTCGTCTTCTCAAAATCCTACCATTGGTTCTACATATACTCTAGCTCATGCTAGAAGGTTGGATTCTTTGTTTTTCTTGGTTATGGGTCATTCGGAAGCAATGATGGAGTTTGCTACGGAAGCTAAGGATTTAAATGGGTTGGTAAAAGGGGTTATGCACAAAGTTGACAAAGCCTTGGACGGACAACAAGAAATTATGGCTCGGCTTGGTGAACTTTCTTCCTCCATTCAAGCAATGAACTCTAGATTGTTGAAGTTGGAAGACATTGTGCTCAAGGGAAATGATACATTGGCCGAAAATCATCAAGAAGTGATGGCAAAGCTTCATGATGTGGTGGAAGAAGTAGAACAACCTCCCTCTCCTAAATCATAAACTTTTCTCGTTTCGTTTGTTTTTATTTTGTGTGGGAACATGAACTTTGTTTAATATTTGACTTTTCTATCCTTCTCCTTAATCATGCTATAATGGAACTTATTGGTTTGCTATATTCTAAGTTTGATCTTTTTGCATGTGTGCGTCTAAATGAATGGCTAATATTCTTGGATTGCGGTTTTTGAGAGTTGAATGCTTTATTTGCTTATACTAACCAACTTATTTCTTACAAGTTTGGTGCTGTGATGTGTTTAGTGAATAATATTCATCTTTTTGAAATCGTGGACTATGTTTTTGAAGATGCCAAAGGGGGAAAGATAAGGCAAATCAGAGTAAATTTTTTTTTGTCATGAATTATGTTCTCATATTTCGACTTTACAAAATAAAATAACGAATCTATAATACTTAATTTAACTTGGTTACATACTTTGTTAAAATTATTTTTATATGACTTATGTGTATTCTTTTTAGTATATGCCTTTTGTTGCCATCTTCAAAAGAGGAAAATTGTTGACCCTTGAGTTTTGAAGATGACCTAACCACAAAAGACATAGTGTATTTTATTTATGGTGTTGCAAGGTAATTCATGCTCGAGCTAAGAGAATACTTGATTGAAGATTGAAGCGGAGAATTAATCAAGATCGAAGTAAAGATGTTCGAGAGATGAAGAATCAAGCATGGAATGAAGATTAGAATACATTAGGGTATTTATTAATCTTCTTGTTAAGGTAGAGTAAAAGCTTTATTAAGTTCGTGGTGAATTCTCAAAGGAACTTGGTTCTGTTCCCATGAAAGGAACAGACCTGGCACTATAGGAACAAGGCTAAGGAACAAGACTTAATAATTAGGGAACAAGACTTAAAACTAATTTAGGAACTTCTAAGTGACTAATATTGTGCGTCTAAGATAATTGTGTGTCTAATATAGTTGTTAGAGTTTTTAGGGATAATTTGACTAAGATCCATTATTTTAGGAAGTTAGTTTAAGTTTGTTAGGAAAAGATTTTAAAAAGATTTTCTTATTTTAAATTAACTGATTTTCAAATATTATCTTTTTAAAATATATATTTTATCTTTTATATTTTATTTAAAAGATTTAGTTTTCGAAAAATTTATTATTTCCGGTTTTCAAAATGTTTCGGATTTTTGAATTATAAAACTGTTTTCCGGTTTTATAAAAGATTTTGAAAAAGATATTTTCCTAAAAACTAGCTGAAGTATTTTATTTATTTATTTCCTAAAATCTAGATTACACGCCTAAGGTTTACTGCTACATGTTTTATGTAGTTAGTGGATTTAGTGGCTTAAGTTAATTATCCTCCAAGTATTTAATTAAAATTAAATAAGTTTAATTATTCTCCAAGTTTTGCAAAAACCACGTAATATGTTACTGCTTCTATGAATTGAAGTAGTGGATTAGTGGATGCTTTATATGACATGGAATAATTAATTTAATTTAATTAATTAATTAAACATCATGGAGAACATGTGATAATGATCTAAGTTAGTGGAGAACATGTCTTGTCTTAATTGTCTATAAATAGGTGCCTAATTCATTTGAGCAAAATTGTGTCTGACTTTTATTAGTCTCACCAAAGGGTGTCTGACTTAGTTAATTTGTCCTAAGTTATCTAAAGTGTCAGTGCCTTTTCCTTAAGAGAATTCATACTTACATTAATCGAGTTTATTACTCTTCCATTATTTTATAAAGTGTACTTTTGAGAAAAAGGGTTTGAGTGAACTCTTGTAAGTGTGAGAAAGCTTTGAGTGAAGCAAGAGAAAGAGAAAGAGAAAGAGAAAGGAACTTCGAGTGAAGTTTGAGAGAAAACGTCAGTTGTTGGGAACTGTCGTTGGGAACTTGAGTTGAGTGACTTAAGTTGAGAATCGAGAGAAAAGTAATAGGTTGTAATCAGAGTTGTTTTGGCCTATTATAGTGGAAAGTTGTTTAAAATCCCTTGTGGTCGAGGTTGTTTCTTCCTACTAGGCCGAGGAAGTTTTTCCACGTAAAATCTCTCGTGTTCCCATTGTTTGTTCCCAAGTTTACTTTTAATTCCGCAAAAAGTAGAGCTTATTCTCTCACTATAATTCACCCCCCCTCTTATAGTGCTCATATTATACAACAACTATCCTTCGTTGGTTTGCACGTGGGCACAGACTTGCACCTAGCGCAGACTTCCACGTTTGATTTTGTAGGATTTTTGTTTTATCTTTTATTAACTATTATCAAATAATAATGAATTAAAATCATAAAAATCTGATTTTATGAATTTAGCTCAATAAAATATTTATTGGGAAATTAGATTAATTATGATGAATAATTGATTGGGCTTTTTAATTGGGTTCTCTTTCAAATGGACTTCAAAATATTTTTCGACTCAAAACATTTTGGCGAGGTTGTCGGTTGCTATTCTTCAGTCAGGACCAATAATTAGGACGATAATATGTTTCATTACTACTAAAAGGGGAGATAAATTTGTGTATCTACAGAAACCACCACTTTGACTGAAGTCAAACAATTGAAAGTCAAGGTATTCCTTGTAGGAATAGGATATGATTCTAGATACTTCGTAATCCAGATCATTCTATATATTGCAATACCTACAACATGGAGTGATCTCGTCCACATATATTCTGTACCTCTATTCTCTTGTTAAGTGATATATGCTCTCTTGTAAGTGTTAGGTGTTTTAGTGAGACAAGGGGAATGGAGAAGAGGATTCTCTTGTCAAGTGATATATGCTCTTGCGAGTTGTAAGTGTTAGGTGTTTTAGTGAGACTAGGGGCTTGGAGAGGAGAGTCTTTTAGGGTTTTTCTTCCTTTGTTCTCATGTAGAATGCTTCTCATGTTTTGCGTTAGCATGAGGGTCCAAATTGCTTCGATTAAGGCTACAAAAAAAGAGGGGTAGTCTAATACACCTACACCATTATGGATACATTGAATGATCTTGAGGCTCAGTAGGAATGAGGTTTGCTAAATTTTAGTCAATCCAAAACTTTTAAATCTATCAAGAGACGGATGGTTTTAGCTTGTGTACTATGCGAGACCATGATATCCATTTTGAATTTCCAATTGGGATTGACTCAATTTAACTTATGCAAAGTTTTACGGCATATACTTCCTCCGTTTCTTTTTACTCGCTACACTTCTCATTTCACGGATTCCTAGGCAATTTTTGGAGAAGAGAGAGGTAGAGAGTAAAAAGAAAAGGCACCCATGTGGGAGGAGAGAGATAGAGAGAATTTATTGCCCAAAAAAGAAGTGTAGCAAGTAATATGAAACTTCCCATAATGGAAAGTGTAGCGAGTAAAAAGAAACGGAGGAAGTATGTTTGCCCGAGCCTCATAATGTCGATACATGGGCAAGCCCAACATATTCTCACCTCTAGTTTTGGTTCAATAATTTGCTCTACTAGTTCCAACAACGCCAGTTGTGAAATCTGTTATTGGGTTAGCCATTTTCATTATTACCTGATCTAAAATCTTAAACTCAAAGACTAGTCGCCTGAATCATTGCTGCTAGTCCATAGAGAGTATTATTTTGTGGATTAGGTTGCAATTGACTGTCCACAATTTCATTGCATATATGCTTGACGTAGAAATTCCGATAAAATGTATCGACATGCAATTAATTAGTGATTTTTTTTCTTTTGTTCTCATGTATTAGCATGCTTGTCATGCATTTAGCTATATATATATATATATATGGGTTGCATTGACACAGGTTCAGAGGGGTAGATGAGGGTGCGCAAGGAGCCCAACAGCACAAGACCCCCAAAATTATAAAGGCCTCAAAATATATTATTTTGAAAATTTTATTTCATATTTGAAGAAATTACCCTTGTTTCTCACCCTTAATAAATATGTTAATGATTTATCTTTAGATTTTCTACTTTCCATCTTTAAAACTCTAGCCTTCCAATTTTATTTTCTATAAATTAGGGCCCAATTTTCATGTTAGAACTGGGGCCCCAAAATTTTCAAGACACCCCTGCACAGGTGGACATGGGACAAGTGCTAGGCTCCACATGACCCTTGCTTCGAGAAAATATGAGAGGCATGGACCGTGGCGTAGAGGCTATTATTCGTGTATAAAGTTATTTTGAGACTCGGTGTTGCATGAAACTTACTCAAATTCATCAATAATAGAACATTAGAACTTCAAAAAAACTAAGGAGATTAGTCGACTTCAGTTAGCGTAGTGTGGAATTATGAGCTACATTTTAAATTTCCGGTTGAGCTCGACTCAGTTAGACCCCATATGAATTTTATGGCTTGTGCTTAGCCGCCTCATAAGCTGGCGGATCGAGATATAATACTAAGTGGGTTAAAAAACATTTGATAAATTGTATTACAATCAATTTGGTTCAATTTTTTAAAAACTGAAAAATCCAAAATTTCTTAAGAAAAAATTTAGTTTTTTCATATTCAAATTGGTTCAAGAAATTCTATTTGGCCCATTGTGGCTCAGAGCCATAAGGCTGCCACATAGCCAAGCCTGATACATATGCACCACTAGTTTAATTTTTCTTTTTAAAGAAAAATAAATTGCCTAGATGACATTATCTTTTGATTAGAGGAGTATATATTTGGTATTTTGGTTTACCAAAAGAGAATGATGAAGATATCTGTTACAAGTTATAGTTGAAGTAGAGGTGAGATACAAGCAAAAGGTTGCCGTTGTTTCTTTAGCTTGCCTTATATGGCAAGTAATAACTAAGTTGAACACATATTTAAGGACCGCATGGCAGTTCATTGAACAATTGGTTTTGTAATTGTACGTTCCGGATCCAGATGAACTAGTGCTATACTGTGATTTCATTTCATACATACTACTCCGGTTTTTTTCTCTAAAAAAATAAAATAATTATTCCCTCTATTTTCTTTTAATTTATGCACTTACCTCTTGAACCGTATTTTTAATCGTTGCATTTATCTTCTTGCCTTATAAGGTAGAATTGGCCTCCAGTCCTCAACACCTTGAAGTATAGCTTGGGTGCACCTAGCACCACTAATTATGACTAATAGCTTAAACACCACCAACTACGGGATGGGGTATAGTCTGTAAACTACGGGTTGGGGTACAGTCTGTAAACTACGGGGTGGGATGCAGTTTGTAAACTACGGGGTAGGGTGCAGTCTGTACCACCAACTACGAGGTGGGGTGCAGTCTGTATCATAAAAATCCACCGTATTCAACAACATTTGAGGCTTCCGTCCTCATTTATGGTACGGAATGCACCCCACCGCATAGTTGGTGGTGTTTAGGCTACTAGTCATAGTTGTTGGTGTTGGGTGCACCCGAGCTATAGTTCAGGATCTTGAGGCCAATTTTATTATTCTACCTCTTATACCCCACCTCTCACTTTTTTTTTAATTAGGAAAGATAATTGATCCGAAGACCAATCCCTACTAAGCTACTAGCCTGCAGGGTACACTAGCTCATAGGCTGAGTACAAGACTAAATAACCTAGAAGTAAATACCCCAAAATATTGTTAGGATAATGATTCGAACCCTGAAAAATGCTATGAAATTCAGAGTAGTACTCCACTGAGCTACCGCCTCTCCCTCCCACCTCTCACTTTATTAATCAACAACTTTTCCTTCTCCTATATTATTATATTGCTTCTTTTACATTTTTCAAAACCAAACAATTTCTTTTTGTACTTTCTCCTTGTTTTTTGCACTATTTTCTTAGTTTTCTCCCACAAAGAAGTGTAACTATTAAAAGAAAAGGAAGGGAGTACATTCTAACTCACGTTCAAATTTTCTTTTTTTTTTGTTTTAATAGAAATTAAGAGTTACAATAAAAGGTTGTTACCTTTTTTTTAATGTATCATTGCTTACTAATGAAAAAAAGACTAAATCATAGAAATACTCAATTAGTCATTTTATATTACTATGGTCTCTTTAACTAAAGACCCCTTTGAGCTAATTAATTGGCAACACTTTGGAGAATTGGAGTAACAAGAGGTTGCATAAGATTCTAAATTTGAGTTGAAACCCCGAGAATGAAAAGAGAGAGAAAGAGAGTTAGCTGATCTAAATATTCTGTGTATTTACTATAAAAATGGTGTCTTTATAATCTTGTATCAAATCTAATATTTATCAAGGTAATATGTTGGAATATGCCAAAAAAAACACCGAATATACAACAATGTGTTTTGATGTCAAAGAAAGGGAATATTTTGAGTGCGTCCAACCTATGTTTTTGTTACACATATATGTTGCTGATCACATTTGTACAAATATTTGGTGAAGAAGACATGTCAATAACCATATATTTCCTGTACATATTCAACTGACTTTTGTATATAAAGAGAATAATTAATAATGTTCTTGACCATGTAAATTCATTTAGTTAATCAGAATTCGACTCTATCAAATGACCAATAATTTTCTTCCAGAACAAGTATTTGGAAACTTATACTCTCTAATTTGATGGATGCACCCCGCAGGCTGCAACTATCTGACTTAATCAAATACATCATCTCTACGCGGAAACATTATGTAATGGCGAAAATCAACATTTACCTAATGGTGATTATATATTCTTCATTTTTCTCAATGTTTTTATTTACACATTGTTGGTCCTTGCTTGATTCTTTTCAATTATACTTACAACGTGAACCTCATCAGAAAATAATTGTAACATTGACTTAGCTATTTCTCATATAATTCCACTATAAGATTCTGCAATTTTGAAAGATCACATGAAAATGCTTCTTAAATGAGAAATGAGAATAAATCTCAACCACATGATTTAATTAGAGTTATAATACTTGTTCATTAGAGTTATACCTCCTAAAAAATTTTGAACCCATTTTTTTTTTTCTAATATTCATTTTTTGGAGTTACATCACTTTTTCATAAGAGTTATGAAAAAGTGATGTAACTCCAAAAATTCATTCTCATTTCTCATGTAAGTATGCATTCTCATATACTTCCTCCGTTTCTTAATAAGTGCAACATAGAGAAAGTGGGGGAATACCAAGGAATATAGAGAGAGAAAGTTGGGACCACAATAAAGTAGAGTAATTCAAGTGATGAAACAAAAAAGTTGTGGTCCCCGGCCTCTTGCTTTTTGGTGGCATATTTGTAATAATATTGAGCTTTTTTTTATACCATTTTTAGCTTGGTTGCACTTATTGTGACTATTCCAAATAAGGGAAATGTTGCACTTATTAAGAAACGGAGGTAGTATAAATATATATATATATATAAGTCAAGGGAGGAGGTGTGGTGTCCCCCTCTAAAATTACTAGAATAACCTTTAATAATTTAAAACAACGTTTTTTTTAAAATAAAAAATAAGAATTAATGTAAACTTGTCATATAGAATAAGTCAAAAATGAAACGTGCAATCACCATTAATAGCTTGACAAAATACATTAATACAATCATTCACGAAATTAATTAAAATCTAAGTTAGTGATATATTCTGAAAACATATTAAGTCGTATTTACAAAGTTCAACTAATATCATTTTAATATTTTTAATCGTTAAAGAACTATAATAAACCGCTAACAAGGTATTATTGAATCATCGACCAAATTTTTCAGTGACGGTGTTAAACAGTTAAAAATCAGTCAACTTCAATGTCAAAAAATATTTTTTTTAAAGAACATCAATAATTGAAATTACTACCAAAATAATTTTAGAATGAAAAAACATCTCATTCGTACATATAATTACATAAGGTTGTTGACGCACGCATCGCGTGCATATATATATATATATATATATATATATATATATATATATATATATATATATATATATATATATATATATATATATATATATTTATATATTATAAGAGGTTGAAACAATTTGATAATTACTTTTGTATCATAGAAGTGATTATTTATGCACTTTCTCAATTATTGTCTAGTAAACATTTAGTTTGAATCACAAATTAATATATATATTTCTTTGGTAAAGTGTTTTATATTTTTTGGTACAAATATTAAGAAAAACGCAAAGTCTTATAAAAGACGGTCTCACGTTAGCTTAACGTGAGACTGTCCAAGTTCAACATTGAGTTGGGGGGGGGGGATGGAGGCGCGACTCAAGTGGTTTTCGATTGGCGGCGAAGTTACGCGGTGATGTCAGCGTCGGCAAGTATAGCAGAATAGGTAGCTATGACCCAACCATGGTGACCAATGCAACGCAGCCGCGACATCACTACACGACATCGCAGGAGGACAAAGACAAACGAGAGAGAAAAACAGGGACCAGAGTGCTAGCAGAAGCAATGGCGAAGCAAGGAGGAATAGTGGTGGCAACGAACAGCTCCGCCCTATCTCTCATAGAGCAACGAAGCAGCTACAACACGAGGAGGAGAAATTTTTTCGAGGGAGAAAGAATGAATATGGGGTTTTTATTTGTTGAGAAGGTATAAGTAATTTTTTTTTGACAGGAGATATAAGTAATTGACAACAAACCAAAATTGTGGCTTCTCCCTATAAAACCAACTTTAATTGTTCTTTCTAATTTTGTCTTCAAGTTATAGTTATAATTTTTCAATTAGTTAAGGAATTTTAATAATTAGTTACATATTTTTGGCTCTTAGTTATGGTTTTTTGATTCACAGTTAGCTTTTTCTTAATAGTTATGAAATTCAGATATATAGTTATGATTTTTAGGTTATTAGTTATTAATTTGTGGTTAATAATTATGATTTTATGGTTGATAGTTGTGATTCTGGCTATTAGTTACTGTTTTCTGATAAATAGTTATGATATTTGGGTATTTAGTTAATTTTTTTTTTTTACATTAGTTATGACTTTTTTATTTATTTATGATTTTATGGCTAATAGTTTCAATCTAGAAAATAATTGAAAGATTATAATTATAGCATATGAATAATTATTTATTAATATCATGTGTAACAATGATGCATGGTTTTATGATTATAGTTTTGATATTTGGTTAACAATTATACTTTGAGGGTTGATAGTATGGGCAATCAATAGTTATGATTTTAAGGTCGTTAGTTTTATTTATTGTATGCAGTAAATATTATTTTTGCATTGGTTATTTGAGGTTGGCAAAACTAATGTAAAGATGCGATAGTTATTTAAGAAAGAGAGAATTAGTGCGTTAATTTTTTTGAGAAAGAGAGAATTATATATGCGTGATACTGAAATTATGGCCAATAAAATGCATTATAATCTTAATTTTATAATAAAACTAATATGCTTTAGCACTTAACTAATATACTTTAGCGTGTAACTAATATACTTCAGCGCTTAATTAATTCACCCAGAAGCAATTTAAGGCTAGCACAACTAATAGGTGCAAGCGCTTAACTAATTCTACTACTGTTTGATGCACGCACGTGATGTCAGTATGACATCAGCGGTCTCACGTTAACACTAATGTAGAGCGTCTCACCAAAAACGGACTCTAAGAAAAATGAAAAATACATGTAATAATGAAAAAGTACACACATGCAATAAGAGAGAGAAAGAGAGGAAAAAAAAACCCAAATAAAAAAAACAACAACAAATGCTAATTAAAATTTATTATGAGGCATTCATACCTACTAAACTCTTTGTAAAATAAAGGGAATGATAATGCTGAAGAAGGGGTATACAATGTACATCATCTGATCATCTTTCCAAGTTAGGTCATTTTGCATTTTTTTTTTCCCGAGGAGCTAAATTGAAAAACTTTAAATAAAAAACATACATTGCTATCATCTCTCTCTAATTATCTATCAATATAGATACAAATTATCTATTACTTTTGAAAATTTTAAACAATTTACCAATCGATTGGAAAATTTAGCAAGAAAAATAAATTTAACGTAATTTATTTATTTGGTGATAAGAAATATCTTATTTGACCTTACATTTTTTACAATTCAACCAATTTCGTTTAGGTCGTTATACGGACATACTCACTTTAGCCCTACCACTAACAGGGAGACTACTTCCCTAAAACCATCTTATTGTTTGGTCGATTAGAATTAAGTGAAAAGTACAGTATTTTCTAAATCTATCTATCTAAAAGTATTTATTTAGAGATAATATTTATAAATATTATATTTAGTTTAAGATAAATTTTCCTAATTCTATTTAATTTAAATTTTATATAATATAGTATAAATATCCCTTTAAATTAATAATAATTCAAACCTTTTTCCTTGGATCTATTTTATCACTAGAGAATCTCTACATCCGAATAGCTCCAAGTTGTATTTGATTATAAATACATCTTTGAACTTCTCCACGTCTACGACATGAAGTACTAGATAACACGGCTTAGGAAGTCCAGTCAACTAGTAATATTCTTATGTCTTCTCGATCATAAAAAATCAAAGCCTACATATATATTTGCAGGCTTATTATTCTTCAATTCTTCATCATCAAGTCATAAGAAAATAAGCAGCTAGCCCCCGGCATCCCAAGTACATCATGTCTATGAAAGAAGCCATTGATCCCGGCGTCGAAAAACCGATGTCGTTGACGACTAAGCGCCGTAAGATGAATAGTAATTCTTCTTTCGTGGAGATCTCAACTAACTTTCAAGATGGAAAACTACCTCCAATAAACACCATGGATTCAATTATGTTTCAGGAGGATATTAAGAGGTGGGCAAGAGCTGTTGTGAGATATGCAAATTACCAATGTAGTACCACTTGTTCTAGTGTTCAGCACAATAACGATATTTTGGGAAAAGTTTCTAAATAATCTTTGATAAAGAATAGAATTTTCTCCCGATATATATTGTCTATTTGTCCCAATGAGGCAAACTGAAGGTGGCGATTAAGGGAGCGTTTGGTGGGAGGTATTTTTTTGCAATGTTGACTTGCAAAATTGCACATTATGTATATATGGATGATTTGCAAAAGAAACCGGGGAAGTACATGTCTTTTTTTGGTTCTATTTTAGAAACAATTTTGCATCTTTGTATATTATTCCCGAATTTTGGGTACAAGAAAATAAGTAGATTAGTAAATTTTTGCTCTATCTGACTGAGCTTTTTCCGTATATGTGTTCGTGAATTTGATTTATTCCCATTTGAGAGATTATTGTATATAGTTTCTTTTTTATATGGGATTGTAAATAGTTTGACAACAAGCATATGAAGTGAATAAGCTATACCCTTTCTATTTTTTTTTTTTATCTTTCTCACTTAATCTTGATACTATTTACAATTAAAGAGAATCTTTTAGATTTTTCTCGATATATAAGAAAAATAATAGTCATGTGGGGTAATAATTTTTACTGATAAAAAAATACAGAGGGAGTATCAACTAAAATTATTTTTTCTTCTATTTTGATGTCCTATTAATGTTTATAGTACTTCGTGGGTACTGTAATATGTTACACCGTAATTATTGTGTGATGATATATCACATGTGTGAATTGGTTCATGTCATTATTACTCATTTTTATGTCATTATTGACGTATCTCATAACATTTTGGAGTTGTCTCATGTCATTTTGTACAAATTTGTTTTAATGTCATTATTACGGACTTCTGTGACACTTTTTAAGCAAACTTATATCATTTTGGAGTTGATTTATGTCATTTTCCCGTTTTTCATTATTATATGTGAATACCTTATGTACCATATCATTATACTCATTTCTGTTTGATTTAGACTCAGTTTTATCTCATTTTTTAGCATACTTTGTATCATTTTTCCTTATTTTGATATTATTTTCCGATTATTTATATACTATATCATAATTACTCATTTATATATCATAATTACTCATTTTATGTCATTTTTCAGCAAAACTTATATCATTTCTCCCTATTTTATTAATATTTGTCAACTCTTTATTTAGCAAAATCCTTATTCCTCTGTTCTATGTCATTTTTACTCATTTCTATGTCATTTTTCAGCAAACTTGTATCATTTTCTCCTATTTTATTGTATAGTGAATTCCTTATGTGATATATCATTATTACACATTTGTATTTCATTTTTTTTAGCAAACTTGTATAATTTTACCTTTTTTTTTTAATCATTATTAGCTGTCTACTCATTATGTATCATATCATTATTACTCATTTTCCATCAAACTTGTATCATTTTGCCCCATTTTATTATTATTTATCAACTTTTTATATGTTATATCATTATTGTTCATTTTATGTCATTTTTCAACAAACTTATATCATTTTTATGTCATTTTTTTAGTTCCATCTTATGTCCTTTTTTAATTACCTTTTTCAATCCTAAATGTATATCAATTTTCAAGAAATTTGAATCTTTTTAAAACTAATTTTGATCATATTAACGTTAACTATTTGTTCCCTTCACACATAACCTCATTCTCTATCCTTTTACCTGTTCCCCAACCTCCTCTTACCTCCTCTTCCCCGCCTTCTCCGTCAGCCATAACTTCCACCTCCCACAACAAGTCCGGCCATGTCCACGCCCTAAGAATGCTCCTCGACGGTGATGGAAGAGGAGGGAACAACAACATCTTCAACTAGATGTGAGAAGAGGTGATAAAGAGGTGTAACTCCCTCCTCTTTTTTTACTTGCTATATTTTTCTTAAATGATTGTTTTTCTTACTTGCTACATTGTTTCAACTTTTCTTATTTGGAGACTTGACCACCAAAAAGTAATATTTTTTATTACGTTTTGTACTTTTCTAAGCAATAATTTTTTTTTTACTACTTTTAAGAAGTACACCAAAAATTATTGAAAGGGACATCTCCTAAAACCTAGTGAAGACAACAACAATGTATAACAATTAAATAATAAAAGCAGAGGGAGTATTTTTCTCTCTCTTCTGACCAGGTCGTCGGCATTCAGATGCGAGAGCTAGGTGATGGAGAAGGTGGAATAACATCAATCAGATGCAAAGAACAACCACTTCGCAACTCTTCGATCTACGAATCAACAACGTCATGGAGGAGAAGAGAGAGAAAGCTACAAGGACGTTGCAAAAGGAGGAGAGAAGATAGATGCAAGGATGTCACCGAAGGAGGAGGGAGGACATTTGCGGTCGAAAATCTGGTTCGATTTCTTCGCAACTGAATTCAATGTTTTTTCAATTTCAACACTAGTGGAAAAAACACAAGGGCTACATTTTTTGAAAAACACAAGGACTGCATTTTTTGAAAAACGCAAGGACTGCATTTTTTGAAAAACGCAACCCATAATAGTGAAGAGCTGCAGTTAGCCCAAAAATCGCAGCCCTTCGGTCAATGCAAAAACCGCATCCCTTTTAGTGAAGGGTTGTGGTTAACCAAAAACCGCAGCCCTTAGCCCTATAAGTAATAAAGGGCTGCGGTTTTTGGGGCTAACCACAACCTTTTATGGGCTTTTTTTTTATAATTTTTTAATAAAATTGCGCGGCCTTTAAACACAATCTCACGCCTCCTTCTCCATCTTCTCTCTCACCCTCCATCCTTCTCCCTCGTAGCCTAAAAATTCGAACCCCCATCCCACGGTTGCTAACCCCTACCCTTTCCCCCTTAGTTGAAACAACCTCTCGAAATCATTACCAAAATCATCCCGAAAATTCCGGCAAGTTTCTGGTCGTGAATTCGACGATTGAGATCGTCTCTTGATTTCTTGGCCTGAATTTCACTGAATTCTCGGTCTTTCTGCTCTTGATCGAGCTTTTCGAGCTCTTTACTCTGCAAATGAACAAAGTTGCCATTGCTCATTGAGGTGGTTGCTTAGTGACAAGAAGATGAGGAAGGGAGGAGAGAAAGAGAAGCGGTGAAGGCTTACTCTGATTGGAGTTGGAATGGGAAATCTAAGTTGGATTCTAGGGTTTGCGCGTTTGATTTCTTGACTATTGGAGGTGGTCATCATTGTTGGTCGATCAAGGTGTTTGATGAATGATGATGGAGCGGGGAACAACACAACAACCAAGAACGAACACCATCAGTTTTTTTGCGAACCGGAATATCTCCTCGCGTGCACCAACAACGAACACCATTACACATCCAGATCTAGTAATCATTTTTTTTTATTATAATTTATTTGCTAAGTT
Organism: Beta vulgaris subsp. vulgaris; assembly: GCF_026745355.1. Taxonomy (NCBI): domain Eukaryota; kingdom Viridiplantae; phylum Streptophyta; class Magnoliopsida; order Caryophyllales; family Amaranthaceae; genus Beta; species Beta vulgaris. The sequence continues at coordinate 38,020,374 of NC_079210.1, forward strand.
TTTGTGACTGTTAATCTAGGAATTATTTGCGTAGTTTATAGAGTTCCCATCTTGGTACCTCTAGCCAAGATCATAAAATCTTTGGAGATTTTCCACTTCCCCTCACAAAATACAGTCTTGTAGCCACATGTGTCCTATTGACTCACATAAATTAGATTCATTGGTCGGCCTGGAATGTACCTAACATCTTGTAGATTTAAAGTTTCCCCGTTCGTAGTCCTGACAACCACATCTCCCTTCCCATGATGTCCAAGGTCTTGTCATTAGCAAGATAGACTTTTCCCAACTTATTTGCTTTGAAGTCGTGAAACATCTCCCTCATATCTGAAGAGTGAAACGATGCCCCCAAATCTAGGATCCACGACTTTATGGGACTCAACACTTAGGACCAAAGAATCCTCAATCTCATTCAATGCAGAATAAATCGATGAGTTATCAATATCCTCCTGTTTATCATTATGGTCAGACTTTCCACCATTCTTCTTGGGATGTGGACACTCCCTCTTTGGATGACCATTCTCACCACATTTCCAACAGGTAATACTAGCCTTGCCTTTTGACTTACCCCGACCCCTTGACTTTGATCTTCCATGGAAGTTATTCTCCATTTTCCCTTTTGTTTCCCCCTCCTTATACCATGGTCCAGATGATTCTCCACTCTCCTTCCTTCGAATACTCTCACTCCACTCTCCTTCCTTCGAATACTCTCACTCAAAATCAGATCATGGACAACATCATAAACCAATTTTTCTTTACCAGAAGAATTACTAAAAGCAGTTACTACAGTTTCCCAAGCAATAGGTAAGGAGGAAAACAAAATTAGGGCTTTCGCTTCATCTTCAAAGACAATATCAACCGAAGATAATTAACTTATTATTGAATTAAATTCATTAATATGTTCAGTAGCAAAACTACCATTATTCATCTCTAAATCAAATAAACGGCGCATCAGATATACCTTCTTCATGGCCGAGGGCTTTTCATACATATCTGAAAGTGCTTTGATCAATCCCGCCGTTGTTTTAATATCCTTGACATCAAAGGCCACAGTCCGAGCATATGTTTATCGCACCACCGCTAGTACTTGCCTATTGAGTACCTTCCACTATGCCTCTTCAATAACATCCGACTTCGTCTTAGACAAGGGTTGATACAGATTCTTCTAATATAGGAAGTCTTCTATATGCATCTTCCAATACCCAAAATCTGTGCCATCGAACTTCTCAAATCTGATCTTCGCATCCTCCGTTGTTAATTACTTCTAGATCTAGACAATAATCTAACCTGGCTCTTGATACCTATTTTATGTCCAGTTGAATAACAATCTAGCAAGTAATGACAAACAATAATAGAACAACGTTAGGAACGAAAGCAATAAAAGACACAAGAGACTTTTAACGTGGAAACCGAAGAACTGGGAGAAAAACCACGAATATGCACTAGGAACCGATGAAATATTCAAAAGATGATTACAAAGCTCTCTAAGATCTCTCTCAAGCTTTTTCTCTCTTGATTATGTGAATAATGATGAAAAACGACATCTAAACATGTTTACCCTAGGTTTAGGATTTATAAGAACGAGATTAAATGAGATCGAAAAAACCACTCGATGTGCGCGGGTCGGGCGTTTATAGTGTGCGGGTCAGGCGTTTATAGTGCGCGGCCTGGGCGCACGAACCAAATCAATTCCCATTTTCACTCGACATGTCCGACTCGGGAATTTCGGTGCGCGGGTCGGGCACTTGCTCCTGCTTCACTCAACCTAGCTCTGATACCATTTGTTGGGCCCACGAGTCTACCAACAGTTCCACAATTAGTATGATATTGTCCGGTTTGGGCCAAGCCCATACAGATTTATTTCTGGGCTCCTTTCCAAAATCCATTTACTAATTTAGTTGGTGAACTCTTATAAACTAGATGACGTCTTCTTATCTCTCCGATGTAGGACTTAGGATGTATACTCAACAGAGAAAAGGAAAAGGAACTATTCTAACGAGAAATTGAAATCCAGCTCATGTGAAGTAATTGTTACACCATAAATGGTGTAACAAATACACCATAAATGGTGTAACAAATACACCATAAATGGTGTAACAATTACACCTAAGACTTTGTGCTTAAACAAATATAGAGCACTGTAGATAATATGACAATGTTCTCAAATGTTATTACTCACCTTGTTTTGGGATTTGTTGCAATATTTGCTTTTGCACTTGAGTAGTTTGGGGGTCCAAATAGCGAAAATGTACAGAAAAAAGTGCATCAAAACAAGTACGACTAATAATGGGCCACTATGGCGTATTAGTTAACTAAAATTTATCCAATTAATGTTCTCCATCTAAAAGAAAGGTTGGAAAAAAAAATGCGGCATCTTAAAAAGCTGAAACATGACAATTAAGGAAACTAAAACAGAGAATGTACTTTTTTTTTTGACGGGGAAGAGCCACACTTTTATTCAGAGATTTCAAGGTCTGCAGTTACAAGAGGTTGAACCTCTACAGGGACTTCTTCCAGCCACACCCTCATTACAGGATAATTTCGACTCAAGTGAGCTAATTTATGTGCTACTCTATTTCCTTCCCTCTTACATGAACACAAGAAAAAGAATCACACTCCATTACTAGGACTAAGATATCTGCAATGATATTACCAAAGCTAAAGTTTTCCATCTTCTGTCGTTGCACATGAATTGTCAACTTCAAGCTGTCACTCTCAAGGATGATCTTCCTTAGTCCAGCTTCCATAGATATCTTCAATGAATGACGAGTCGCAAGAGCCTCAACCACATCAACATCAAAATTTCCGTCAAAGCTCACACAAGTTTCTCCCATCACCTCTCCTAAGTAGTCACGCATAATCCCTCCACATCCTATCTTTCCATCCTCAAATACGACAGCATCCGTATTAACCTTATACTGGTCTGCCTCTGGTGGTCTTCAAACCACCTGTACCGACGAGGGCTTATTCAACTGGGCTTGTGAGGCCTCCTGAGCGGCATTATTTAATTCCTCCATGCTCCTCATTATCTTCGCTAATACCACTTGGGGCAGCAACTTCCTTCTCTCAAAGACCCATAAGTTTCGTCCCAGCCAGACATTCCATATGATATACAAGAAAATATCCCACCATCGAGTATCATGTTTTACAAAGTTCTCGCACCACTCCTTGAAAGATCCATTTGTGTTCTCCCGGACCTCCACACGAAGGGGGGACATACCCCATATTCTCCTAGCTTCCACACAATCCACTAGCATATGATGGGTTGATTCAACCCCCCTCTCCACACATCGAGCATACTTGATCATTCGCACATCCTCGCTTACTCAGATTTTGGAGGGCTGCAACACCATTATGTAAGGCCCTCCAACCAAATTTTAACTTTGGTTAGGACATTTGAGAGCCACAAATTAATCCACAACTCATTCACCTGCTTCACCGACGAAGTAGCTTTGCACCTTCTCATCTCATTCAACTCAACATAGTATGCACTGCGCACTGAAAAATTTCCATCTTTTGTAAGATGCCAAGCCCATTTATCTTCACACTTGCACTGGGCGATTGGAATGCTAGTAATAGATTCAACCTCCCATCTTGAGAATAAATGCTTCAGCAGCTACACCTTCAACTATTTATTCAACATCAGTTCAGTCACTACATACGAATTATCCTCCAAGCTCTCCCCTTGGAAAGCTAGGAAGGGTTGGGACCCACGGGTCCTCCCAAATACTGACTGTAGTGCCTTCTCCCACCACCTTTTTAAGCCCCTATTGAAGCAAATCTCTAGCATATAGAATGGATCTCCAAGTGTAGCAAGCAATGGGACTCACCTTGATCTCCATGATAGAAGAGTGCGGGAAATATTTATTTTTTCAAAGTCTTAGTCAACATAGAATTTGGAAAATTTGTAATTCTCCATGCTTGTTTTGCAAGAAGGGCCTTATTGAAAATCGGGAGATTTTGCATTTCTAAGCTGCCATTTTTCTTAGACTCATAAAGCTTGTGCCACGCCACCCAAGCCATCATCCGCTCCTCTTTGTTTTTCCCCCCAAAAAAGGCTTGATACATACTTTTCACCTCCCTCAGTATGCTAAGTGGGATTGTTAAACATTGCATATCATAAGTAGGGATTGCTTGAGCTATAGCTTTTATGAGAACTTCTCTGCCTGCATGAGACTTTCTTTCCACCCCTTAAGCTTCTTCAGAACTCTTTCTTGAATATATTTGGAAACTTGCTTCTTGGATCCACTAACATAAGTTGGTAGTCCGACATATTTTTCATGATCGTCAACAACCTTAAAAGGTAACTTCATCTGAAGCAAATTCTTCTTTTCTTGATCAATGTTTCGGCTAAACGACACCTCCGATTTTTCCATATTCAACTTTTGCCCCGAAGCTGCTTCATAAGTGGTAAGAATCTCTAACACTTTTTCAACCTCTTCTTCATTTGCTATGGTGAAGAGCAAGTTATCATCTACAAAAAAAAAAAACAAATGAGATATTGCATCCACCTTTTTTCCAATTTTCAAACCATGAACCTCCTTTTTCAATTCTGCATCCCTCAACAAGGTTGATAGACCTTCCACACATATAATGAACAGAATAGGGGAGAGCAGATCTCCTTGTCGGAGCCCTCGCGATGGAACAAAGGACCATGTTGGTTGTCCATTCAATAAGATAGAAAAAGATGAAGAAGTCACACACCCCATAATGAGGCCCACAAATCTCTCCGGAAATGCCATCTTTAGCATAATATGTTTCAGAAATTGCCACTCAACTCTATCGTATGCTTTGCTTATGTCCAACTTTAGCCCTATATAACCTTCCTTCCCTTTCTTCTTTCTCCTCAGGAAATAAAAGCATTCATAAGAAACCAGAATGTTATCAGTTATAAGTCTTCCGCCCGACACAAAACTACTTTGAGACTCATGAATGATACTCGGGAGAACTTTTTGAACCTATTAGCCAGGACAGTAGAAATGATCTTATAAATGACATTACATAAACTAATTGGTCTAAAATCAACTGGAGACTCACATTCTTTCTTTTTGGAAATTAAAACAATGTGAGTCTGATTTAAAGAACCAATTTCAGCATTATTATTCAAAAAGTCAAGAACTTTTGCAGATACATCATTTCCAATGGTAGACCAATATTTCTGATAAAATAAAGCACACATACCATCAGGGCCAGGGGCTGTCGTAGGGTGCATCTGTTTCAGAGTTTCATCCACCTCTTCTCTTCTAAAAGCTTCGTTCATCACAAGACTCATTTGGGGGGGGGGGTAAGCAACTCATGGATCTTGTGAAGGACTGGTAGCATATCAATATGTTCATTGGCACTAAAAAAGCTCTCAAAGTGTTGCACAAGTACAACAACAACATCATTTTCGTTTTCAAACAGTTCGTCAACTTCATTTTTCAACCTTTTGATGTGATTTCTTGCAACTCGTTGTTTTGCTTTAGCATGGAAAAATTTTGTGTTATAATCTCCATGTCTTAGCCATTCTTGCCTGCTTCTCTGCTTCTAGAACATCTCCTTTCTTCTCTCTAGTTCATCCATCCTCTCATCTATGGCTCGCATCCTTGCAATGTTTTCCACCGTTTGCTCACTTTCCATCAATTGCCTCATTTGTTTCTTACAAGTCCTCATCTCCTTGGTGAAGTCACTAAATTTATTTTTGCTCCACTACTTTAGTTCGCAGGCCATTCGGGAGATATTGCTGCCCGTATCCTCGCCTTTTCTCGACATTGCTTCAATAACATCACCACATTCGTCCTCCTTTTGTCCACATCTCTTCAAATCTAAAGAGTTTATTCTTTTTCTTCTCAGTGGTAGGGGGCAGTTTTGACCGAATATTTAGCAGCAAAGGTAAGTGATCCGAGCGCCTTTTTTTCAAGGTGAGCCACGTATGATCCCTCATACTTACGATGCCACACTGCATTTGCTACAAACTATCTAGCCGCTCCTGCAAATTTTTGTCTCCACCCTGATTATTCGTCCAAGTAAATGGGTGACCCATAAAATGTAGATCCTCTAGCTTATAATGGTCAAGAGCTTCTCTAAGGATTGTCGCTTCTTCAAACTTAAAATCACTCCTTCCTTGTTTCTCATTCGACCATAGCATGAGATTCAAATCACCCCCACATAGCCAAGGAGGGTCATCATCGTTGTAAAGCGCTTTAAGCAACTCCCCCGTTTTTGGTTTATTTTCCGACTTGGGGTACCCATACAAACCTGTGAAGCGCCAAGTAACACCATCCATTCGCACCATATCATCAATGTGATTAGAGAAATAAGACATAATTGTGACGTCTCACCCCTCTTTCTATAGTAATGCAAGCCCTCTCTTTCTTCTTATCCCTTCTCCTACACACTCCACTGCAATCATCCCTTTACACTTCAATTTCATTCGCACACGCTCCATCTCAGCTTGATGAAGTTTGGTCTCTTGAATAAACACTAACCAGGGTCGTTCATTAATCACAACACGCCTAAGCGCGTTGATTGCCGGAATGCTCCCCAATCCCCGGTAATTCCATGAAAGGGTGCTACTCATTGTTCACCGAGGGCCCATGTTGTGGGACCCGCCACATTAGCAACATTAGTTATATCATCTTGTGTCAAAAAGTAACTTGCATCTAAACCAATTTTTTTCTTTATTCCACAGTTCACCCCCTCCAGATCACCTTTTATCATCTCATTCTCTCTTCCTTTCCTCCTACTTCCTATTAATTTGTGATGCTCCCTACCATTCTCTCCTACCTCCATGGTCACTCTTTTCCAACCCCTCCTCCTTTCTTTTGTTACTTCCACTCAGGTTTCTCGGCTAGAACACCACCTCCACCAAGTACTCCAGTTGGTACCCTTTTACCCACCACTTATGCATCTCTCTCCCTACTTTCTTTATCCCTTTCCTCAAACCCTTCCTCTCAGGCAATCTTCCTGCCCTCCTTCTCCACTTCTATACCACATTTGTCTACCTTCTCAGCCACTTCATGGACCAGATTTTTTTATTTCTCTCGTAACAACCTGCTTTGGTTTTGTGACAAACAAACCCCTCGCACAACTACTCGAGTCCACTGTCCTCCGTTGATCATCTTCACTATTACTCCTCTTCCAAGGGGAAGCTTTCAGCCATCCTCCGTAGTTCAGGCTCGATTCATCTTCCTCCTTGCACCCCATACGATTTTTTAAGGCATGCCCGGCTCATACCACAATGATAACAAAATAAAGGTGGTCTTTCATACTTTACCTCATAAAAGTCCTCCTCACCTCCTCTCATCTTCACTTTTATTCTCTGCATTAAAGGCTTACGAATATCTACTTCTATTCTCAACCTAATTGATTTATCAATCCCTAAAGACCCTAAACTATCCATCTTAACATACATTCCAATCTTCTTTTCCTAAAGCTTCAACATTTTGTAATATTTAACGACCTTTGAAGGGTAGATTATAAATTCTAACCCACATAGGCAACTGGTACAAGTTCATCTCGGATTGTTTGAGTTTACCTTGAACGTCGTCGAAGAGAGTATCATGTTTGTCGAAGTGCCACGGATGTCCTTCGACAACACTGTTCTTATCACGCCAATGGTGGAATTGGAACATGAACGTGTTATCTCCAATGCTACTTATGTCCACTCCGTGCATCGGTTGCCATATATTCTTCATAGTAAACATGAACGTATTCGTGTTGATGTTGCGCTTTGTCCATATTTTTCCTACTAATCCTAAATTAATGCGACCATCCTCCTCCTCAGCCCCATCATCATTCCATTCAATTGTCTCTTCCCCACCATCGTGCTTCAATAATTCGACACTTTCTTGCTGATTTTTTTGGTTCAATTGCTGACTGAAAAATTCTGGTTGAAAAACTTGCACGTCGTCATCATTCAATGATTGAGAGGTGGACACCATTATTAATTGTGGGTCACGAATCTCGAGGGGACCTCGAGAATCACCCTCTAAAAGAGGAACCCTAAAATGCCTGGACCACCCCTCCCAAAGAAACCTAGAGGGAACTAACATAAAATGTACTTAATCAACGTCTAAGTTGAACTAAAAATATTATGATATACATAAAGTGAAATTCACTTGATAGTGTCTCATAGTAACTAGAAAGATTGTTTATTTAAAAAATGTGCAAACAATATCTTAAACCCACAATTATCACCACCATTGGTTGCAAATAAATCTCTGAATTTATACTTTAGGTAAACCAAATCCCTTTCTTTTATATGGAGTCTCCTTCGGGGAACATCTTAGTAAATTTTTTTTCCTCTTAACTGTCCTAATAAATGTCCTAACGAAAAGCCCAACAAACCCCCAACCCCTCATGATAAAAATGAAAAATTGTTCGTATCATACTAAATTCTTTTTTGAAAATTTAATACCATACGAACAATGTTTAGTATAGACCCCAAGACAATTGAAGCAAGATCCGCGAGTAATTCTATTGTTTTTTTTTTTTTTGAGAGGGAGTAACTGTAATTCTAGTGTTTGGCTTCACCATATATGCGCCTGTAATTCTCATTAAGATTTTGAGCAAAGCTGAACATTGACTACCCACCTATACAACTTGAAGCAAGTACAGTTTCAAGCACACAGCAAAAACGGCAGGAAGAAAGTAAGATACTAACATATGATACAGAGACGGCACACAATGGCGGGGATATTTCTGTAAACTATGTACCATATACAAGGGAACCTAACAAAACTTTTCTATACCAATGTACAAAAGCAAGCATTTCTAAGATTCCTTAATTGCTTCTGCCGGGTTGAACATCTTTTCACCACCAGAAATGGTCCTCAATAGTTGTCTAGACACGTCCTGAGTGTGCGTTGCATTCTTCACACGACGTGCTCTTACCCACGCAGGCTCCTGCAGAAGTTGTACAAATGTGCGTTTCTTTACTTAATAAACCTATGCTTTCATGCTTTTGCTCAAAATTAGTCATAAATCACCATAAATTACCTCAGGGACAAAACGGGAAAAGCCAAACTTTATCAGGAGGAGGATATGCTCAATGATCAGAATCGCAGCGAGCCCTGGCTCCAATTTCCACTTCCCTTCCGCGTCATATAGGCAAACCAAAAGTGCACAGTTGGTGCAAATAGACATCACTATTAAAAACTGTAATTACAGATACTATATCCAATTAGAAACTACGTCTCAATGGAAAACAAACAAATTCAAATTAAGCTGAAGAAAAACTCATTTAGTATATAGACTAGCCTAGGGGGGAAGGGCAGGGGTACTTGGTAATATACACTAGTTATTATGTCAGCTTGGGGAGTAAGGCAAATAGACTGTAAGCAGAGGAGGTGAGAAGAGGAGGATATCAAGAAAATATTGGAGGATTTAGTAGTTTAGTTTTGGGAAGGGCAGCTATTACTATCTTTATTTTACTGTCAATTTTCAATTACCAATCAAAGAACAGTTTTCCTTCTTAATCTTCTTCTTGATCTGCTTTTGAGTTATCCGTTCTTATAGTTTCGAAGAAGTGTGGCACCCACATCTTGGAAGCTTTCTCGGAAAGATTATCAAGGATTTAAGTATTACTCCTGCCATATTCAATAACTTCACCCATTTCTAATTTGGGTTATTTCAATATATTCTACCCAATTTCATATTTGGAACGGGTCCACACAATAAAATTATCCTCCCTCCTTCATAATTCAGTATTCATTTGCTTAGGCACAAAGTTTTTTACGAGGTAGAATATTAAATCATTTGAAGGATATTTCCTCCCTTCTCTTTCGTTGCGGGACATCCTATTTTTTGATGTTTCAATCCAATAGCAACATCACCTATTTTGGATATTTTTCTACTAGATTTATCCTCATCACATGGGTGCCCTATATATCTCTCACAGTCTCTCTATCCTCACCTTAGCTGAAGTGCCTCCCTTAATGTAGCAACTCAGACATAACAGAATAAGTATATCATATCGAGGAGAGGACAAAAAAAGTAGATACGGTTTAAAATATTGGAAATCTATTATTGACAAGAGGGAAAGGTAAACGTAAACGAGGATACTGAGTACTAATATATTATAAATTTATAATTGAGATGTGGTCCCAACTCCCAACCTAAAAAAAGACAGTGAAGTATTATGAGACATCCAACAATGGCAAAAGGAATTTTACCATGAGCTCTATCTACTGTGTGGCTCACACCAAATTCTCTTTCCTAAATAAAGAATCTAATATAAGATCATAGTCAATTTAATTTTTGAACCCCGCTATTTACTTAGTGGCTTATTTAGCTCCTTCATGCCTATTCTAACTAGTTATTTCGGATTTTTACTAGCGGCTTTAAATACATCAAACTCACTCTTTAAAAGCAATGAAGACGGAAACTAATCCATGTGTCCCTAAAAGATAGGCCCAATTTCCATTATGGTTTGTTTCTAAATGATTGCTCCATTTCCTTTTTAAAGATTCTTGCCCTCACAATCCCTATCTACTATCCCATATGCAAAAAGACAAAAAATTATCTACCCGCTTAGCAAACTCCTATAAAGGTACAAAGATGAAATGGGGAAAACAATAAGGGACAGAGGGAGTAATGTTATTCCCCAAAATATTGGTTAAAGGGGATCGATCAGTTTAGCAAAAACAAAAGAGTTGAAAATTTGCTGGCTTGCCTGAAATATATTCAGCCACGCTCCAATTGTAACAGCAGCACGAGGAACAGGCCTTTTGTGCATGACAAGCAACTTCAGCGCATCTGTCCTGATCTCCATAATATTGTTCTGCAACAACCACAACTGGTCATATCTTCAAACTAGATACTCAAACTTAGAACTGATGTAATTAATTATTTATAAGCTACTCACCACAACGGCAAAAGCAAATGTGAGGGGAAATGCACTTGCAAACATCATAATCATTCCGAACTGCAGAGCCAACTCCAAGAAATCTGCATCAAGTTTACAGTACAAGTCCTACAATCAGAGTAGATTTTCTCTAGATGCCTCGAAAGCTATGGTAGTAAGCCAATCAACTACTGAAAAGATAAGCTTGAAAAAATATATTTTTGACCCAATATTATGAGGGGAAAGTATTACCATCAAAAAGTCCATCTTCAAGTTCTCCTCCAATGCTTGCAGAGTAAGCAGATTTCAGGTACTCTTTCTCTACTCTTGAATTGACCTTTACCTTCCCTTTTGATGACCCCTTATCGTGCTTCTTCTTGAACCTTGATAACATTAACAGGGATGCATCATCAAAACGAAAGGCTGATGGCAGCATTAATTTAAATTACTTTTTAAGTAACTGCAAAGATGATACCTACAACTTCCTCTTTTAGAAAGAGATAGATGAAAGCTCACCTAACTGCTCCATGTTTCTTATAGCTGTACTTAAGATATGGGAGAGAGTTTTCAAGCAGATTCTCAAAAACCTGCAAACACGTTACCCGGATGATTACATTCATAACTTTCAAGTGGAAGACGAATATTATATTTGCTGCAGAATATCTTTATATGTCAACCTCTGAAACAATTAGGCGTTGGATCAAAACTTTGCGAAGTGTCATAATATTGCGGTGGAGCAGAGCATGATAGAAAACTCCAATATATGTCTGCATAAAATAAAGTCCGAACAACTGCAAAAGAATTGGCAACAAAGGATTCTCGATTAAGAAGCAGTATCCCTAAGTGAATAAACATACTGATGCATAATCAATCACACTCACCTTGTAAATCAAGCTATCGGCTCGATACTCTTTGTCGTCGATGTTTTCATTTTTTATGAGATCAGCAGATATTTTGCCCCCAATTCGTGTAAAATATTGGATAATAAGTAGATAGACAGCAGTCAGCCCAAACCTATAAGATTAAGAAGAAGAACGATTATATACATACTCTAGTGGCAACATTGCTGTTATTAGCAAAAAGTATGTCTCCACATGACACGTCAAAGGGATAAAAGAATTCTTTTAACAAAAATCAACTCTATCCACAAAAAGCTAGTAGCAAATCCAGAACTATTTCCAAGGTGGAGAAATGTCCAAGGAATGACAGATAACTCAAAATAAAAAGTAACATGCAATAGTACTTATTATGCAAAAGTTCCATAAAGATCAGAAGAGGAAAGAGAAGGTGAGAAGTCTCTATCAAACATGTGTGATATCTTGTTACGGTAGCATTACGCAAACATCATGCACTCATGTCTCTTTGCAGGAGTACTTGCACAAGTATATTTTGCAGGTTATTGTATTTTTGGTGCCCCATTCTAGTGACAAATACTTCATCTATGATAACCTCAAGCTTCATCTGTAATACGATAAATTAAAACCAGTACTGATGTCGGTGATCTATGAGTAGGCAATCATCATCAACAAAGCAGCAGGGTCAGAGGTATATATATATGTCAATAGTTCAGATTTGACTTGCTTGCTTGTTGGAAATTTGGTAGGTTGAGAGACTGGCCTGACTTAGCAATCGGAAATACAGACATCGAGTTGTGATCCGAGTCTGTTCACTCTGTTCAGTTGGTACAGTATCCAAAGATCAATCTGCTTTTGCACCGGACTGAAAAGCATTGGATAAATTTATTCACAGACAAACTGAAGGGTGCTTTGGAGGGGACTACTACGGCTCCTTAAATAAGAACCAATGTCATATAATCAATAACTACCATAGCAAAAGTAAGTATTAGATGGAAGCCTGTGATAGTCACTGATGTCATGTAGGATAATGCACAATTCATGGAGTCAGCGCTAAAGTGTGTGTTCACAATCCACTCTCTATCGGTAGAATACATATGTTCTAAGTCAATGGTTTCATTATTACTTGACAAAAACAGGGGGTGTTCGACAACAACTCTTTAGTTGTGATCCTTAGCCCAATGTGCAAGTGATGAAGTTTAATCGTCTATGAATTAGTGGACCGATCTTGACAAAAACAGGGGGTGTTCGACAACAACTCTTTAGTTGTGATCCTTAGCCCAATGTGCAAGTGATGAAGTTTAATCGTCTATGAATTAGTGGACCTATCTTAACTTCATGAATTGTTAGAAAAAAGAATTCCCCCTGTTGTCTATCCATCATTAGTCTCCTTTTATTGCCTCCAAGGCTCCAACAATTCCACAAACTGCGATTGCACCCATTAGTCTCCTCTTTGCCTATACAAATAACATAATCCTATTGCTCCTATTAGTCTTCTTCTCTACCTATTTTCTCTCTTCTTACCTAATACATTCCCTCTACTAAAAATGTCTACTCTCGCTCAAAGTAAACACCATCACCCCGGACCCCCTGTTCTGCCTCTCATCGAAGAAAGTATCAATGACCCCATGTATAAACATTACTTGCCTCCTGAACAACTCCAGCCTTCGAGTCCTCACAATGACACTCGGTGGGTACAAACGAAATTCCACATCAATGATAAAGGCTTCCATTATGGTATCAAGCCTCACAAACTTCTTTATGAAACATAAACCAGTTATTCTAATAGCAAGAACGTGGACATCGATTAATGTCTCAATATGTAATCAGAAGTATACGCTTCGTCATGCAACAGCTGCTGAATGAACATTGTTGACGGTAATGTATGGCCTTCAGCAAGGTTTTTTTTAGGGATAGCAACATATTATTGTACTGTTAACTTCGAAGTTTCTAAAGATTAGTTTTATTTGATTTTTTTCCCCTATAAATAGGAAGACGTCTGAAATTCATGAAGGGTGCTTAAAAATCATAATTTTGTATCAACTTTGGAGGAAGGAACATGCTGTAAAGATTTTAGCGGATTAGAAACTCAAGTTGTGCACCACACGAGATTTCAGTTTTAACCTGACTGCTTAGCAGTCCAAAATCAAACTGAAGGGTATCACCAGCCTCTTGGACTGGGCGATGGTTCGATTTGATATCTATTGGTCCAACAAAATTGATAATCCATGATGAAGAGGGAAGGTTGGACCAAGGCACACTTGAAAGCAAGGATGTCCAAGATGGAGATGAATTGTACCCCCAGGTTGTGGATACGACTGCTATTATTATTATCTTTATATCTAATAATCCATGTATTTAACAGTATAGGACTAAGTTTCATGTATTTAGTTAATAGTTTTGTGTGTTTTGGATCCTTATTTCCTTTGTTTGTAAATCTTAAGAATCAATGTACTATTCGTTGATCTGCATTTGGATTTTTGACGTGACCCAACAAACATTTCGAAGACATATATCGAAGAAATTAAAAAGGGTTGGTGCACATCAAGTTACGATTCTTTTAAGCTTATCATGTACTACCTCAACGCGTAATGAAGCCTTTGCAGACTGCCTTGATTACAAATTATTAGCACTCAATATTCATCAAAACAGAAGACAAAGGAAACTTACTTTATGATATCCGATCCAATTATTTCATAAAGATGCGCATATGCTAGCTCAAATGGCAACTGAAGACAAATAATGCTCAAAATAATGACAGCATCATTTCTGATCCTCTTTAGACGTCCTTTCCATTCATATCTTTGATATGCTTCTTTCTCTATAGCATTATCTGCTTCCAGTTTCTTTGCAAATTCCAAGGGATGCTGCCTAGAGTTTAGATCCATTCCAAGTATCTTGTGTCCAGGTCCTGTTCCAACTGTGTAACTGATGTTCCATCTGGATGATAAAGAACCAGTAAAGATGTGATACTTCTGAAGCAGTAAATACATTAGAAAGTAGAAAATAAAGATAATGCTTTTGACACTCCATCATTGTAAAAACCTACCTGGTTATAAGAGCATAATTCTTCCGTTTCCAGAACTGGAAGAAGAACACAGCCCATGATATGATGCTTATGAAAAATACTGGATGAGCCAGAAACTGCAGCGATCTGAGAGAAGACACAAGAGTTATTAGCAAAACCGCCGAAAAGTAACGAAAGACTTGATAACTTGGCAATAATTTACGAAAGTGGCACCCACCCAAAGTCAACTGAATGCAAGACGATCCCTAATACTGCTGGAAAGAGTAACCATTGAGTATACATTCCAAGAAAAGCAAAATATATTGCTATCTGCACATTGTGGGCTCTGTTGGTGAATCTCAGAAAACTGAAAAAGGAAAGCCTGAAGTAAATTACACAAGTTTTAGAGTCACTTCAACTTGCCTTGGTCCCAAAGTATAAGTATATGTCATCAATTGGCTGCCTTGTGACATCCCAAATGTTAAATGCCCAACTGCTCACCATCTCCTTCTTTTTCTGTTCATCTGGTTTCATAAAGGTCGTGTCATGCTCAACTGAAAACGCAGAAATCCAGGAATAAAGGCACTTATCATACCATGCAAAGGAAATACTTCTTTCAGAATGCCTTCTGTTTCCAGTCTCTGGAGAAGAGGCTCCCAGAGTTCCCAGTAGAACTTTTTGCTGCCATATTTAAGGGGTACAGCCAACTTACTTCTATTGACCTGCAATTATTGGTATAGTAACCCATTACTTCTAGAGCAACTACTTCATATTTACAAGAAATCATGGTCAAAAGGCTGAATGATCATCACTTATATGGAAGGACAAATTCAGCACACTTAATAAGCCATAATTGATAATTCTGAGTACTAGCAAACAGTAACGCGTCCAGATCAACCAAAAGGTTAAGCAAACGGCAAAATAGGCCCCCAGGAATAGAATTCTCATAGACAAAAACAAGAGTTCGGGGATCAGAAGAATGCTTACTATTCCATGAATCAAATGATGATAGCAATGATGTCGTTCACACCAACTAAACAATGAGCCATCAGCCTGCCTTGCAAAGGCCTTAACCTGATCCCAATCAAAAGCCAAGTCCATTCCTGAGAAACATATCAGAAAGCAAAATTACCATGTAGTGTTGCTCAGAGCACGAAAAAAGCCATATAAAGCCATCCAGTGGCTGAGGCAAGATGTAGGGAAAGAAATGTAACTTATTGTTAGTGTTCTTTACTTCATCCCTCCTCATTTTTTCTGTCACTCAGAGTTGCTAATGGTAAAAGAACATATAAATATAAAAAAGATAACATGTAACAATGGAACAAGAAACTAGATAGGGTTAATACCGATATTTGTTCGTTTTCTTATCTGCAATTCTGCTGCAGCCTTACCCAGGGCCTCCAAAGGTGCTGCCAACTGAGACAGTAACATCCAACTTTAACACACCCTTGCCAAATTAATTTCCCAATGATATACAAGGAACATACATAGGCATTCACATTCATAATCAAAATTAGAAACTAATATTGCAACACATTGTAGATTGTCTCTGCAAACATTTTCAAACACTAGTGCTTACTCAATACTAACCATATCGGATTTAGAACTCGCTACTATTAGTATATATTGAATACCCTAACGGCCCATTTGATAGTTGGTCATAAATGGTGGTAATGGGAATGAATTTGTGTGTAAATTTGTGAAAAATATCATTGTCCATTCCCATGGTAATGCTAATTTATCCTAAAGTGTCCACTTTCCTTCTTGAATTTTCATTCCCATCCAATACCACCTTGTAGGTGGTAATGAGTGATAATGAAAATTGCTTCTCCTTGGAGACAAAAACACAAGTTTATGGGTGAGATTGCTTGCCCATGGAGAAAAAATACCTTCCCATGGAGATTTTAAGGGTGCTTTCCTAATAAAATTACACTTAAAATTCATTCCCATTACCGCAATTTATTAACGACTACCAAACGGGCCGTAAATTCAGACATTTAGACCATTTCTCAGCCAATAGAGCAAAGTCTAGACTGTTCAAAGTCTTTCAATATCACAAAAACACATAGAAAAGCCAATTTACAAGTTCATAAACAATTCTAAATCCCAATCTATAATACCATTAACCATAGAAGTAACATTATACAAAATAGTTTTCAAGAATATGAGGAATTAGGCACAACAACATGATTATCTTAATTTGCCCAATAGTTAGTTCGGATCATATATTACACCATGATGCGTAATTTTGTGTTAAGTTCCTACACCAAGAACATATTCCTTAGGGCTGCATATATATATAAATCCTTTTTATATTAAACAAAACTATCAAACACTGAAGACGAAACTTGTGCATAATAACAAGAAAGGTCAACTACTACAACTAAAATAAAAATAAACAAGAACACAAATTAAAAAAAAAAGAATACACCAAAGAAAAAGAAAATGTTGTTATATATGAAGAATCATACAAAATTAAAACATAAGAAAAATACTAACCTTAATAAACTCATGAGCAAGCCCAGGAACAGTCTCAACCAACAAACCAGTTTTCTTTAATTGATCAACCAAAACTTCCATAACTTCATTATAATCTTCATATTCTTCATCTTTTTCTTCTTTCTTTGAAAACACTAAAGCAATCTCAAAAACAGGTTGTTTTTCTTCGCTAAGCTCATTCATTTTCAAAAACCCAAAAACCCAGAAAATCCCAAATTTAATTTCCAAGAATGAATCTTTTTATTTAAGGAGAAATCATAGAGGAAATGACATATTGTTAAAGGGGTTGATGAGAAAATGGGTGTCGAAATCTTGGATCAATTGAGGAAGATTTTGCATGGAATATATAATTGGGCAATGTGGGTAAGTTTGAGATAAACATGAAAAATTGTTGAAACGCACAGATTTTGATGTAGGAAAAGAGATTTGGAACGGCAAAAGAATAAATTTTGGAAAATTGATGTTATTTTGGGTTTGAATTTGACACATAAAAAAAAGAAGGTGGAGACTGGAGAAGGAAGAAAGACACGTGGTGGGGCTGTGGCTTTTTAATGGTGCAACGGCCTTTTTGCTGGGAAGACAGTTAGCGATGCAACATGCAATGACCATAATTCTTCCAAGTCAAAAGAGTCAGCAATTTAGTTCCCATGCTTATTAAGTCATCAGTCCATCCACCAAGGTACATGTTAGTAGGCGGTGGGGGTGTGACTGTGTGAGTGGATTTTTAACAAATTTTCAATACTGATCTAAATATTTTTTGAATTTAGTTTAATTGGATAATTTTTTCTCGAATTCGAATCTAATCCAGTCCGATTATTATATTTCTTTTTCGATTTAGATTCAATGATTCACAACGTTTTCTCGTAATTGAATTTGAAAAATTAAGCTCATTATATACATTCCATAACATAAGTCGCATACATCTTTCATATTATACTAGCTTTTTAAGCACGTAATGCGTACGACGATAATTTTTTCATTGTGATATTTCGTAATGTCGAGTAGCTAGTTTTACAGGCACGCAATACATGCAGTGACAACTCATTATAATAGTGGAAAAAACTTTGTCTACCCATCGGGTAGACTACCCACCATTAATAAAAACTTGCTGAGGATTGTGGTAATGGAATCCAACTCAACATAATTAATATTTTTTTAATCCTCTATTAGTAGTGGGTTGTCTACCCGGTGGGTTGTGTAGCAATGTCCTATAATAGTTTAAGTTGAGAGTTTTTTCAATTAAGGCTATGTTTTGTTCAACTTATTAAAAGTTATTTTCAACAAAAATAAGTTAAATTACGGTTTTTTCACCATATACCCATGACAAATTTTTTTTTTTGCACTATATACCCTTTCAAGTTTCCAAATTCACCATATACCCTCCACTTTAAAAAAAATACATCAAATTGCCCTTGATGACTAACATCGTTAACGTCCGTTAGTCACTAACCCCTAATCCCCTCCTAACCCAAGTTAACTAACCCTAATCCTAATCTTATTTCTAACCCTAATATCCTAACCCTGACCCTAATTCTAATCCTAATATCCTAACCCTAACCCTAACCACCCAACCACCATCCCTCCTCCACCCCATCCCTTTCCTCCACTACCCCACTCACCACCACCATCCCACCTGCCCCCCTCCCCACCTGTAGACGCGCATCCCTTCCCCCACTGACCCACAACCCACAACCCTCCATCCCCTTCCCCCGCACCTAAGTTCAAGGATTCAGTCGCCCCACCTCAGCAACCCCCTCCCCACCACCCACCGAAGCCCCCCTCCCTCTCCCCTTCCCCCACAACCCCCTCCCTCTCCCCTTTCTCGCAGTCCCACAACCCCCCTCCTCTTCCCTTTCCTCCGCAGTCCCACAACCCTCTCCCCTACTATCATATTTGTGTTTTTTTCTATTTTTTTCGAGGGAGTATGTTTGCATGATATAGTGGTAGATATCTTTGTTTGTTGGGAATGTGATAGAGTCAATATTTATGTTTGTATGATGATTGAAATGAAACTGAATGTAGTTTTTGCTAATTAATTGATCTAGGGTTTTCGTGTTTCTCTGTTTTTCAAAGAATTTATGTTTGTATCATGATTGAAATGAAATTGAATGTCTATTTTTGTTTTGCTTTCTTTGTTTTGCTGCTGCTGATAGTATTTTCGTTCTTTTCTCGTGTTTTTTTCTGTTTTTTTCGAGGGAGTATGTTTGCATGATGTAGTAGTACATATCTTTGTTTGTTGGAAATGTTATAGAGTTAGTGTTTATGTTTGTATGATGATTGAAATGAAATTGAATGTAGTTTTTGCTAATTAGTTGATCTAGGGCTTTCGTGTTTCTCAATTTTTCAATGAATTTATGTTTGTATCATGATTGAAATGAAATTGAATGTCTGTTTTTTTGTTTTATCTGTTTTGCTGCTGCTAATATTATTTTCGTTCTTTTTTCGTGTTTTTTCTGTGTTTTTTTTTTGTTTTTTTCGAGGGAGTATGTTTGCATGATGTAGTGATACATATCTTTGTTTGTTGGAAATGTTATAGAGTTAGTGTTTATGTTTGTATGATGATTGAAATGAAATTGAATGTAGTTTTTGCTAATTAGTTGATCTAGGGCTTTCGTGTTTCTCTGTTTCTCAATGAACTTATGTTTGTATCATTATTGAAATGAAATTGAATGTGGTTATGACTGCTTGTAGTCTTCGATTAGAGCCATGTTGGTGCCTGCGATGATGATGAGTTGCATATCGCCATTATTGTTTTAATCAAATGTAGTAAGGCTAACTGCGTGTATCCTACTTAGAATTATGGGTAGCTCTGTGATGCTGCTCATAGTAGCCACCACAATAGCATAAAGCTTGATTCGTCAAGTGGGTTATGCTTGTGTTATACCAAATATGTGAGAGGTTCATTTGATCATTGATATGCTCCATATTTAAGTAACATGATGACTTGATTTCAATAAATACAGACATGCATGATGGACTTGTAAATATAAAAATGTGACAGCCCAAGCAGAATATATACCATATGCATATGCTTTCAAAATGTTTATGAAAAGTTGTGTGTTTTCTCTTCACAGAAGCTTACTACATTTTCTTCACAAAAGCTTCACAAAAACTTTTCTGCCTTCCCAAAAACTTTCTTACTTCACAAAAACTTTCTAGCATTCATTTGTCATTCATTTGTTCAGCAATAAATGGAATTGCTTTATGAAAATCTTCAACAGATGGACTAACTTCTTCTTACAGTTGCCCTAAATCTTCAAGTTGTGACTTCTTTGTTTGGGGTTCATCATATTTATTATTTCCACAAACTTTGATAACTTCATTTAGATAGAATTGAAGTGACATCCATACATTACTTGTCTTTGGATGTAGTTCTTCCCATGACTCATTAACAACATCAACTAGTTGGTCAATTTTTCTTGGTGATTTTATGCATTGCAATGTTTGAAGTACTCTAAAGTAACCTATATCCAAAATATTCATGTCTGGGTTGTTTGGTGGCTGTTATATCAACCTAAAATCAAATCCATCTAGTAGTCCGTGTTGCTGAAATACTGGATCATCATTGGTTATGTGACATGGTGTATTATCTTCTTGTATGTATATGACCTTGCTAAGGTCATTTGGCCATTTCTCTCGGATGATATGGCAGGAATGATTTTGTTTATCAACATGTCTCTAATTACATTTTTTATTACTGCATCAATGGGCTTTGTTTCTAGAGTTCCCCTAGGCATATTATCGTATGATCTTTGTGCTGGAACTTGTTTTGTGAAAGGCCATATGTCAATCTTCCCATCAAATGCACAAGAACCATCTTGGTTCCACCTTGGTCTTGCAAATGCAGCCATGAACATAGCTTTTGGGATGAAGTTTTTGTTTTTACTTTTCCTCCATGATGTTTTTCCCTTTGGATGTAGATATGCTCTGATCCTTTTTTGTGTCATATAGAATCATTTCTCATCTATATGAACAACATTTCTCATATTTATGTAAGTGGGGGTTTGTGTACAATGTGTTTCTTTGAAGTAAACTAGTGATCCACATACACCTTCTTAGCTTTTTCTTCATGTCCAAATCTGGTTTTAATGGACTTGTATGAGGTCTTAATCTCCCCTTTTAACTATCCTCCATAATGTTGTGTAATGCAAATCAAGTGCTTGAGCTAATACTTTTAAACTTGTCATTTGACATAAAGGTACATAGGATACCTGATGAAGAGTGACCTTTGCCTTCTGTCTTCCACATTTGTGTTTGTTGGTTCTGACATTGATGGGCTGCCCTTGAGCAACTTGATTCATGGCTTTTTTTTCAGATGCTGTAAATGGTGCTTGTGGTAACGTTGATCTTCTGTGCAGCTTTCTTCTTCGCCCCCCATGGAAGATTTCCAACCACTATCTGACTTAGAAGCCATTTAGCTATGATTTGGTACTTTTCATTGCTGTGCCTAGGCCCGTGATGTGGTTGTTGAGCAGACACTACAAAGGCAGATGCTTCAGTCTTCACCTTCTACATTTTCATCAAGCCATGAGGCCTCTAATGACAATGATGCCATATTTAAAAAAAAAATATTTTTTATGTTCTTTTTTCTTCTAAGTCAGCAAGTGGTATGGGATTAGTTCATGGGGTATATGTAGTCGAGATTTCTGAATTTTAAGTTTAGAAGGAAAATGAAACTTTTAGTTTCATTACTTTTCATAAGTTCATGGGGTACATGCTGCTGTACAAACTTTCGTCTTTTTCCCTCCTTTTTTTTTGCCTTAGTGTAAAGTTGTGCAGTAAAGTATTTCTTCTTTTTGGATATATTATTATTTAATTATAAAGGACCCACTTGCATTATAGTACTACTAGAATTTTTTTGCACGCGATGCGTGCTTGAATTTTTTTCAAAATAGATCAAACTTGATTTTCTTCGGCATAAGTCAAAATTTGAACATTAGACATACTAAGTATAATTGTTTTTAGTTGCAAAATTTGATTGGTTTAGTTTCTGTCACGTAAGTCTCACACCAATCTTTTTGTTTTTTTTACTTTTCAAAATTAAATTCTATGGACAAAAGAGAAATTTTATTGAATTTATTTATGATTTTTAATATTATTTTTTTTAGTTGATTTTTGAATTAAGTACAATACTTCATAAATGGTAAAGAAAGTGGACACTTTGATTTCAAGTCAATTTTTTCATAGGTTGTAGTTTGTAAGTGAATTTTTAAGTTTTTGTAAAGTTTTCTCATTTTAGTGATTTGCTTAACATAAATTATGCAATTTTTTTAGTTGACTTGTGAATGATTGTTATAAAACACAGAGGGAGTAATATATATATATATATATATAATATAATATATATATATAATATATATATATATATATATATATATATATATATATATATAATATATATATATATATATATATATATATATATATATATATATATATGTATATGGGTTGCGTTATAGTGATAGCCCTCTTACGGTGAGAATCATGAGACATTTAAAATGAGCAAAAACTTCCTAAAATGAGCAAAAAGAAGTTAAAAAAGAACAAAAACATTAAATGAGTAGAAAATATTAAATTATCAAAAACGTAGAATGAACAAAAATGTATCAGGAGAAAAACGTAAAATGCGTATAAAAAAGTTAAATGAGAAAAAATGTAAAATGAGCAAAACATAAAATGAAGAAAAATGTTGCGAAATGAGCATAAAAATGTTAAATGAGCAAAAAAATAAAATGAGCCAAAATATTGTGAAATGAGCAAAATCTTCGTAAAATGAGGAAAAATGAGAGAATCTCACGGTTCTCTGTAATATCCTGGAAACTTAAACGTGTTTAAGTAAATAATTAATTTTTTTTAGTAGTTAAATTATATTTTACTTAAAGTTTCACTAATTAAGTAACGTTTAATAAAAACGAATATAAAAATTCCCAACTTAAAAATATTAATATACTAGTGACGATAATTTATAATTTACGATTTCATGAGTTAAACAAGAAGGCTAACATAGTTGATAATTCACTTAAAGTACAAAATGAACATTTCACCCAAAGTTTCATTAAGTCACGTTTAGGAGTGTTAGTATGGAAAAATTTCTGATTTTTGAATTGCAAAATAAAAAGAGAAAAGAGAAAACAAAGCTATGGTCAATCCCCCCCTAATGGTGTCTTCTTCCTCACTCCATCATGTCCATTTGTCACTCATGCAATCACAACTTTCTTCTTCTTCAGACAAATCTATCACCAATCCTCACCAAAGCTTCCTCAAGTTCACAAAATCAGATTATTTACTTCACCATCTTCCTCCCAACCACTGATTTTAACTCCAAATTTCCCTATAAATAGTCATGGATACAACACCAAGAACACACCAACAACAACCTTCGTCATCTCTTCTCTCTAATAAGAAATTCCGTCTATAATTGCCGGAAAAATTGCAACTAAAAGAAACCCAAAAGAAAACCCCAAATTTATTCTCTCTCTCCTCTGTTTCGACACCCCCCGTCGGCCACCTCAGGCGACGCCAGACCTGCGCCGGCCATCCGTTGCACCTCCTCTTGGCCTCGCCGTAGTTCGCCGGCCACCTGCGCAGCTCGCCGGAGATCCGTGGCGCCAGCACCCGCACATTCTCTCTCCTCCTCGCGCTCTTCTCTTCGCGCGTCGCTTGCGGTTGTGTGCAGCATCACCGCCGACGTTCCGCCGTCGCTTCCGTCGTTTCCCGCCGCCGCCAGACGTCACCGTCAACCCCCCCGTTCGCCAGAGCCTGGCAGCTTTGTCTTCCCTGCTCCTAGTAGCAGAGGTGACGTTTCTTTTTATTTTTCTGATTTCCTTAGCTTTTAATTCAAGCCTAAGTTTATTTCTCTTATTTAGTTAATATTTAGTTTGGGCCTAGGAGAATATCTTTGGACTAAACTCAAGTGTTTACAAATCTGAATTTATTTTATTATGTTGGGCTAATGGAGTTAAACTAAAGCTGATTTAGTATTTCATTAAGTCATGTTAGTTTAATTTATTAAGTTAAGTATAATGTTGGGCTTATAATCTGATTTACTTAGCTAAGTCATTTAAGTTAATCTTGTTGCTTTAATATATTAAGTTTTAGTGGACTGATTTAGTTAGTTTTGTTAAACCACCTAACTTATTTACTAAAATCTATTATTGGGTTATAATTTATGATTTCTAAACTAGTTGAGTTGTTTAAAACTAATTAAAAATAATTCATTAAGCTTATAATTGAGTTTAAGTTATGAGAACTTCACCAATTCTTAAGTTTACTTATAATATTTAGTTACTTGACTTGTTAGTTTTAAATGACTAAATAATATGAAACTAATGTTAATGGAGCTATTATAACTTAAACTTAATTAATTTATTAATGGACGACTAATTAGTTATTAACTATGAACTAGAATAATGTTATGTTTCGAAAGGTTATATAATATGTAGTAATATAACTTTAATGTTCCGTTAATTCTAAAAATATAGCTAAATGAGTTATTTCATTAAGTGGTTGTTAAAGACTCACCTTAATTCAGCAAAGTTATTAACGATTAAGAAAAAATGACCTTTAAGGGGACTTTACGACGTTATAATGACCGCTTTGACCTTAATGAAATGACGATGATGATGTTATGTTATGAAATGACGATGATGATGTTATGTTATGAAATGAAAGAATATAATTATTCACGATGATGATGATATGCTTAAAACCAATGAAACATGATAAATTCAAGTGAAAGACGGTTCTTGGCAAGTATTCTGTTATCCCGGGTCGTGCACGTACCTTCTGGCCGGTTAACCACCTTCCGTTTAGTGAGAGTTATTGTCCTCGGGTGGCACCGCGCATTCTGGGCAAATAACGCCACCTTCCGTTAGTGAGGGCTTTTGTCCTCGGGTGGCTGCCTTCCATATATGATGTTACTATGTTCTGGGGAGACGTCCCTTCCCTTGTACTAGCCAAGTTACCAAAGTAAAAGATATATGATGATGAACATGATAAAGAAGATAATGTAACCTACTATGATATATTTGTGAAATGTTTTACTTATTCTCTCCTCCCTATATTTTAACCAAAATGATGTGAAATGAATTTACGATGTTAGAGTAGTATGTTACTGAGCCTTGGCTCACGACGTTTTGTTTTATGTTTTAGGTATGGAAGAACAGTTATGGATCACTGATAGACTGCATTATGGAGATTATGTATGATTCTATGAGGTTTTAGGATATTTTGTATGATGGATAAACAAGTATTATTATACGATGAGTATTTGTATAGTGAATTTTCAATTTTAGGCTATTACTTTATTTGTGGGTCATAACCCACAGGATTAGGTTATGCTTCCGCTGACGATTAAGGTCATGTAAATTTGTCGGGGCGTTACATTCTCACCATAATAAGGTGGTTCTAATATGAACTTAAACTATATATATATATATATATATATATATATATATATATATATATATATATATATATATATATATATATATATATATATATATATATATATATATGTGGGAAGGCTCTTGTGAGAACACCTCCTTTATGTAAGAAAACTTTCTTATGTGAGAAAACATCCTATTTTCTTTAAATTAAGTGATATGTTCTGAATTATATCTTCAATTCAAGTCTCAAACTCAAAATCAACCTAGTTCTTCACAAATATTACTAAATTCTTCATTAATTTTTTTGAAATTCAATCTTTTTAGCTCGCATTCATTAACTACGAATTTATTTCATCTCTCTCTCCTCTAAAAGACTAATTATCATTCCTCAAGTAGACTTAGTTGAAGCTCCAAGTGCAACTTCAATCAAGTTTTTCACAAGTGCAATGAAATTTTTCATAAAAGATTCAACTTATTGAGATTGAATTCATGTTTGTGCTCTTTTTTGAAGATGATCATTTTCACTACGCAAGAATATCTATTCGCTCTCCTCAAATAAACTCAACCAAATTCAAAATAAAATTCAACAATGTTCTTCATATATAAATCAGCAAATTGACATGAATTCAACAAAGGTTCTTACCAAGATTAACGAATTGTTTATCAAAAATTTTGAAGTTCGATTTTATTTAGGTTGAATTTCATGTTCTAGAATTTTTTTATTTCATGTTCTAAACTTTGGAAATTCGTGTTCTAAAATAATTGCTATAATTGTGTTGATGATACATGATTTTGATAATTTGATATGGTAGATGATTAGTTATTGCTAAGTAGCAATAAATTCAAAGCTTGTTGAGATGGGATAAGATGAATTTGCCTCACATTGTGATTTTGCATATGTGGTATTATATATGTTCTAAAAGTTATTATATATGATATGATATATAGTGTATATGTTCTACAAAATGGTGTACATGCTCTAAAATTTATTGGAATTAATTTAGGATGTACCTATAATCATTTAGAACATGTTAAATACAATTTAGAACATACTTGAAAAAACTAAGAACAGACTTAAAATAATTTTAGAACATACTTGAAATAATTTAAGACATAAGCTTGAAAATTTTAAAACATGTATATATATTAATATGTGTATATGTGTTGATTAGGTTCTTACGTAAAAAGACGTGTTCATGTTCTAAAAATCATAGCATATATTTCATAAATTATTGTTCTAAAAATATGTCGCATATGTTCTAAGAAGTGTTGTATATGTTCTAAAACAAAAAAAATAAGTATGCTCTAAAAAGTATTGCATATGTTCTAAAAAGTGTTGTGTATTTCTGAACATAAATCTGTTCTCACATAAGGACTCATTCTCACTGGATCCCAACCATATATATATATATATAAAATACTATTTAGGATTTTTTAACTGGAATAATACAAACTCTGGCCTGTTCTCTTGCAATAATACAAACTTTTGATTATTTTTTAATAATACAAACTTTAGGCCAACATTCCTCCAGTAGGTCATGACCGGTTCCTAACTTGTTGGTGCAGGTAAAACTGGCACTCTCCTAGGACACGTGTCGCTTGCTTATTGGTTGATTTTTTAATTTTTTATTTAAATTTGTAAAACAAAAAAAAACTTTTTTTTTCTTTCTCCCTCACGCACCGAACCCACCCCTGACCCTGCCCAACCTTCTCTCTTCGTCACCCCCAGCACCTCCACAGAAGCCCCTCCCCATCCTGAAACCACAACTGCCACCAACACATCGCATCATACCACACCATTGCACGACTACACCGCACCATACGTCTATACCACACCAACACACCTCACCTCACGACACACCATCACCACACCACACCACCACACCTCACGACGCACCAGCACCAACGAGCATCAACGCGAACGTCTCTGACGCTGCCGACACCAGCACCCTATTTTTTCTCCTAATTCTTCACACTACCCCTAGTCGCACTACCCCTAATTCCAAATTCGAGGTGGAGATAGGGAAAATAAAGGTGTTGATAGGGTTTGGTGGATGGGGTTCATGGTGGTTGTGGCTGGGTTTTGTGTATTTCAAGGGTGAAGAAGTGGAGGGGGGTGGTTTTCGAGGGGGATGGTTGGGTCTGGTGGTTTTTGGGGGTGGGGGGTGTGGCTGGGTTTGGTGGTTTTCGAGGTGGGGCATGTGGGTTGGTTTGGGGGTGGGGTCTATGGGGGTTTCGGGGGTGGTGGTTGTGGGTGGGGGAGGGGTGACTCGGTTTGGTTGTTTTCGGGGGTGGGGTACGTGGGTTGGTTTCGAGGGGGTGGCTGTGGGTTGGTTTCGGTGGTGGCTGTGGGGTGGGGGAGGGGGTGGCTAGGTTTGGTGGTTTTTGGGGGTGGTGGTTGTGGGGTGGGGCTGATGTGGTTCAAGTGGGTGGGGGGTTGGGGGAGGAGGGAGAAAGAAGAAATATCATTTTGTAATTTTTTTACCTGTTTTATAGGTTACAAGTCAGCTTGACCTACTGGAGGAATTTTGGCCTAAAGTTTGTACTATTAAAAAATAATCAAAAGTTTGTATTACTGCGAGAGAACGGGCAAAAGTTTGTATTATTGCGAGAGAATGGGAAAATATTTGGACCCGAAAATTTGAGTCCGAGTTCAGTAAAAAAAAAGTTTCAATCCAGTCCAATCCGACAAGTTTGGACTGGACATGTGCTGGACTCTGGACTTTTTACAGTCCGCTTACACCCTATACATTGGCGATTAGAGTAACTTTTAAACATATAAATAGTTATTAGGTTTGGATAATGCCTCGAGTTATTTATCTTTTCATGTCAAAAGAATAGTATAATGTTGTATAATTCATTGGTTAGAACTTTATTGTGTTAAATTGAGGTTATATGGTCAAATACTATACATGTTGAAAAGACCATGTCACGTGGCGTGTAGACTTACTTAATAATGCTTTTTAATATATATGTACTAGAATTTTTTTCCACACGATGCGTGCTTGAATTTTTTCGAAATAGAAACTTGATTTTCTTCGGCATAAGTCAAAATTTGAACATTAGACACACTAAGTATAATTGTTTTTAGTTGCAAAATTTGATTGGTTTAGTTTCTGTCACGTAAGTCTCACACCAATCTTTTTGTTTTTTTTTTTACTTTTCAAAATTAAATTCTATGGACAATATAGAAATTTTATTGAATTTATTTATGATTTTCAATATTATTATTTTTTAGTTGATTTTTGAATTAAGTACAGTAGTTCATAAATTGTAAAGAAAGTGGACACTTTGATTCAAGTCAATTTTTTCATAGGTTGTAGATTGTAAGTGAATTTTTAAGTTTTTGTAAAGTTTTCTCATTTTAGTGATTTGCATAACATAAATTATGCAATTTTTTTAGTTGACTTGTGAATGATTGTTATAATTATATTTTTTGTATTTTTGTTTGAAACCCCTTTGATTTGTAAGTGAATTTGTAATTTAGAATGGGAAGGGGGTAACATAGTCTCTTCATTTGGGGACACCATAGCAACCCCCTTCCCTTATAAAATAGAGATATGTTGTACTTTAATTCTTGAATGATATTTTACATAAACCTTTTTACCTTAATAATTAATCGCTATTATATAATAGAAAAAATAAGTTCCAAATATATGTAAAAGTTTCATTATATATAGGGAACACTATAAAAAAGTAAATAATTTTTTTCCTTGTCTAATTTCTAAATTTAATTTCACTACAAATACACCTCTATTTTTTTTATCATGACCCACCATTAATTGTGAATGGTTCTTGAGAATAGTGATTTGTAAGTAAATATTTTTGTATGTATTGACATTCTAGGTTATTAGTTTTAGTTTGTATGCTAATTTTAAGTTTTTAATAAAGTTTCCTGATTATTTGAGTGATTTGTGTGATTTTTATAACGTGATTTTCTCAATTATATGAGTGATTTGTAAAGTTTCTTCTTTAAGTGATTTGTGAGTGAGTGTTATAAATTAATTTTCGGTAGTTTTTTTTGAGTGCCGATTATGATTTTGACATTACTTTTGTAATTTAGAAAGGGAAAGGGAAAGGGGCAAAATAGGCATTTCAAAAGAGGACATCATTGCTCCCCCTTTCCTTATATAATAGAGATAGATATACTCTTTTTAGCAAAAATAATTTTTTTAAAAACTATTTTGACATCAAACTTTAATAGCTAACATCCAATCGTTAATGTCAATTATTACAGACCAGATTAGAGCAATTAAGTTTTGATTGTAAACTAGTGACAAGTGCATTTCATATGTAATTAATTATCCACATGTTTTGTTGATTATAGTTTAGAAATTGCAAATATTTTAGCCAAAAAAAGATTTGTGATGAATACATAATTGTGACATTCTATGGTGACCAAATAAATATGACTCTAAAGACGTTAAGTGACCTATTTCATTATTACACATTTTCTTCTTGAGGATGGCAAAGAAAGCAAACACATCATTTTACAAGAAAACAAACTCATCAATCAAGCAAAAAGCCAGCATCAATACACTATTGTTGTTCGGTGTACAAATATCAAATTCAATCGGTACAACTTATCTAATTTATATCAGATAAACCCAAGACATTTGTAATATATATAGAGCAATGTAGTCGGTCAGAAGAATAAGTATTTCATAATAAGGATGAGTTTAGGTAGTATTAAGAGAGGGGTAGCAATAATGCAAGAATGAGAAAAGAAAGGAGGAAGGGTGGGGAGGAACAAGATTATCTCAAGTTTTTTTTATTTTTTTTTAATTTTTTTTTTATGAGGGGAGATTATTTCAAGTTCTTACAAGGAAGTATGAAGTTCATTCTACCACGAACGGTCAGGATTTGCTCAAATCATAATTATTGCAATCCAAAGATGGGTGCTTGAGGAAAAATCACTTGAAGGAACCTAATTCGGATAAGAAACTACTATCTCAATTCTCACACAACCACTATCTCATCCTAATCTAGCACTATTTGCATGCATGTTATGATGTATGTTGCATCTACCTTTATAATGTTTTTGGTACAAAAATGTATATTATACTATATTTCTGATGATAACATCAGAGAAGAAAAGTTCCTACTTTTAAGCTAAGGAAAAAACAGGATCAAAAAGTTACAAACATTAGATGTCAAAAAAAAAAAAAAAAGTTACAAACAAAGCCATAAGATCGCATCCATATATCATTAAACATATGTTTATTACATGTTCATCATGCATCTTCAAATACTTTACACGAAAAGAAAATCAACAAAATAAAAAGTTTCAAAGAACGTAAGCTTTAATTTATTGTAATAGAGTATGTAAGTGCATATAAGTTAGTGCAGTGGCCATCTCGTAACAAAGATCGATCACCTATAGTAATTATTTTCTTCTTCCGCAATATCAATCGGCATTTCTTCTTGAACATCTTCTAACATTGTGTAAACTTGTAAGTCGTTTATAAAAGAAAAATTGATATAAAATAATTCTAACTTTTACCACTCTTCTCAAAATAATATTAATTTTGAATTATTCTAGAATTATCGCAACTTTTGAGTAGACCTTCTCAAAATAATCCGAATTATTAATTTTCAATATAATTATAAACCTAAAATGAATTAGTATAGAGAATAATTTATCTTATTTTGAGAAGGTACCTTCAAAAGTTGGGATTATTATGAAATAATCTCAAGTTGTTATTATGTTAAGGAGACCGGTAAAACTTAAGATTATTCATATTAATTTTTCCTATATATTAAAAATTTCTTGAATTATTGCAATAATAATAAAACTAAAATGATTAGATGTAAAAAAAAAAAAGCTAAAAGTAAAATCTTGTTATTTCTTTTTTTGAATGGCGAAGAAAAACAATTATGTTACATACCTTGTAATAATGAAGAATTGACAATCAGAGAACCTTGTGGGCTTGATTGAGATTGATGATAATCATTGACTTCAAACCATAGCTTAGAAACTAAGAGTTGGTCCAACTTTTGATCGGTGGATATAATCTCAGAATTAATTGTACTAAGATGGTCAATTAACTTTTGTAGTTCTACTTCCATATGTTGTTGTTCTTTCATATGACTATAAGATTTATCTCTCAGCTCCTTAACTTGTTTTCTTGAGGACTCTAGTATTGTCTTAGTGGACTCTAATTCGTCATTAGTTAAAGAAAATTGATCTTGTATCTTTTGTATTTCTATTTCCATATTTTTATTTTCCCTTTTATACGTTGAAAGCATTTCCTCCAAATCTTTTACATGTTTGTTTGATAACTGTAATTCATTCTTAGTTGACCTTAACTCAAGGTTATTTAAAGAATGTTCTTCCTCTACTCTCTTTAGGGTTCTTTCTAATTCTTGAATTTCCTTTTTATAGGTAGCAAGTTGATTCGCGAATTCTCCTACGCTTTTGGTTGAGGTTTCTAGCTCGATCTTAGTAGATTGTAACTCTAAATCAACTGAAGAAAGTTGATCCCGTGTCTTTTGTAATTCTAATTCTATTTTACGGCTTTCAGCTTTACAGCTAAATAATTGATCAAACAACTCTTCTTCACTTTTTTTGTATGTCTCCAACTCGATCTTGTAAAGTTCTAACTCAAAATCAACCAAAGCAACTTGTTGACATGCCTCTTGCAATTTGACTTCCATATCTTTTTGTTCCTTCTTGCAAGTTGAAACTTGTTCCTTGAGCTCCTCTACTTCTTCCATTGATGATTTCAAATTAGCCTTAGTAGAAGAAAGTTGATGGTTTAATAGATCAATTATCTTTTCTTTTTCCTCAAATTGTTGTTTTAAAGAACTATTGACAGAGTTTGGTACCGTTACTCCAAAAGGAGACCAATCAAAGATTACATTATGAATGGTCCTATGACAACCCTTCCCAGTTATAAGAAAATAACATGCTCCATCACAGTTTACGTATATAATTCCTGCCTTTGGCCTTAAAATTAGAGAATCATACAATCTCTTAAAACAAGTTTCTTTAATTTCTGTTCCATGTATGATCAACTTATCTTTCCTTAGGTCTATGGAACGAATTATCTTTCGATCTCCCTCCTCATTTATGTGCTCCATTCGATATTCGAACTCGTTGTCATAAAATTTTGGAGTAATGAAAAGATCTGGAGTTTCTTCCAAGTTGTAAATGGCCATTATTCTTAGGGGAAGATAACACTAAATGTTATAGATTGGATGAAATGATGAACAAAAGAAAATATTTTGAGATGGTAAAGCTGAAAAGATAAAGGAATAATTTTTGGTTGAGTATAAGTGTATGTCTTACAAGCTATTGAAATTCTGTTATATATGGGCGTACGTTATTCTTGATCTAGGGCATACTTGCGTGGATTTGCCTATAAGCTAACTATCCTTTCCAACTTGTGGGAAATCATATAGATGATGCAAAGTATATTCTTGCCAATAGTGTATAGCATAAGAAAAGAATAAGTAATTTGAGTTTTATTGGCATGCATATCAGCCTGCATCTATTATAT